>NC_065531.1:13067047-13699249 GCF_020184175.1 Aphis gossypii | reverse complement strand
TATCGTATACGAATAATACTTCACATTATTACGATAGTTACGGCAATTATTAGTATGATTTATTATAATGATACGAAAAGTGTGCACCAATCGAAATAAGTAACGGAGATTGAAGGCTAAATGTACCTCTGTGATGAAAAGTATACATTTATTGTATTGAACTAATAGTTTTTTTATTTCCAAAGTTTAGACGCATGAAGTAGTCAAGGTCCAACAAATTAAAACGTTCGTCTGAATTTTAAATAATTTTTCAAAATAACAAAATTACATTTTCACCCTAATATCTTTCCAAAAACGATTCTGGTTAAAACTTTAAATTGTGTTATTATTTACTATTTATCTATAATTGGAACGAAATAACAATTACGCCGATTGATACAAATATACGAAAATCAGTCTAAGTTACGGTCCGCGGAACTGTAGCCTGATAAATCTCCCATGGAATTTACTGGTTAATATATATGTAGATTCACGAGATATAGGAACTACGATATATTATGCACGATCTTAAACGGTAACATTCATGCGCATGGGCCAGTGATAAATCGAAGTGAGTTACGAAGTGGTAGCGTGTTGGTGGTATCGACAAAAGTTTGTTTCTGACCTTTAAATTTTTACTCCGGCGCCATCGGGGCGTACCTACGTAAGTCGATATACTCCATCGTACATAAACATTTAAGATATCGTTTAAAGCACGCGTAGACAAATAAACGAATAGCCCGTTTTCGAGAACTTTATCTCATATATATATATATATATATCGTTTCAAGTTGAAATCGACAATTTCTTACCTTTCCATGGCTTGTCCACTGATATTGCGATACATGTCTTTGAGATTTATACTCAAATTGCTCTTGAATTATTCTAGAATTCGAAACTATTTTTACACACACCAATACAAAAAATACATGTGTTTTAGTGTCTATAATTTTTACATGTTTTTTTTTTCAATTAAGATATTTAAAAATAAATCATTTTTCTAAAACTTTTAATTTATAAGTATTGGATGATACGTTTTTGTATTATATACATTGCAATAAAATTAATAGTTTTATTATTACTTACTAATAAACATTTAAAGTTTGAATAATAATGTATAGTAAAATGTCACTAACTAAAAGTTTTAAAGTTTTATTCCACAACTGTATTCATCAATGCTTTACAAAACGTTAAATAAACCCTGTATATATGTTTTGAGTGTAAATCAGAAAGACGATTGTTTAATTTTCGAATAGAAATTATTAAAATAACACAGTGTACTATTTGTGTATATTATTTCACAAATTTGAGTTTTTTAATTATTATTGTTTTAATTAAACTCGTAGGTATATTCATCTACCAAGATAGTTTTTAATAATTAGAAATAAATTTTACTACACACATAATAATATTATGTATTAAATATAATAAAATAAAATTACTGTAGGTATTAATATAATAACTTACAAATAAACAATAACCGGTTATTGATGGATTGTTTATTGAGATTCCGTAAATAAATATACTTAACGATTCACGAGTATTTTCATTACATTTTTCGAATTTAGTTTTTCTTACTACGGATATTTATTATTTTTATTAATGTATGTTTAATTTCTATATTAAAGGTTCCAATAATAATAATACCTAGTATTAGTATACACCTACATAAAAGGGGATCTTAAAATACCGGTTACTACTATGTTTATGCTTCAAAACATATTATATTAAATTTTATTTTATACAATATTATAGCCATTAAAAATTAACGGACGACGTGACTAGTTTACATTATTTTAACTTGGAGCTTAAAAACTAATCCAAGTGAAAACACATATTATATTCCAATAAATTCTAAATAACGCCAATACCTATAATGTTTGTAGAAATCTATGAATTCTGTCTAATCTTACAATGCATCTATAAACAATATTATTCGTGATAATATATAACGTGCGTCTTATTATTACCTTGACGTGCTGTAATCGACTTGTAATCCTCAGGAAACAGGCGAAATGTTTCAACAGACCGGAAATTATGCTGTTCACAAATTTCATACCATATCGATTATAAATATTATATTATTATATTTGTAATGATAAGACGTAAAGCTCAACAAGAAGCATTCCATTGAGATTTCATCGTAACTATTGCATGATACTTTCAAATATTACATACCTACTTTTGAACGACGATAAAAAGCAGTTTCATCAAAATCAAACGAAATTAATGCAATTTTAGATGTGATAATGATGTGGTTGAGATAATTTTAGAGTTAAGCGATGAATACATTGTTATACAATTATGTTTTTTGTAACTTGTGTGTGTGTGTGTCTGTATACATGATAAGTAGTCAAAAAATAGTTCGATTTTTATTTTTGAAGCTAATTTCGGATAACTATTTTAAAAAGATGCAAATCAAAAATTACTAATATTTTTCAAAATAACCGGTAAAAAGTAAAAACAATTAAAAAATTAAAGAAAAAAAGTAATTTTTACTCCAATCCAGTTTAAATATATGTGATAAAAACATCATTGGTGTTTTTTTTTTTTGTAACTCAAAAACGAATAGTCAACCGTTGAAACTTGAAGTTTTTCAAAATTTTTTAATTATAATTTTCTTTACATGATATAATTTTAAAATATTTAATTCTTTTTAAGTTATTTATTGCCTATAAAAATTGAAATTTTTGATTATTTAAATTTTTTTCCTACAATAAAAAATTTAAGAATGGGTAAAAATGTTTGAAAATTTCCAACAAGGTTTTAATTAATTCATAATTTTTTTTTTTTTTTTTTTTTTATAAGCATTTAAAATTAGATTTTTAACAAAATTTGTTCTCATTTTTAAGAGTATATAATATTATTTTGTAGTTAAAATTCATAAAAATACATAAAATTCAAAAATATAATACAATGCCTTTATAATCTTTGAAACCTATATTCAAAAAAAAATATCTACTGAAAAGTCAAATTAATTTTTTACGACCATTTGAAGTTCAAATGTTTACGACATTGCCTATTCATTCGTGTAATAACTATTTCTCGTCAAAAAATATTAATATTTTATTGTAATTTAAAAACGAATAATTTTATATTAAATACATAAAATGTTGACCCAATTTTTATATTATCTTATTTTATATAATATTGTATAATGTTTAAACATTTCGATTCTTTTTGAGGTACGAGTATTTATTTGCATGAGGAATGTTTAAAATTTTAAAGTTTTTTTTTTATATGAATGTTGATGAATAATAATAATTTGGTGAGTCAAAAATCTGGAAAATTAAGTACAAGAACTTGCATAACTAAGTCGTTATAATATTTTAGTATTAAGCCTATTATCATTTAGTTATAATAATATTATGTTATGCTTAAACATCAGACGTTCGGACGACGCCGTCCGCCATAACCACTACGCGGTAGTTGTCCGTCGGCCGTTGCGAGTGTGTGTCCGCATGTCCTGCTGTTTTTCAGGCTCATTGCATACAGACTAACAGCAGTCAGTTAGTCTTTTAAAGAACTGCAATCATTTTATAGTAATATGACTAATAACCATTGTAATTATTTTATTTTATTTTATCAAAAGTAGATCGTGGACCATTAGACACTCAACATATAATATTGCAAAAGTTGTAGACGAAAAAATAATAATAAAAACTATAATTTCAAAGATCATAGTATTTTCGCAAAAAAAAATAATTTTTCATATGGTCTACGATCATACATTGATAAGTCATTAAATTCAAATTTGAAACTTCCATTACAGACTTAATCTATTCGACACCTAATGTAAAGCAGAGTGATAACAACTTGCTTACAACTTTTAATAACAACAATTATTATTATGTAGGTATTTGATTTTTTAAAATTCATTATTTATTTTTTTAAATATATTTTTAGCTATATATTATAAGTAATATGTAAAATTATCAAATTTATCTGTATATTTATCCAAATTTTGATTTCAAAAATTTTTCTAACTAACAGTTTTTCTTAGAAATTTTTCTTTTTGAACCTTAGGCGCTGTGGAAACTGTTTGCGCATTACTTCCACGAACTTGCGCATTACTTCCATGAAACTTGCGCATTACTTCCACGAATGTTTTTTTTAGATTTTTTTAAGTTATATAACAGTTTCCTATTATATTATATTATAATTCATAAATTCCTAGTATTGGAGTATCTTCATGACCGATGTATCTATATAATTTATTATTTATGCGTAGTTGTGCATTAATTAAGTGTGTGTATATATTGGCTAATAAAATCCAAATTAATCACTTTGCTAAAATATTTGGCTGATATCTAACTTTTTGCAAAAAAATATCTAAGATATTGTTTTTAAATTTAAAATACTCGCGTTTTTAAAAATACCAACAACTTTTGAATAAATGCGTATTTAGGTGGGCAAAGACAATATGTACAATTTGTTCTGTGTAGCAAATTTTTATGTGAACATTATTTTATACTTATAATTTGTATGATTTACATTATCAGTAGCGAACTTGTACCCTTAGATTGTAATCAATAATCATGTTCTTTCATGAAATGTGCTTATTTTTCAATATCATGTTTTTTTTTTATTTATAATGATGTGGGGTTGTAGGGAAAAAACAAAATTAGAACCTAGGTGTGAATATTTTGAATTGTCATTTGAAATTAAACTTATACCCACAATATCAGTGTATCGTGGCTCGTTGATGCACGCGTACTTATCGATGGTTCTGTGACTGGTTATGTATATATTCACTGTTATGATATAATAATTTATCAATAAACATGAACGTGTATCATATCTGCATATATAATTTCAGAAAGAAAAATGGCACATATTATACCTAAAATACTATTAGTTAGGCTCTTAAGCAAAAGGCTCGTATATTATTTGTTGTTTTTAAATAAAATCAATTTTTCTTGAGTTTGTAATAAAAAAAAAACAATTAACAATAAAATCATTCCCGTGTTATTGCCTAATGAACATGTATAATATATATACTACATTTTACATTTGGGTTTAAAACCATTGTTCATAGTAGGGTAAGTATCATGGCCCCAAGGCTAAACGTCCGGAATCATTCGGTCTACTATTTTCCGAACAATGAATGGCTGCAAACTGTCATTTAGATTAAATAAAAAACGAATTTAATAATATAAGAAATGTGTGTTTGTCGTTTTACATTTTCATATTATATTATTGTTATTATTATATAATAATATTATGCATTGTATAAAAATTAAATATACATCCATACGTTATGATTTTTATTAATGTTACTTTTTCTGGTATAGGAGAGAACCAAAAATATGGGTATCTGTTTTAAATATTAATTGATGGTTGAAGTCAAACCACTATGGTCGAGTTTTGCTCTCAGAAAAACAGTTTTATAAGTAAGTGAATAATTCATTTAAGTATCAAATTCCTTCTCCAAATCACATGTGACGTAATAATGTTTTGAGTAATAATTGGAACAAAACAAGATTATTATTACCATGACTTATAAACTCTGTTTTCAAAATCAAATTCTGGACTTAAAAAATATCACAGTAAGGCTTCTTTGAAACCACTGTTTTCAAATCCTTATTTCATAAATCTAACACAATTTTGGGAACATTATTACGGTTTTAGCATCATATTATAATTTATTTGGTATTTTTTTTCTGGTTGATTAGCGTATGACGCTGTTCGATTACTCATATTCCGTTGTTTAATGGATAGTTTCAGTAACCTAATTTACTTACCGTATAGCTGATGATGATTAATTTAATTTAAATTTCACCGTTGGCGCCACTGACATATTATAGTAAATATGTTTATTTTAGTATACGTAGCGGAAAACGTAAACATGAATGCGTTTAATGTTATTACTATTATACCGTACCTATACATCTAACTATATACACATATGTATATGAAAATAATAACAATCAAAGGCGTATAATAATATGTCCAATGTGCGATGATTAAACATTCATTACCCAAGGGAAACTCTAAAAGACGACGCCGACCCCGTGGCAATATCCACTACCTATGTAACTATTCAAACGTAATAATCTGCAAGCTCGGACTCGCGCGCTAGTGAATTATAATAATATTCTAAACAATATTTAATTTGTTCCGACGTTTTTGGAATAGTTTTGACTGTCTTGTGGTATTATACAGCTATTATTATCGTACTAATTGTATGAATTAAAAGTGTATATAAAATTTAAAAATATGTTATTATTCACGTATAGAGCTCATAAACATAAATCTATCTCAATTCTTACTTTATTTTAAGTAATTCAATACTATCATTAGACTATATTACTCCTCCATCACATCCTACTTAAAATTTAAAATGTATATATTACAAAATTCTATGAAATCATCATTATTTTTTTTAAATAACAAATTTAGATTTTAGTTATTTTGTATTCAAGAATACGCAGTAAACAAATAAGTATTACACAACTTATACTGTGTGTCTGTGTGTCTGTGCATTTGTTTTAATATAGTGATCATTGTTTTGGTCAAATTCTATTTGAAAAACATTAAATGTGCAAAAAAATATATTTTTTTAAAGACAATCTACACGAAATTTTTGATTTTTACGGAAATTGATAATTTTTGTAGAAATATCTCTGTATGAATAGGTAAGCTTATAAGGAAGTAAGAAAATGTATAAGAAAATATTAAAACTATTCTGTGTGTGATAAACGTTAATATATTAATATGGTAGAGTTAGGTTAATTTAACTTTCGTCCACCAGTATCACATTAAATTGAATTAATCACAGTTAGTAATAGTAAAGTATACAATACGTCATTCAATTGTATGATATTTTTTCCATAGTACATTGCAACAGTAAACGAATAATTTCTAAAATAGAAGATTTCATTTACCAGTGCGGCATAATTAATTATTTTTAACTGTTTGTTATTAAAAATTAACATAATATCTGAGCATTAAAATGAACTATATGTTACGATGAATGATGTCATTCGTCAATTTTCATCATTCATTGTATCAAATTATATACTACATCACTATGATTAATATTAATAATATTTATGATAATTCAAACACTATGAAAACTTCGATTTTTTTTCTTATTATGTGAAAAAAATGTGTATATATATATATATATTTGTTTTCACTATCGATCCTGTTGTAAATTCCTTTGATGTATTTTTAAATATGTATACATAAACAAAATATATCTCCTACGAGTGTTTTCCAAAATTAACTTCATTATTTTATTTTTAACATTTTTTTTTACGTTTATATTAAATTGATATCAAATACTTAATAATATAGTTAGGTATCAAATACTTTTAAAGCTTTATTTATTTTCATCACTTTAAATTTTTATTGTTAACCAACCATACTTTTGAGGTACTTTATAGACAGAGGTGAACCTAAAATGCCTACCCATAACGCCGTGTTACCATAGTTTGATTTGATGGATAAAATGACCGATGACAATACAGATTGTAGTACAATGATGTATTCAAGTACCTATGTTGAAATTGTGGTAAAGATTAAAATTTAAGATTTAAACTTAAGATTCTAAACTAGCATAATTTCTGAAAAGCTTTTAATCTATTGAGAAGTAAAATACAATAAACACAATAATATATTATACAAATATTAAGTCAAAATAAAAATAAAACGATATAATTAATGATATTAAAATTGTATGTCCTCATCAGTTCGAGCAACTATAAACATTGGTTTCAGAATTATTTTTGTTATCTTTTTTTTAGTTAACACTTTTAAGTAGTTAAAGATTTGAATGTACTTTATTATTGCTTTAAAATTTATTAATTTAATAGAGTATTTTAAAACGGTGGGCATGTTTAAAAATTTTAATTGAATCAAATTACTTTTTGAATGCGATGTTTATAATTTGTTTGTTGATTAACTGAAATTTATCTCCCAAATTTATTAAAATTTGCATACATTATAATATTAGATGTCTTTAAATAATTTTTTCTCTACTATGATCAACTAGATTTATTTAGTATCGCACCAATTTTAAACATCAGCATTGATATAATATTTCGTAATTTTCAGAATTTTGCAATATTATCATTTATACCACTCTAACTTTAAGTATACATATTAGCTTTTTCCGGGAGGAATTTATCGCGAATTCCATTGTATTCGAACAAAAGTACTCCATTCTACCTATAGTTTAAAGTATACATAAACATTAAACATAATAACATTATACATTAACTGTTACTTACTGATTTCTGGGTATATTTATCTAATTAATTTATAAAACTCGTTTAATTAAAACACCAAAAATTAATTTTGTGTCACGTGCCTTGTTACCTAATCGTTTTATTTAAAATTAAAATTGTATTATCTCTGAATTACATTGAAAGTAAAGATTATCAATGTAATGCTCTTATTGTAGACTTCATTACATACAAAATTCCAGAATAGGTGTATGTGAGGTTTGTACTTTATTTATAATGGCTATAATAATTTATGTAATACAAAAGTTATAGTCTAAATATCAGTTAAGACTTTCCGTTATGTAATTACAATTTATTGTTTATCATGAAAATTGAATATTATTATAATACAAATCGCAATTGGATTTTATGTTTATTTATATTCGTTTTGGATATGTGTACCTATTTATAATATTTAAAGAAATAATTATATTTGCACACATGTTTTTAATAGGTGGAATTTGAATTTATAGCAATAGTATAATAGGTTTGGCTAAAGTAAATCGTCTTACGTGTTTTTAAATGTCCTTCTTTTTGTACATAGAAATGTATAACATTATTTTTTATTAACAAATAAAAACTTTACATCATGCGTAGAGCGATTTTTTGACACAAACTTGTAGCAGTCCATTAAATATTTTTAAATTACAATCGGAAATTATTAAAAATCTAAATTTAATCAAATAAAAGCCAAAAAAATGTATGTGATGACATAATGGATGATAAATGCTCCACTTACCAATTAGACGCATAATCTTATGCTCCCAAGTCCAGTTATAAATTACAGGATGTGTAGGTAGTATACAATATATATATATTCGGTCCCCCTTATTGTGAAGAAACTATTAAAACAACATGTTGTCCATGTAAGATAATATATTAAGAAAATGTGAAAGATGCAGCGCTGAAACTTCTTTTGTACCTATATGTTCATCTGATTTTGCACATCGTATGGGTTACAACATTATTATAGTTTACAAATAGTAAACATTTTAATATAATTTAAAATGTTTAGAAGTACGAATTTAATCACTTTAAAATAATCTTGCTGCATAGTTCTTATATCAAATCAGAGAGTTTTTTTGTATTTTCTGGTATTGCTGCAAGAACTTATACGATCATTTATCTTATTAATCACATTAGTTCTGCGACTGAATATAAAGTAATTTACACAAAAATATTCAGGAGTCCCTGCATACGTATACAAATATCTTGCATTTTTTTTTTTTAATACACTTTTCCAGTTAAAACTTTTTAAAAACTTTATAGTCAGCGAATGGAGTGAAAGTTAATTTAAACATGACATTAAAGATATTTAGAAAAATCATTTTAATATAGTATTATTTACACAAGTTAAATTATGTTCTAAAATCATTAGATAATTTTAAATCAGTTTTCGTGAGTTGCCTATAGAATGCACTGAAATTAATCGCGATCATTGTGGTAAAAAAAAAAATTATTATGAAAGGACAATAATCTACTAATTACAGAGGTGAATAAAGCTACATTTATCGATTACAAGAAATCAGTATAATTTTCCATCTAGAAAATACATGTCCGTGTATTTCCCAACATATTATATAATTATATTCATTTAACTTATGCATATTTATATCATTGTATACGAACAATGAGCGCGCGCGTGTGTGTATATACATATATATACGAGTATATATGAAGTGTATACACTAAGCGTATAATATACATATTATAAATAATAACATGTAATCGTGAATATATTATATCATTTACACAGTAGGATATGCAACTAAAAACACGCGATTAAAAATTGAAATTACCTACTATGTAGCTAAGTGTATACACTATACACGGTAAGCGACCGAACGGAAATTTTAACAACTTTTCACGTGCTGCACGTAAGCTTTTCATCATAAACTGTTGTAAAATGAAAAAAATAAATAAACCAAAATAAAAAATGTGTTAATGTTATCTGAAACTATTGTCATAGCCATAGCACGTCATTTATCACTGTACCTACACATGATATATTAATATAATATAATACATTATACTATATAATATCATAAGTAATATCTTAAACTTAATCATACCCCCCCCCCCCAAAAAAAAAAAACAACAACACGAGGTATATACAAATGAATGCAACAAATCGTTCTTAAAAACATGCGGCTTATGAAAGTTAAATGGGCTGTGGCAATATTTTCCGGTCATCGCATTGACGATTCACATTTAAAATACACATCATACATTATACATACGTAAATATTTATTAATAAACTCTACAATACATCTTCCTTTTATTGTGGTTCAATGGTTATAAATGATATTGGCCGCCGTGTCTATAAAAACTATAATAACATTTTAAATCACTCTTGTTGCAGAACTGCATCGTATATTACGCGGCCTTATTCTCTTATAATATGTGTGAGTATGTGTATATTGTAAATTATAGACACAAAGAAAAATTCTAACCCACTGAATAGATTTATTATTATTTTCACTCCAATATATATAGTGCAGCTTACGAATAAGGGGGTTCCTCTCCTATATACAACATACCTATCAGATGTACGCGTCACATTAAGCCTTTTACAGGATTGTCGCAAGAGCGCATTTATCCAAAATTGATTTATATAAATACCTATCATAGGTTTAAGCAAACGTGTACATGCTTATGAGTTATCGTTTATAATATGTAATATATGTACTATTATAATAAATATTAAGTCAGTGACTGGAAGAAATAGGATATCTCATGTCTTATTAGATTTACAGGTAAAACTTAGTTTCTCGCCTAAACGGGCTGAACATATATATAAATATTATTATTATAATACAGCACGTAGTGTTTTAAAATTATATACATTTTATACTGTAAACGTGTTTTCTCGTATTATTCGGTGTAAGACTTCTCTTCGGTATTGGATTTTTTTTTTTAATTCTTAAGATTTCGAACCGATCTCGGTTTTTTTTCTTTTACCCTTTCTGTTTCTATTTATAATATTTTGTTTTTATGAGAATACTATATTTTTAATATATTCATTACAATAAATACAATAAAACGTTTAGTCACGTTTGGTGGAAGTCGTTGGCGGAAGCTGTAGATAAGATATTTATATATATTTAAAAATAAATTACTACGTTTTATTATATATACGTAGGTACATAGCATTTCTACTATCTTTAAATATATATATTATACACCTGCACTAGTGCAGAATTAATTTTACTATCGTGGAAGTTCGTTTAATTTAACAATTTCGAGTCATTATTATAATACGTCTGAATTTTTCCGTAACCGACATCTACGTCGTAAAAGTACTCAACTAAACTACTAAAATATTAACATCAAAATATTATATTATTCACATATTTAAAAAAAATATTAATTACACAGTAATACTATAGATTGGATGGTAGGAATAGAATATTAATGTCTTTTTTAAAATGAAATAAAAATGTATAAAAAACCTTTTTTAATGTTAACTAGGATATTATTATTTGCTACCCAGTACCATGGTTGAGCACACAATACATTTTGATGTCGGAATTAGTGGACTACTAAAAACTGGATGGTCTTCAATCATTGCACGTATACAAATTATTCTGAGCACGGGTAGTCGACTTAGATTAAAGTGGTCAATATTTAATTATTTACCCATTTTGTGTACATTACGTCATGGTACTATTTTGAAATGGGGAATTCTCGGGGACGTTTGGGAATTCATAGATATTATATAGTAACAGCAAGAAATCAATTATAGTTTACGCATCATAAGGCTAAATAATGGTGTATTTCATTTAAATATTCAAGTTTTTTTGGTTAAAATTCAATTTAAAAATCACTTGTACTCTTTGAGAATATATATAATAAAATCAGGTTTCAATTGATACATATTTTACTTTATGTACCTGTACTATTGGAATCTATAGGTCCCATTACAATTCTCTGATTTTTTTATTGCATTTATACAAAAATGAAAAAAATAAGTTTATTTTAATTTTATATTAAGCTGTATACAATCTATAGGTACTTACGAGTACAATTACTATACGTGTTGAAAGAAATGTAAGATTTACATGCTTATTTGTAATAAAAAGCCACGTATTAGTAACACTTGACAAAAAAGTAAATACTAAGTAAGAATTAATATTTTATGTACAAATAACAATGTAACCCAACAAATAATTTATAACTGTTATAATAAATGAATTTAAATTGAATACATTTATAAAATAAATCAATGTTTTTATTGCTTGAACATATCTAAATCTTGATAAAGATTTTCATGACCACCTACTACACATGGACGCTATCGTTTAACTAGTGAATATATAAAATAACAGGGGATCTACCTATTTGCTAGGTAGGTATAACTTTTGAATATTTTATTGGCGTTTTTAGAGCGATATTATAAATAAATAATCAACCAACTATTTGTGTTACTATTTTTTCTCATTTTTATCAGAATCTAAAAACTATTTTGAAACGTTTCATCAGTAATTGAATAGTATTATACGATATAACCATAGAAGTACTTAATTTAAATTAAAATAAAATAACTCTTTTTTTCTACTAAAAATATTTGTAAGTCTTTATCTAATGATGAATTATTATAGTTCATTAAATACTGCTATACCATAGTAACATTGTATACCTAATAAACGATTATTTTGTAATTATTAAAATATATTAAATTATAATATAGTTAAAAAATATTTAAAAGCCGAGAAATTTGAATGCCTATAGAAAAAACTTAATTTTTCACGGTTTTTGGTATATTAGAAAAAATTTCTTCCTGAGATCATTCATGGAAATTCATGGAAGTGCTGTCTTACTGAGCTTTTAAAAAACTGTACGTCAAAAAAAAAAAATAAAATAATAATAAATATTTTTTTAAAGTAGATATTACCTATATTTTTGTGGTCATTTACGGTAAGCATATTTTTTAAAAATTTTTACTATCTAATCAATATTATCAACAAAAGAAAAGTCATTGCAAAACCATTAGACATTTGCTTAGTTTGAATTCAAAACACCTATGCTCACGGTACAACAATGGGGCAACCAATCAAATTTTCGTGATCAATATACTAATGGTTTCTCTAGCTTAATTGTTGAGTTTTCTATAAGGTTTTCGTGACAATATAAAATGGTCAGTCGTTTGAAGTCCATTACTGGAGTCACTAACTTTACGATTGCTGATTTTATCTTCATTTTTATAGTCATATGTAGTATTAAAAGAATTCTCCATATAAGTAGTGAGTAAAATATAACTATGTTTACTTACAATTTATATAGTATTCTTAAGTATAAATTATTCAATTTTGTTTTTTGAGAATTTATAGATGAAATTAATTTGTTAACAACCTGGTGATAAATCTTGAAAATAATTCAGGAAAATTGTTGAAAATAAATTAAATGTGGAAGTAATTTTTCATGCAGAGGTTAACCAAATTGTTTATCATCTGCAGAAACGCATCAGGTATTTTAATGAGTATTGAAAAAATAAAACAAACAAGTTTCTTTAGATTTTCTTTTCTTTTTTTTTTTTCATTAATTATTTATTTGTGTAGTTTATCTTAATTTATTAATTATTTATTGATTAGAACCCAATAATATGAAATCATTAATTGTATACATAGAAAATATATGTATTGAGTAATTGTATATTTTATATTTAGTACACAATTACTTAAAATTATTAAAAACAAATAAAAATTAAATAAGGTCATTTTTTAAAAATTGTCTTTAAATAAATATTGAAAGATTTAATGGAACTAAACATTAACAAAAACATTAATTGGCTCAAAATTTTGCATATTTCTATTAGATTGACTTTGAATATTATAAATATATTTATAACAATACAAGAATGAGGTGTATGAAAATATCATATTTGTAAAATATTGTAAGCTACAAAACGAAGAAAACGATTTTGAATATTGTCTATGTGCATTGAATAAGTGAACTTACTTAATATGGAGCCAAACAACTAAATTTTATTCAATCTCAGATCTGACTAATGAGCCAAATTAAGTTTAAAGACATTCGATTTTGTGAAGTCTTTACAATTTCTAGAAATGAAGCTTAGTATTAAAGAAGATTTACTGTCAATACTCAATACGTAGAAAGTGTTTATTAAAAGAAAGATTTGATTTCAAGACATCCTTTAGATCACAGAATTATATACTCAAAATATCAGGTGTTTGTCATATTGACATATTGTAGTTGTGGTGTATTGTGTTACGAGAACTTGAGAATTTCACAGCTTCGTATTTTTTAAAACGTTATAGATATTTATAATAGAAATTACATATCATTAGCTATTTTACATTATTATAACTATATATAAAAATAATAAATAATATCTTTATTTAAATTTTATAGTGGATTAATCAAATTTTAAAATTAAATTTATTTATAATTTTTTCTTAATCAAAGACTTGGAAAAAATAATATGTATAGGCATTCCGCTGGCCTTCGAGCAATTAATGTGTATTATATTTATCACACTGTTTTATTTTTTCTTCGATCCCCAAAGCCAATATTAATTACTTACTTACTTACTTTACAGTATACATAGAAAACAGGAAGTATGACAACGATTTTCATTCGATCACAATAAACATTGTATTATATATTAATGTTTTTGTATATGTTGTAAGTTAAATAGATGACATACGCGAAGTGCGTACAACCGTGTTTCATGTTATATCACATTTTAATATAATAAACTAAAATATAGGATTCATTTTTAATACCTACAATTACCAAAAGATAAAAACAAGTAAGTAAACATTTTTACCTTAACAAACATATACAATATATGTGTAATAGAGTAAATAAAGTAAAAAAAAAAACAAACATACACAAGCAGATACTCATTTTGTCACAGTATTATGACTGTTTCTAGAAAATAACAATATTTTTAACACAAAAGAACAAATTATTTTTTTTTATATAAACATTAATAGAATATTTATCATAATTTAGGTTTGAAAGTTAGAGATATCTTAAATAGTTTAAACACACAATAAATAATAAAATAAAATCTATTTTTATACTATAATAATACAATAATACATTATTTACCTTTAAAAAGAAAATATATATATAAGTATATATTTTCATTGATATGAATATTTCAAATAATATTAATGTTAAAAGTTTAAAAAGTATATTTAAGGTACTTTTACTCGGAACTAATTTTACTTATACACTTATATAGCAAATAATATATGCATGTAGAATGTAACATAAATAATTGAAGAATATGATTAATCATGTATAATATATTTTATTTTAAATGTTTTATTTTTATAAGTATACACATATATAAATATATATTGATTTGAAAAAAAAGTTACAATACACCTATAGTTAATAATTGATTACACTTGACAGTTATATATTTGTTACACCGTTAATATCAATTGTTATAATAGATATTATCTAAAAAAAACTTATTATAAACAGCATTTTCAAAATTTGTATGTTATATAATATGTTTATTATGTTTACAAAATTGAAAATATAAAATACTTTTTGAAATAGTAAAGTTAATTGCGCTACATAGGTAGTATATATATGTTAAGAATAAAGGTTTATATAAATTAATAATGGTATATAATATGTACATAATGTATTATTTTATATTTATGTCTTAAGTTAAACTGCTTAGAATTTTCAATCGTGTATTTATTATCATTCCAAATAATAAATAATAATATGTATTCTTGAAAATAACTATATTAGGATAGGAGCCAACATTGAATATAGTATAAATTATGAGTTTTTTAATTGAAAAAAAATACATATATAGCCTATAGTATGTAGCCTATATCTAAAAATATATTAAATTGTATTATAAACAAAAAAATACTTAAGAAAACTTGAGTATATTTTTAAATTTTAGCAAGGGGTGTGACTTCAACTTCTCTTTTCCAACTATCATGACTAAATATTGAATTTTCTTATAACTATTTGGCAAATAAGTTTTTTTTCATCAATTAAATTAAATTATTATACAATACAATTTTTCAACAAAATGAATTATTTTAAAAACGTATTGAAAAAAAGTGAAACAAACTATTTTTAATTATAATGCAAATGATAATAATTTACAATAAATACCTGAATTGTTTTAGACGTTTTAGTAAACAAATTACTGTAGAAGACAGCTGCAGTGTTGTACCTTTATTATATTTTAGAAACAATGATGAATCATTAAATTTGATAAACATTTATTATTGAAGATTGGTTAAAAAAAAATAATTTTGTCAATATAATATTTTATCGTACATTTTTTTTTTATTGTTCTGTTTTCACCACTAAGTACCTACCTAATATAATTTTTACTTTTTAAATTTCTGAAAAAAAAATCAACTTTATAAAAACAAAATTAGTATTCATTTAAAAATCAAAATATTCAATTTATAAGGATTATTAGTAACACTAAATATAAATTTAAAAAATATTCTTTTTCTTGATCTAATATTAAAAAAGATAACTTTGGAATACACAATTAAAATCAATTTGTCATCTAAGCTATATATTTTTTTTTTAATTATAAACGTATTAACTAGGTTAATATTGTTCAATAACTTGTCTTGAAATATCTGTGAATATACTAGTTGCCTATGAGTAATAATGTACAGAAAGGCACGCTTATATGAGATAATATTATATATAAATAAAAATATTGTTCAAAATGTATATTCATTATTAAGACTCATATTTACTTTAAGTTTTAACAATGAAGTTTGAAACGATTAATATTTTTTATACATTTAATTTAATTTTAAGAGTAATTCGACAGTTCTTGAAAGTAAAAGTTTTTGTAATTTTCACGGTGATTACTTTTTCAATAAGAACGAAATCGAAGGAAGTAGTAAACGCGAGTTATTATCCAGTATCTGTTTTATAATATAATATAGTGGTATAAAGTATAAACGTTGTTTGTAGTTTTCTCGAGAACCTTGACACGTACTTATTATACGAAGTACAGGTAATAATCTGTATATCGGTTCGATCGATGGGATATGTCAAACGAATAATAACAATTGATGTACATTTACTATTTATCGCTAAACAACAACAATAAAATAAAAAACAAAACAAAACAAAACAAAACAAAAAAAAAACGAACTGCCAAATACGTTTAAAACATTATTACGTACGAATACCTATAAATAAAATAAGAAGAAGAAAAAAATAAAAATAACAATAAAATGCGTTTGCTTCGTTTTGAACTCGAAAATAATGATTACACTTATAAAAATGTTTGCGAATGACACAAAACAAAATATAGGATTTCGTGTACGATATACAAACATAATATATATATTATTTACCAATCGTAAGTTATTATACGCGTCCGTATCACACCATAGAATATAATATTATTGTTTATGAATTATGTGCAACCAATGGTTTAAAAATAACGCACACTAGAGGTTACGTTTCGTGGGCTGATCGCACGCTGTTCGGTTGATTAAGAGGCAGCCATATAATATTAGGTAGTAATATATATGTATGTATACTTAATATATGGTATAGAGTGGTTTAATAGTAGCAGATATTTATATACCTACTTAATGTATGTAACCAATTTATAATACTAATAAAGATAAAAAGCCTTTCGTTTGACCATTGACCATAATAATATGTCAGAGTCCGAACCTTATAAAGTATTCATTTCGTTTTCTACGTGTTACTCAAAACGTTAAATGACATTCGTTCGAGTATTTCACCTATTCGCGGGACGGGACATATTATGATGGCCCGACTTGCATCATTCACGATGTGCATACCTACTTATAAAATATTATTTTAAAAACTAAATTTGTCTACGTCTATACGCAGTTACAATAATTCAATACAAATGGGAGGGTGACCCTTTGACAAACGCGTCAAAAATAAATTATATACTTTTTTCAATAAAAAAATAACTACTACTACTTTATAATTTTGAACAGTATTACTCTTATCAAATAATTTACGAAATAGTTATAATTTTAATAGCACAACACCTATATAAAACTAGTTTGAGTACAAACAAAAAAATAGTATTACATTGTACTACGTAAATTAATACAAAAGCAAGTAAAAGTATCTCGAAAAATCGTTACCATAAAATGATGAGATACGAAAGGAAAAAAAATGAAATGTTATATTTTATATAATATTATGATAACATTATTTATTTAATTTAAGTGTAAATACCTTAAATAATTATTTATATTTTTTTTATTTGTTTCGCGTTATTTTATAGTAAAAGATTAATAGTTAATTAAAATAAAAACAATGCATGCATCAATGTCCAATTGTGACTTATAAAATTAAAATAATATAATAGCTAATAAATGAGATGTATAAAAGATACGTATATAATACAAAGATCGTTAATTAATATTTTTTTAGAGTCACTTTGGGAATTCAGGAAGTTCGGGAAGGGTAGAATTGAAAATAAATGTACGTAAATAATTAAATGTTTATCTATTTATCTTAAAAAAAGTAAAAATTAAATTAAAAATATTCATTTAATTCGCCATCAAAAATAATTATAATAAAAAATAAATAAATTTTTTGTCTTTGAGCCAAATAAGATTAGTCCAAGTTGGACCCAAGCATGTATCCAGGATAAATTTCAGGGGGGGGGATTTAAATATTTTTAATACATGAAATAAAAATACATAATTATATTATAATTTGATTAAAACTACTATACACTACAAAATATAAAATTTCGGGGAGGGGGAGGGGTTGAACCCCTAAACCCCCCTGTATACGAGCCTAGTAGGATCATTTGGTGAATTAGTGATCCTTGATATATTATAACTGTGGACAAATCATGTTTTGATGTACATCGTTCAATAAATTTAAATTGACTTTGAATAATCAGATTTATATTTATAGACATAAAATAATTAACATGAATTATTAATATTGAGTTAGGTGACAAAATCGTTTCAAATGTATTTGTTTTAATAAGTCTCGCGAAATTATTAGTGAATTAAATATTTCAGAAATTAGCTATCGAATCGAAATAACGAAAGTGTATTCGTTCGGCTTTTGTGTTGTACTCATAACCGCGTATACGAGTTATGCGAGTTGTGACAAAAAAAACCAAATCTGACCCCCCCCCCCCCCAAAGTTTTACGGGATTCCACGACCTGCAGGACACTGCACTTTGCGCTGCCGAATTCGTGACGACAACGTTTCCAGACCGTCGTGACTGAATTTTTTTGGCGCGTTAAGTTTGTGGCAATATAATGAACAGGGCGGTACCGTTTAAACTCGAAATCTCGTGTCGACACGGAACAGTAAGTTGTTGTCGTCTCGTCGTGACTGTCGCGTCTGTACCAAAATAAAATTGCGGTTTTTAGGAAAACGCGGTTTTCCGCACGCGGAAAAACATCAATAGTATAATATTTTCTGTTCGCCCGACCTAGCCCAACGCCCCCGCAGTAACGGATACGAAAATCATCACCAATAAACGATCGATGATATCACGCACGCGATTATGTCGTAATTATACGCGGCACTCGGCATTCCACTACAATAACGAGAGCTGTTCGCAATCGTCGTTACAGCGTGCAAATTGATAATTAGACGTTCGGACGCGTATATAATAATAATGCGACACGGACACGCGCGCATGTGCTCCGCGGGAAGAGCTATTTGGAGGAGAGCCGTAACTTTTTTGGCGCCCGACTGTCGACGGATTCGTTTTTTCGCCGGCGGCACGCGTTTAGTCTGTGCCGCGATTACTCCCGTAAACTCGTCTACCGGTCGTCCGCGTGTCCTCTCTCTCACCGGTGCCAATATGCCTCCATGTAATATCTTATCTGTAATATTATAATTCGTTTTGCGAACACGACTCGTCCGCGTTATTTATAGACGGTTTATCGATTTGATTTTTTCGTGTCGGTTTCTACGCGATTTTGCGTGACACGTACGACTTTTTGGACGGAATATGCTTTTGTTTGGCCACTGAAAAGAAAACACACGGTCAGTAATCATTCAACCATTTCTAATAATTATAATACAAAATATTATGTAAACTACGATGTGACATTTTAAACGTTCGTCTCCGATATGTATGTCTAAACAATAATCGATAATAGCGAGAGTACAGTTTTTATTTATTTTTAATATTAATTATACACGACATAATATACTTGTTTTGAACTTGCATAATATAATTTTTTTATATATAGTATGTATTTATAATATACGATTGTGGACTATAAATATAAATTTTTCTGTTTAGTATAAAAAAATAATTTACTAGTAAAATGTATACTATTATATTTTTATTTAAACTTAATTATAATAAAAAAAAACAAAAAAGAAAAATTATAATTTTTTTACTTTATATTTGTTTAGTAGATCTATTTGACTTTTAAACAAATTTAACAACTCTACTTAAAAGATAATTTTTCACTTATCATAAAACCTGTCTTTTTTTCTGAAGTAAGTATGTAACCAAAATTAGATTAATAAACCATCTAGGTAGGTACTTGAGTAAAAAAAAAAAAAAAAAAAAATATTTTAATAAATTATTGACTATTATTTACGAAATATTTCACAAATACTGAAATACTTATAAATTATAATTATGTCTTAATAAAAATTACTATCATTTTATTTCTATGTTTAAATAGATAATTTAATAAAATAATTAAATCATCATATAATTGGATAGGTTAAATCATTAAAAACGTAAGATATTTGAACTTATTTATTAATTTTTTAATTTAATAACCTAATATTTTGATTTGAATACATTATATTTAATGTATTATTAAAACTAGTGAACTTACAAATAAATAATATTAATTATGTATCCAAAATACGACTTTTTAAGTAAGAATACTAATATACATAACATGCTAGATAATATAATTTTTTGTACAATTATAAAGAAAGGAAATATTTAAGAATCGTCATAAATTGAATTAGTATTGTTTTGTTGTTCTGAGTTTGAAAATACTTACATAAAATATACACATTACACATTTAAAAATATTTAAGTTATTAAATTATTAAATATAAGATTATAAACTTCATAAATTTATTTTGCTTTTTGTACGTGGTAGGTACGGTACACAGTAGAATTATTTAAAAAAAAATTCGACATCATAATATAATATGTGATGAAAAAAAAACGTAGTTAATACTAATATAAGCAATATAAGCAATTAACTCAAACACCTTAAGTTAGGTGAAAAAGTTTTTTGCTTCTATAGAACCCACCAATACTATGACTTATTTTCCTTTAATAAATTCGAATACCTATAGTATTTATACTGCTTCTGGCGGGTTATCACATTCGTCTAAAACTTTGAAATATCAAAGTTTCATCTATATTGTTATGTTATATTATGTGTATAAGTCTTAAGTTTTGTGCTCAACAACGCTAGAGTACTAAAGTATAATATTATAAGAACATTGTTATTAATTTATGTTGCTTTAGGCATTCCATCAATTATTGTTAATCAAGTCGCACGTGTATAATAACACAATTGTATTAATTTAGTATATATAGATAGTATCATAGTATGAGGTTCGCAGTTTGTACAATGACAAATGCGTATGTGATGTGTAAACGTGAATTGGGCAAGTACAATTTTTTTATAGAATTAATTTTATGATATTCTTCATTTCATTATATATTTTATACAAACAATTTAATATACAAGCTTGTATAATTGTTATACTCTACATTTAAATTATTTGAAGGTTTGATATTTCCAAAGAACTAACTCATTTTAATCATACTAAAATTATTTACGATGAATACATATTACCTAGAAATTGGGCTATCAAAAAATTTTAATTAGTTTAGCAACGATCATGTACCTATAGTGCAAGTTATGTAAAAATTAAAGTTGTATACTAAAAATTAGCATACTTTTGTTAAAATAACCCAACAGGCAACAAATCGTAAAAACTGATAGAACTCTAAATTAAAAACTCCAAAAAAGCGTACCTATTAATTAAAACACACATTCTTTACAGTCAAAACGGCATTGTGGAAATATTTTACAGGTATTATTTATACAACATGATACAAAAATCGTAAGACTTAATACAATGTTAGAATGCAATCATACATTTTTGGAAACTAAGTATATTTTATTCCATTTTAAACGACTTTTTATTCGTATATATTAAAATGGAACTAAATTAAATAATACTCCAAAGAAACTAAATAGTTAAAATAACTTCATCTAATTACATTTTTAGATTATAAAATATTAAAAGTAATGGTGTTATTTTATCATTCATTTGTATAATTAACCAGGTATATATTTTATTGTCAAAGATAAATCAAAATGAGTTTAGATTCTTTTTTATATCGAAGATTTCTCTGAAATACATAATTCGTATAAAACTATAAGTGACCTACTATACCTTATCTTTTTTTTTTAAGCTAAAACATTTGAAACGATAATACTCTCTTTTATCAACATGACTTCAATGTGAGTATGATGAGATATTTACATATACTGACATCTTTGTTTTTAATATCATTGACCTCATTACGCGAAATGTGCATGTACCCAAGTTTTTGAAAATGTGAAACAGTTCACCAAAAATGTTTCGCTTTGATTTTACAAATGGGTAAACGAATTTAAATTGCAAATGCAAATAGCTATCATTCATGTTTTATTTTTTAATATTTATATCTGTACATAAATCTACATCTATTTTATTATTTTTCCATTAAGTAAATAAGTAACTATCTTTAAAAATATTTTATAAAATAGTTTCTGTGTACCTCTGTAAACACCTACATGATAAATCGAACGAAAAATATTGTAAATATCAATATTAATTTTAATTTTATAGTTTACTATTGGTTTAGTGTATTTGTTTAAATGATGTATAATATTATTACAGTATATCTTTGCAGTTTTTTAGCTATTGTAATTTAATCTAATTCTATTTTGAATGCATTTAGTTGCGTCCATTAAGGCGGTGGGAATTTTATTTGTCCTCGAGATTTAAAAGTAAATCCTTGGAAACCCACCCGCGCATTCGGGTACCTTTTTCGTGGTTGTAAATTTCTAAACAGCAGTCGATTGTGCCAAAATGCTTATCTGATTTCACAGAATTGTGCGCGATCGACCGTCAGCTAGACAATGTAAGTGACAGCGGCGTTCTTCATAAATCGGTTTCAGGAGGTAAGAGAAAAAAATCCTAAATCCCAATAGGTACATTCATTAAAATTTATTGGCTGTCAGCGACAATGAAATCGAGATACTGGATATAAATTGTACAAGTGTTATAAATAGGCACTCCAAATAATTTTTG
This sequence comes from Aphis gossypii, assembly GCF_020184175.1. NCBI lineage: Eukaryota > Metazoa > Arthropoda > Insecta > Hemiptera > Aphididae > Aphis > Aphis gossypii. Next base: position 13,675,729 of record NC_065531.1, on the reverse strand, counting down.
CACGGTTTGCCGCAAAAGCCGATTTGGCACCTGCCTGAGATAATATAATGTTTGCCAAAATAACGCGGACGATGAAAAAATATCTCACTTTATTTTTTCCAATCCAATAACCTGTTACCTCCACTCGTAATAATTATTGCAAATTTATTCCTTAACAATAAATATTATTATATTAACAATGTTGCGGATAGTAATAATTATTAGTTCGCCACTTATTGTTGTTCTTGCCGGCAACACAATAATCACACTCGAAAACTGTTACTTTATAATTCCATACTAGAGTTACTGCGTAGATACCTATAGCAGCAGTCGCCGTTTTGTTCAGAATATGAGATTAACGTGACGTGCAATCAAAATTGTTTTAATTAAGAAGGCGGGGACTGAATGAATGCATGCCATTCAGACCTGTAGAGCATCTTATAAAATTTTTTGGCAACATTGATTCACTGTCATTATTGCATGAACCTATACTTAGAGGGGGTGTAGGGTTCCCGTACACTCACATCGCTCGAATTTACACTATTTATACAGCACAATCCACAAAATTGATGAACGACAAAATAAATTAGAATACCGAACCGACAATGTATGATCTGGTGAGTTAAGATGGTAGCTATTATTATATTAATCAATCTTATAATTAATTTTCATTTTACTAAGACAAATATAAAAAAGTTGTAAATAACCACAATAATATTTACCATAGTAGTTTATAATAACCGCGATAGCAGTCAGATGGGTTTTAATGATAAGTTGACAAAAAAAAAAGTTTTTATCAATGCCGAGAAATCACTATAGGTGCAATCAAAAATACTAAATATTTATTAAATTCAACAAAACTCGAATTTTAAATATTTTTATATAAAATAGAACCTATGGTTAGAGCAGCACAGCCCGTGTAGAAATTAAATACGGTCGTGCGTTGATACATCACAAAAATAGTTTTATTTAATCCGAATGAGTTTTTAACTGTCAAACTTACAATTTTGGTGTGCAAAACGATAAACGTATATTATTATTATTATTATTATTATAGTGACGCACACATATTATATTATATAATACTTAAGGTACTTTTCAGCAAAATGTTTCAGCACACCTCACCAGTGTTAAATTAATACGCGAATTTCTATCTCTACATGCGTGTGCGGGTAAGTATATTAATTATTCTGAACACTGAATCTTTTTACGAAACGTTGGATCTTATAATATAGACAAGTCGCATGATATCGTATCGCATTTTTATATGTTGTGTAATACTCAGATGAGTCACGCGTGTAATTTCTGTCTTTTATTTGCATAACTATTATTGTTAATTATACATGAATTATAAAATTATATGCTCTATACACTACACGTTTTATTACGTTCATTTGCGTGATTTATACAGATTTTGAATAATATTAAAATAATATGTAACATAAACGCACTGTTTTATAATTTTTTTTTTTTTTTTTGGTTGTATGGACATAATTTTTTTTTTGTTTTGTTTTAAACGATGTAACGCTTATGAACTGTTGAACATACAAAAATGTGTACCACTGATATTCCCTCCAGAAGTTTTCAACCTGTTTTGACTGGTGGTCTCAGGGTTTTTTTTTGAATGGAAGGGAATAGAAAATTTAATTGTAAAGTTTACCGCGTTGTTGAAGCCCCCTCGTTCCCTCTCCAAAAAACACAGTAGATACATTTAATATCAGTAAATATTATTTTTACTACGCCTTGTATATTTAAAATACATATTTTATACTTAAATTCATAAAAATATTTTTTATAAATTTGTCTTAATTTCTGAGAAATTACAACGAGAACTTCTTCGGGATCAATAACCACTTATGCATGGATAGCTGACATTGATAAACTATTCTAAAAATTGACGTTATTATGTTTCTGTTATAGTAAACATGATATATTTATGATCACATATAAACATACTCAATCTATGGCTATTCTGAGAAACTCATGAATTTATTTCAGTTTTGCTTTCCATATTTTTAGTTTGGAAATAATAGGTATAATGTCAGCGTAATCAAAGGACAATTATTTTTTTAAGATTTACACGTTGCATATGTTTAGTGAAAACATTTAAAAAATAATATGAATCAAAAATGATTCATTATAATTATCACAAAATACAAAGAAATCATTATATTTTGTTATTTAAAATAATTGTACGAAAACTTAATAGATATCAAAAAAATAAATAAGCCAATTATTTGAGATTATAAAAAAAAATTATTTGAAGGAAATGATCTATCCCCCATAACTCTCCACCCGTGGGAACGTGAATTGACCCTATTATAATAATATATATATATATAGATAGGATGTAAGTATAACCACATATTATACTTATTATGTTTCATTTTATAAAAATAATTTGATTATTAGGTATATATTATTATGTGATACCATATTAATTATAAAAAATATGAAGGGATTCTATTTATATTTTAAATAATTCAACTCGCCCACAAATTATAACCAAGCTCATGATATAGCACCCTGGTTGGTCTCCTCTAACTTTCATAACTACAATTACCTCAATTCTCAACTTATAACTATAATTTATTACGTACATGCAAATTTAAACTTCAATAAATTATGTTTTTTCATTCCCCTCGCATTTAAACAACGAATATTATATCCAAAGCGTTTTACTACTGTCTATAGTCTCCAACGCTTATTCTTGCATATTCCTTTGATCTTGCACACAGATTTTATTTTAATATTGATGAAGAAATGTCTCGAAATACATAGTGATTTAATTTCCTCGTTTTAGTTTTTAGTCAGTGTAATTATTTATTTATAAACCGGTGAGTATCTAAATACATTTACAGAGATCCACAAATTTCGCGAGTTTAAATATGCATTGGTACAATGATATCTAAAGGAAGTAATCATTTTTAACGAGCTTCATTAACCATCAATATAATATACGAAAATACAACTTTAGTACGCAGATAGTGCATCATATAATATTATATTCATAATATATTATTATATACTATCATGGTAATAAACTAATAACTTTTTAAAGAACTGATAACTTTTTTTTTAACTTAAAATCAAAATAATATGCCATTTGATTTTTTTTTAACATGGTTCAGTTAATATGCGTGTAATAGGCGTGCAGCTGTTTAGATGCTACAGAGTTCGAAATGGCTTTGGTTAAAAAAATATAAGAGATGAATTTATGCGTACTATAACGGAAACCAAAAAAAAAGGTTTGTCATTGATATTTTTTTTTTTTTTGATTTTTTTTTTATCCGCATCAAACTCGAATTATATTTCGGGAAAATATTTCGATTCGTTCGTTCAATCATATATACATCAAGAATACCCAAAATTGAAGCGTGTGTCAGAGGGTCTGAAAATAAAGTTTTTCCCACGCGTTCATAAAATATAATATAGGACTACGCATTTGTATAATTGTATATTTGGGGTATTCCACGAGGATTTGTTGATTCAAAGTCCTGCGGTGATGACGTTTACATTTTTGGTACACTTGGGAGCTCACAACCAACACTTTGAAGTGAGTAAATATTCGAAGAACATACTGTAGAAGATGCTCGAAAGGTGGTGTCAATCCGAGATTTCCAATTACAGTGCGTTCGATAGAAATTAACTATAATATATTATAGCTTCTAATAATATCGAGAATGAGTAAATATTTTGTCTATTATTTCATGTTTATTTAATCACTCATACATTTAGTCCTAAATCTGGATAAAATTATTTTTTGTTGTTTAACTTTGGAAACTTATATTAATTATAAGTCATATAAATACATATTATCTAGGTTAGAAATGTATATGTCTAATTTATATACAATTCTTGTAGGAGCTTACAATTTCATAATTACCTATCGATGTATATTGTTGTTATTTAAATATATCATGTTATGCAGTCGTTTAAATAATTAGCTATAATGTGAATGAAACTTTAATAATTACTTATAATTGCATATAACATGAAAGAAAATACTTCTATAATATAGTTAGCAACTTTTTTTAAACTCTATAGGTAACTACATAATATTATAATACCTATCCTCCATATTTGATCTTTATAATTAGGTACTAAATGAACATTATAGCCGTCGTTAATAAATTAGCAAACTTAAAATATATAGATGGCTTGTTTCAATATAAATTGCGTATATATGTACCTATATTATATAAGTTATTAATTATACTTATATTTACGTCATAATTCACATATATCATTATATTGCAGTATTTTTCACTTCAAATTTTTTCGTCACAACAGAGATACAAATATTTATAATATTAGGTACAATGTAACAAAGTACAGTGAAATATGGAAAATAAAATATACCAATGTATCTATTTGTAAAATAAAGTTTTACTCTTTGATATACGTATTTAATTTCATTTACATACTTCATTGAGTGATTTACTATCTTACATTTTTATAAAATATTCATCGTTTAAAAAAAAAAAAAAATTAAAACGTTTTAAGAGTAGTTTAAATATGAATTATAATAAGTAATAATGTATTTGAGCCGATGATTTCTAGTGGCTAATATGATTATAGTTCAAACGACAATTTTATTACTTCTACATGAATTATTTCAAAAACCCTTAAAAGCCGGATGATTGAGTCATAGCTATAGTGATTTGAAATTTTTTTGAAAGACATCACATAGATTAAACGATAATTTAAAACTTACAATTCATTGTTAAATATCATGTGTTATTTAACTTAAGTATATAAGCTACGAGAATTTAAGTGTATAAAGTGATACATTTTGAAACAAATATATGTTTTTTTTATTTTTAAATTTATAATATCAAAAAAAAAAAAAATAACCAGAGTTAAATCTAATATATTTCTATCTATATAGTCAATGAGTTATGGTTTATTTAAAACTGAACCCCTTATTTATTTGATACTATTATATAAGTATTTCGATTCCTTTATAATTCGACAATTCTGATAAGTTTAAGCGTGTCAATCAAATCGTTGGGTGTGTGATTTCATTTGAAACATGTAAGATAGTTTACAGAATAAAATTTTGAGGAAACGTATAATTTGCCTATAAATTTAAACAACAATATATTACAATAATATAATCTTTTATTACATTATAAAAATTCCCTTGTGATACTTTTTATCAATTTGTAAACTGCAGTCTGATAAACGTCAATTTTTTTTTTTGTGATTGATCGAACAATATATTTTAAGAAAATGTCAGATCGGGTTTGGTTGATCTTTTTTTTTTAGAAATAAAACTGTTAAAAGTTGACTGGGTCAAGGACAACATTTTACATTCAATCCATCATGGACAGGACCTGTGGCATGTTTGAGTTAAGAAACAATTCTTCAGAATCTCTTAATACGATAAAGTTGTTTTACGTAAAAAAAAGACAAGTGTCACTTTCAAAAAGCATATTCAAACATTTCAATTTGGAAATAATTTGATGGCTATAATAATAGATGTACAGAAAGTTTAAAAGACAACAAGTTAGTGTCATATTTAGGAATTTCTTATGGGAATATGACAAAATACGAAACTGCTAAAAAACACACGTGTTATAAGTTTTGAATGCTTAAGTTCGAAATAATGAACACTAAAATAAAACTCGACGTAAATAATTTTAAACACACAGAGATTGAGTTCAAAACATACAATTTTGTATGAATATAAATCTCATTAATTACAGAACAATATTTTTTTCACAAAGATTAATAGTGCCATACTTAGAATTTTATAAAATTAATGTAAAACACATACTGAATAAATATTACAATAATTTGTTTAATAAAATACATCATATTATAATAATAAGTAATATATTTTGATAGGGTAACTTATTAAACATCTGTGTAATATCACTATTACAGTTTCCATCTGTCATGCTGAGTATGTTCTTGTAACTATAAAAATTATTATTTTTTTACTATAATACTAATTTATAATTTATATTAATGTAATACATTTATCTATATATTAAATAAAAAAAAACATAACATTAAAAAATCATTATCAATACAAAGTTAATAAAACTATAATATATTACTAACATAAGTAGCTAAAATAACGTGAAAAATTATAAATATTTTATTTAATAAGTACTAATTTAAATACTCGTATTTAATTTTTCTCCTAGGTATGTTTTTTAATTTGATAATCGGAGCGAAAACAGTGTTAAGCTATAGTTTATTTAATATAAAATATATATTTAAGTGTTATACCAACATACATCAAAAACACATAATTCTTAAAAAATTATTATTATTTTTATCATAATTTAGTAGACACATATTATATTGCTGTATGACAGTAACTCTATTTCAAACGGTCAATTTACAGCGATCAAAATAAACTGAATATTATTAGATTAGGGTAACTTAACAGTGATTTATTATGTCAGCTGTTGATGTGAGATTTTGGGAAATGTATCATAAGAAAGAATGAAAGGATAATATATATATATTATGTATATAAAGTTAAATGAAACAATATATAATTATATGTTATTATATACTATTATATAATTCTGTGAGGTTGGATTAACATAATCTATCAAAATATTTAATCAAGACTTATAGAATCATGAAAAATTAAAATTCTCAAAGGTATATAATTGTACACTAATTAAAAAAAAAACCTCAAAGCTTATAGTAATATTAAAATTAACTATAAGATTAATTGTTTTAGTGTTGATTAAAAACAAAAATTGTATACTAAAGCAACTATAGCACTGTATTTGACCGGAGTTAATACATAAATATTTATGGGTGTACCACTATATTTGAAAAGTAACTAAGTGTAGTACTTCATTTGAGTTTTAATGTGGACACTCTGTTTAAGTAATTGAAAGCGGTGAATTCTTATTGTGTATGAAAAAGAAAAACTAAATCAGCTGAGATTCATTTGATAATGAATAAATCAAATTTTATCTTTGAAACTTTCTAAAATTATCAAAACAAATGCTGAGACTTTTCAAAGAAAATAGACGTCAAAGTCAATTGAAACAATAACATTGTAAATTGTTATTTATTTTGAAGAACAAAACGCAATTTATATAAATTACAAAATTATAGTTTTTATTATATTTGTACTTCATAGTATCAGTATTCTACCCATAATTGTAGGAGCGAACTCAAATGACAATTTAAAATGTTACGATAGGAATTAAACTCGATCGGAAAGTTTAATAAAACTTTATTTTATACATAAATCACAAAAATGTTAAAAATATAAAAAGCACACGTTTATTTAAATATAAATAAAATAGTATTTATGAATGGTAAACTAGTGAAATTCGAAAAGTGTATTTTAATGTTTTTATGAAGGTATTGATATCTTAAATGATTTTTAGTGATTTAAAATACCCAATTTTTACTTTCGATGATCTTTATATTGGTTCGAAAAATAATTGAAAAAAAACTTTTGATGTTTATATTATTTAAATTTTACAAATTTGTATAAACATTGAATTATAAATTAAATATCTACCAACTGTTTTTAATTTTTATTTCTTACATTTTATTGAAATTTATGTTTTGATAGTGAATTGTTCTAATTTATATTTTCATAGAACTAGAATTCTCAAAGGTAAAGAAAAGAATTGTATAATTTTACATTTAATAAAGGCGATTCTTAATATCTTTATAATAATAATATTTATTCAGTAAAAATATTTAAATTTAATTTTTATATATTTAAATAATTTACAATTATATGTAACAAAAGAGAAAAACAGGGTTCTTTAATGTAAGCTTGATAACATGGCTCAATAAAGAAAATAATCAATAATTTTTTTTGCTGAATTTAAATTACCTATCAAATAAAACACCTCAATAAATATTATTTAATTATTTTAATTTTTCATGGTAATTCGCGTCCTCTTACTTTATACAATTTTATTTTTCGGTATCATTACTACAAAGAATTGTGTGTTGAATAACGTTGTATAATGTTATTATAAAAAATGTTATTTAGAAAATAGTTTACCGATCCATATTACTTTCTGATTTTCTGATTTATTTAAATTGATACTAATGTGATTTATTTTTGCTGAAAACATTACATTTTAAATTGTAATTTTGTGTTAAAAGTATAATATACTAACTTTCAACTAGGTGGCAATAAAAATTATTCATTTAAATATATATAATATATATTATATATACATAAAATAGTTCAAATTTGAACTTAAAATATTTTTTATAGAAAATATTTAGGTATGATCATAGTATGAAATCCATATTATGAAAATATATTTCAAGTATCTATGATAATTTGTTTTTATGTACCTAGTACCACAAAAACAAAACTGACTTTAATAAAATCTGGTTTTGAGTAAAAATTCTCGTTTATTCTTATTATTAGTTTTTTGATTATTTTGAAAATAACTGAAAACTTTTACTTAAACTTCAAAAAACATCAATTGAATTCGATATTTTATTAATAATTACCAAGTTAAAATCTGAGTATTCGTGTGAACAAGAAAAAGTAGCATACACAAAAAAAACATAGAACATCGCTACAACATCGATAGACTCATCGCTTCCTTAGTATATAAATAATGAATATATAAGTTGTGTGCCTAATGGTAGTATCTGCTAAAACATTCTCATAACTCACTTTTCCTTTTATACCTACATTTTTAGTTTTCAAAACAAAAATCTACCAGAAAAACATTTGAAGACGTTAATAATTCACGTTTTACAATGACTTTTATTTTATGACATTTCTCTCTATATGTTCAACTTCTTAGTATATATATATTATATACATACAATATATTTACTTTCTTTCTCTTGTCACGCCGTTTATTCAGTGAATTTTCGTTTTAACCGTTTTAGAGATTGCAAAAGTAACTTTCACACTACTCAAGTACAGACATTTGGTATATATACACACTAAATAATGGTACTTGAATAAACTAAAAATAAAATTTTTTGTTAAAATATTGCATTATTTCTAAGGGCTTTACTTAATATAAATTTACGAAAATACATGCCAATTATTCTCATTTAAACATGTTATTTATTACATATTAATTATTTTGTTTAGTTTTTAAAATAATTAGTACCTACAATCTACATAGTCAACTGAACTTTCATGCATGAAAATTTTTTCTAAATTAATTTTATGTTTAAAATGTATAATGTTTCATTTTAATGAACAATACATTTTACATAAAATATATTATGTAACGAGAAAATTTGAAATAATTTTAACGAGCTGTTAAAATATTACTGTACAAAATATAAGATAATAGTTTTTAAATATATCTTGTTATAATCGTAGAACATTTAAAACAAATAATTTAATATGAATTTTTGTATACAGTTTTAACCACAAGATAATTGCTTCTACAATTTTATATCCGTTTGATTTGAAACAAAATTATTTTATTAAAAAAATTTACTTTCATTAAATGAGTATTAAATAATAGATTTTTTTTTTCATTTTCATCTGAATCGATGCACGTATTAACTTTATTGTACAAAATATTCCACTATGTTTGTCAGCACCAAATTTTTTTATATTTATGATATTATTGAAATTTGGTTTTATAAAAAAAATACTTTATTAGAATATTTCAAAATTTAAAGTTTGGTGTATCTAAGCTCAAAATAAAATAAAAAAATAGAAAAAGTATTATATTTGCATCTCTTAAAAATATTAAATATTAGTGGTCAACAGCAATACCAATGAATTATATAATTCATTAATGTTAAATTACAGTCTTACCGATTTTTATAATGTTTTAAATTATTATAATTATGTGATTTTTAATAAGTCAACGGAAAATATGGGTAGAAACTTTTTATGCAATACATAATATTTAGGTATGTAGGTAGGTATACTACCTGAATTGGCATTTATATTTGTTTATATATATACTATTTTATAACGATAATAACGTCACGCAGCATTTGCACCTGATTACCGAATTGATTATATTATCAAGTCTTACAGTAGAAAACCCCAAAACATATCTACCTTGCGTAAATACGTGACACAGCCTATATTGTAGCAGTTCTAGCGGGTCCCTCGTCGACATTATTTTACAGAAATAATAGAGGAGAACGAGATATAAAATAATACATATTATAAATACCATTGAAATTCCGTTTGTGTGCCAGCGAGAAAAGAGATTCACAATTATTAAGAACAATGAATAATAATATTAATGTGTTGCGCACACGTCTTGTTCGTGTCTAGAAGCAAGATGGCTATTGTCGTGATAATAATACGCTCGTATAATGATATTAAATTATACAATATAGCATAAGTTCTATATGTATTGTCAAGTGCTTTAATAACGATGTATTTGTTTTGACAAAAGTCAAACGATATACTTTTATGGCTTATTTCGAGCAAATAAATCGCTAAAATGTAATTTTCAATTGATATACTTAAACATATTTAGTGTAAATAAATAGTTATATTTTAAGATCCACCGTATACCTACACATTTTTATAATTCTGAAAATTGCTTTTTTATTGTTATTATTTGATATATTTTATTCTGAACATAAATGCGAATTGATGGTTTTATTTCAGACTATATGCGTAGGTAGGTAGTTATACTTTTGATATAGCAGTTTACACAGTCACACAACATTTAACAGAATTAACAACACAACACTTTTGTATCAATTATCAATATAGTCCCTTTATTTGCCGTTAGTTATTAATTAGCAAACCGGAATATTTTAAACTTAATGGTTTACAAATTTGAACGTATGCCTTGTAAAATAATTTATAAAATAAAAATAAGAAAATTGATTACACAAGTAAATACGTAAAACGTATTTAATATAATAAATAAATAATAAAATCGTTACTTGCTTTGAAGGATTAATTAAAATATTATTGATATTATGAGTTAATTAATTAATATGTACGATTATGGACTGAGTATTTAAAAACAAGAAAATAATATAGTGTAGATTCTCTCTTTTTTAAAAACATTGTTTGGACTTTAACGTTGGCTCATCTATTTAATTTAATATTTATATTTGAACGGTTTGTTTAACTAGGTAACTATTTTTATATTCTGTAATTTTTATGATATATTATAATAATGAATGTATTTTATATTTTTAATAAAAAAAAATATAAGATAAATATTTATAAATATTATACCCGACAGTTATAATTTGATTATCTTTTGCTTTTATATATATTATTAAAATAAGTATCATAGTTCATTCTTGAAGCTAAAAAAAAAATTATTCTTTAATAATTTTTCATTATTTCCAATAATATGTTATAATTAAATGTAAAGTTTAAGTGATATTATGTATTAATTAAAATATTTTGAATCAAGAAAACAATTTTTAAAAAGAATTAACATAGGTAATTTTTTAAAAAAAAATTGACTAACAAAATTTCTTCGTGTATGTTTTTAACTGTCAATAAACTTTTCAGTACGATTTACAAAAAGAAGTAGATAACGGATTACATTTCTACTAAAATTATGTGCAAACAATTATAAATTGTAGAAAGCACGTATATATATAAAAAAATAAGCCCATGCTTATAATTGATACTTAATACTTAAATCACTGTTGTCAACATGAAGTGGATTCTTGAAATAGCATAGCGTATAATATTATGTCCAAAAGTTATAAATATATATGAGATTACATACTATGTTTACACGATTTCGTTAAAAACAGCTTTAAATATCTACATAAATATTCATACTTACAAATTCCTATTGGCCAAAAAGGAAGCTCTTCAGTGCTCAACATGCGGGGAGTTTTTTTTAACAGTAAAACATTAAAACATGTACAAGGTAGAGTGCTCTCAATAAATCAACGACTTAAAAAATACAACATTCCATCAAAAATGAAAAAGCATTAACACCAGACATTGAAAACCTTCTTAAGAAAAAACTACTAATACAATAAAATTTAACAAATATGGTTGTATAATATATATGTATTGCATGTTAAGTTAAATTTACTATAAATTCAAATAATACAAGAATTGCTAATTTTATATATCCAGTCAACCATGTATATTGTGTTTTACAATGTAAAACCAAAAACTAATGTTCTTGTTGTTGCTGATTTCTTTGTTTTTTTTTTTGCTTCAATAAAAAAAAAACATATTCATACTTTTATCATCCATAGATTTTTACATTTTTATACGTGAACATCGCAGACATATATAAAAATATACATATGAGTATGTATAATATATATGTGGCGCTTACATATAAATAACAATAATATGAAAGTTTATGTATTTGTAACTATTTTAACGTTATCACGTAAAAGCCCTGAAAGATCAAATAGATATTGAAAAAAATTACAAAGCAAATAGTACATACAAAATTGAATAGTAAATATATAATAAACTATCTGTCACCCACGTGCTTCGCCTCCGTGGATAGTTGTTTGCAAATTGTGGTACTGATTTTTTTGTCTTATAGTTATTTTTATCATAAAACGCTATAAAGTGTACATAAGCAAAATAATAATTTAAGGTGTTTATAAATTCTCATAAATATACTTATAGATAATAAAAACATGCTTTTACTTACATTAATATCACTATTCTTAGACACGGGAAATATATTATATAATAATATTATAAGGTTGTTAAATGAATGACAATAATAATGATTATTAAACAACAACATTGGGCATGGCATTCTGTGGTGTTTCGTATCACACTACAGCCAATCAGCACGCTACTGACTTAGTATACTACTTTTCTATTGGTTATTATTATTTATTATTATTGGATACGTTTTAACCTATCTTAACTACTCAAGTCTCGAGATTCACTACATCAGTCGTAGTTAGAACACAGTGATCTATACTTCAAACCCCGCAGGACCGTTCAAAGCACCAAGCCGTTGTCACATCTCATATACGTCCACAATAACAATTTATTGATTCATCGTCGATTCAATACAAACATTTTGAGGTGGGTCGTGAGCGATTGCTTAACTATAAGTACGCTTTAAACAATTATTTTAATATATTATTATATATAATACATGTACATTGAAATTCAAATTTTACAGAAGAGACACAAAACTTATTTTGTGTAAATTATTATGTTTCCTTTTCGAAACAAATTAAGTGAAAACACACATACTGTAACTATAAGAACACGTAGTTATATTTCGTTTTTACACCAAATAGTGTGTTTAGATACAAATAAAATATTTCTGTAAAAAAACTGAAAATGTCAAAATATTGGACATGTTCCCTAACAAGAGTGGTACCGTCATTATTTAGTTAACTACGTAAAATAAACTAAAATAAAAACAATCAGCGTTTTATCGAAACAAAACGAACATCTTGTTCAAAAATGTCATATCCTTTCATATAGGCCAAATATAGAGAAACATAATAGGTATTTTGTTAGAGAAACATAATATATTATTAGGTTATTCGGAAATTGTCTGATATAAAAGGATAATATATGCACGTAGTAATGGTCAGCATGAGTTTTGTATTGTAGATGTTTACATCAGGATTCATGATTCAGAAACATACATTTGTTGAAATGAAAATAAATATAATGTGTATTTTCGGGATATCATTTAAATAAAAATATGTAATATATTTTCTGTAGACAACTTGAGTACTCTACTCAATTAAAAAATAAAAAAATAAAAAACGTATAGTACAATTTCTATTTAAGTCTTTAATAATGCCTTCTTATTTATTATTGTTTGGAGAAAAGTTTTAGACTGAACTTAAACTGCCAAAAAAATATTTACATTATAACAAAACTTATATTATGTTTATACTTTTTAAGTTATAATTTACATATGAAAAACTACCGAGAATCTAAATTAACAATTGTTTAGTCATTCAAATGTTTGTAAAAATTATTCAATTTAAATACTTTTGTTAAATGTATTTTATAAATATATTAAAATATATGAAAAGGCTGAGTAAATAATACTGTGATAATATTGGAAGAAACACCAAACTGATTTAGAGTATTTTTATTGTCACAGTACAATAGATAATATATATAAACACATATTCGGTATTCTATGATAAATTCTTTAGTCATTTTAATTTTATTGTACTTAATTTTTAATAAAATAATAATCATTTGATATTTTTGATAACACGGAATTTCTCTCGAAAACTTGACTTGCACCAATAGTAATAAGTCATTGGACTCGATTATTGTTATAATAATAGTATAGTTGCTGCAGGTAATCGTATCTGTAGTATAAAGATGATTAACAAGAGTTAATTTTGAGTGTTTTGACATATCACATCACAATTGTCATAAATTATTGACTTATATAAGTAATTAAAATGTTTAAATTCTATGTTATAATTCATCTAAATTAAATTATATTTATTAATATGTTATTATTAGTATATATATACATAATTATACTGTTAAAATTCGATACTTATTTCAAACAAATGTTAATAACATTAAGGTATAATATAATATTTATGAAAAAAAATATTTAAATAGGCATTGAAAACATCAATAGTTCCTATAATAATAGTTGAATATTATATTTATTTACGAATTCCATATTATATATTAAATATATATTTTAGAACCATTGATACAATAATTTTTAGAGTATATTGTCACATAAAAATGATTTACAAATCTGAAACTATAACTAGAAAACTAAAAAATTTTATTTCACTAATAAATTTAAAATATAAACACATCCATTAAGTAATCTAAAAATAAAACAGATATCTAACATTGTATCGTCTTTTATTCAAATATTCAACTTTTAAAAGAATGTAGGTACTATTAAGATAAGTGAAGTTATACATTCATATAACATCTAAAGGACACACAGATAAACGGTTTTGTATCGAATCGATTATTTGCGTCAAATTGAATGTGCTCTGCGACAAAACTATAAAATTATAACAAAGCAATGGTTTTATAGGTGAGTAATAATGCGTTTTAAATGCAATAAAAAGTTTAACACTTTTACAGCTACGATTAATAGCAACTTAGCGTAGAGAATACACCATAATAATATTGTATAGTTATACCTACAGTTCATTGAATTCATCGTGTATTCAATAATAGTCAATTTAATTTTATAGATTTAATAGATTGTAATAACATTGCTATAATATTTGTCTACATATTAAAATAACTAATCAATAAATAATTAACAAATCCAAACGACAATATTAACAGAATTTCAATCGATACATTTTTAATCAGAGCTAGGAATTTTATTTGTAACTTAATAGGAACGTATATTACCTGTATGGCTGTATGATGCCTTTATGAAATGATTTGTATACTCGGATGTTGCTCTTGTGTAAAACATGCAGTAAACCACAACATAGCTACAGTCTGTAGTGTTTGTACTTGTTTAACGGAAAAAATAGAAATTTTGAGCGAAGGTTTGACGGCAGCCAGGTAATTTACCGAACATGAGGTACTACGAAATCACGGGAATTGAACAGTATTATCCGTTTTGCATCAATCAACGTCAGTGCAAAGTTTTTTTTCTGCTTTTATTTATTTCGTTATAAATGGAAGGACCGATCAGATAATATATAATAGTTTTTGTCAGACGAACGAATCCATTGATATCGAAATTTTAAAGTATTATATTTCATTTTCATATATTGACGATTCTCCTTAGACCTGCAGCTGCTTTTATACGATGGTAAGGCACCATACACGTGTAGTGACAATGGTTTATGTAAATCGATTACCTCACCCCCATCATGTACATAATATCTCGACACGACCCACTTATCCTGCAATATCCAAAGCAGAACACTCATGTACATACTATATATTTAATTAATCTCACTGGATATATTATTGCATTCGGCGTTCTAGAACAAAATTGACATTTTTGTCTTTGGTCAAAACAATTCTATTAATTACAAGAAATGTTATTCCGAGGGTTTTCGTGTAGCGCATATATACAACTATATTATCCCGGTTAATTTGTCACTCAAATCACTGAAAACAAATTTAGGAAAACATCTATTATTAAACGAGTTCATGTCAACCCTAAAAGCTAATTTCTCACGTTTTTAAGTATTAAATTTTTAACGTACTATATTATGTGAAGGAAAAATATCCTGATTTCAATCCTAAGGTTTGGAAAATGTACGTAAGCGTATATGTATATTTTTTTAATAATGCGACTTTGATATTGTTAAATTAAATATCGACACTTAAATGAATTGCAGCATGGTAAACCTATTTTATATTTAAAACAAAAGCAAATTGTAACATTTTTTTTTTTTTTTTTGTCTATTATTGTTTCACATATAAGTTGTTTATACAAAATATCATTTATGCAGTAGTTTCTAATAATGTATTTAGTGACTAGAAAAACCGATTAATCACATTACAAGAACATATATTTTATCGTGTTTGAAATCAAAATCGTAGCAACTACTGACCATAATATGAAACTTGGCTTGTATTGTTTCACTACATTTACATTGGTCTTTTCGCAGTTATCATATAATAACATAACATCGTAACATTCCCATTTTGTGAGCATGAACATTTTTCTTTTAAAGTAGGTAATATATTTTATATTTTGGGATTGTTCCAATATTTTATAGTTTACTGCAAAAATATAACTATCGTCTGGTTTAAACATCTGAACTTAAATTTGAAACTAGTAGGTGACCAGCTAATACTTGGTATATTTACACTAAATATTTCATATGTATACAGTGTGCTTCACCTAAATAGTAAAACGGTGTTACAGAATATTTCATCTGGAAGTCTATATAGATTGAAATGAAAATTTTCGAGGAAGTTGGTAATAATAAAATTCATATTATTGGACAATTAAAAAAGAAGTTTTCTTTCGATATGCACATTTTCCATAAAACTATTACATTTTTAAACGGTAGTACACATTATAAATTATAAATTTAAAAATTTTTATTTTATTCTCATAACTTTAATAAGTAAACTCTTTTCTACCTTAAAAATATATCATATTAATCACTCCGATCAAAATCTATTTTATGTCGTATTATGTATTTTCACGTCGACAAGTTAAATTATTTTTAAATTGATCTAAAATATGTATTTTTGTATTCCTCAAAAATTTTTATTTTAAATCTATTGTCATTCGGTTTAAATATGTAATGTTACTGTTTAACTATTACTATCTACATTGTTATATTTTCGATAGATAGTCCTAAAAAATAAATTATTTATAATATAAATATCTAATAATTATTTTCTTGTCTTTTTTCAGTTGTCAAATTGACTTGAAATAATTTCAAGGCTATTATAGAGAGCTGCAATGGTGTTCATATAAATTTATATCCATACGATTAAACTCTACGCACATTGATGTTGTGTAAGTCTTATAATGATAATACTAATTTCAATACCTATAGTAGACATAATTTTTAATTTTAAATCTGATTAATTTAGTATAATTTATTGTTAAGGGATGACAATCTTAAAAAAAATTTAGTAGAAAATGAAGTATGTCAAAATAAAAAAAAATGAAATCATAAAATCATACTGTGTATACACTCCTCAAATTCAACCACTTTTACCTTGATCTTTAAATTTGCCTGACAGCGACCACACTTAATCTTTATCTTCAACCAAACTAATTTTCTTCTGACTTCTTTTTTTATGCATTTGAATCGCTTCGCTCAATATATTCTGTATATTCCATCACAGCAAAAATAATCTCGCTTAGATTTATTTATGTTTTCTACACATTTTCTTAGCTTTATATCCGATCACATTATTTATATTCTATAAAAATAATTTCAAGCCACATTAATTTTTCCGTTCAATAAATTTATATTTTTTCAACACACACGCTTAGTTTTTAAATGTAATACATGTAATCAAATAGTAACTATAGAAAAGCTTAAATATTTTACAATCTATATGGTATAAAGAAATATATATATTCATATTAGTTTTCTATTTGATAATTATTGCGTATACAATTATTTTAAAGTTTTTTACAATAATTTACAAATTAAAATGTTCATAAATTTCAACTTGTGAATATTTAATATTCTAACACTATGTCACCATGTTAATGTCCCAGGCATAGACACCCAGATTGATGAGCAAAAAAAAAAAAATCTACAAAAAATAATTATTTATCACAATACTAGGTATAATATAATAATAATAACAATTTAAATATTGATATACTAATGTCTAATAGTCACGAGAATAAGTGAAAAAAAATTTTAATTACCTATCCGATTATTTATTACGCGATCGACCGATAATGTAACATTCATTTTTCTTAGCGATATCAGTCGATCGTAAAATCGACTGTTGGCGACGCTTATTATAGAATATTCTATTCTTTAATCAATTTTAATAGATAATCTGTCACCCAAATTTAGTAGTTTTTAGTAGTTGTTTAGTAGTATTTAGTAGTTGTTTTTCTTCTATGTAAAAATATCACGGATGTAAGTCAGCTTTATGAAATATAGGGAAATATAGGTAAACATGTACGATCTTACTTTGGTTTTGAGTGGTTTTTGATATTTAGTGTAAAAACTGTTTTTTAAAAAAATACATAATTATAAAAATATATTAATCTAATTTATTTAAGACTTATTATTTTTCATGATACGTAGAGCTTTTAATATATACATGATACGCTCGAGAGAGACACGCCCGAGTAAATTAACCATGTAATTCATATTTTTATTGGTTACTTTGGAAATTGGAATTCAGTCATAAAACACTTTATCGTTTCACTAGACTATATAATTAGTGAGTGTGATACAAATTAATACATAATTAAACTTGTCATTTAGGTTTTAGAGAAATAAAACCTCACAGCGGTTCTTTAATATAGCAATATAATATATTAAACCATTTATACCTGATAACTTGTAAAGCTTTATATTTTTATATGCTGATCAATAAAGTTAATAACTTTTGTAAGTATAATACAGTATGTATATAATACAGTTTAATGTAATAACACCTGTAATCAATTCTTTCAAATAATATTTATTTTTAAATTGAATTTGATTTTCAATTTAAAATTTACTAAACATGGTACATACGAGTATATACATAATTATTTTCATTCCTATGTAATATCTTTAAAAAAAAGTTATTACTCACACTATTTACACTTCATACAAAATATGTTTCTTTATAGACACGAAATTTGTTATTACTTGTTTACATAACTGCAATCAGTTGATAATCAAGTGAATAATGTGTATGTAGTATGTATATAAATATATTAAATTATATTATATTTTTTAAAACTACAATATTTATATACATAAACTTCCAAAATATATTTTAATCGTAATTAAAAATATAAAAATATAATAATATGCTTAATTAATAAACAATTAAAAAATTGCATATACAATTGACAATGATTCTACTTCGTCAGGACCTCAATTATTTATTATTGTTTTTAAGAAAGCATACCATTTATAGACTATTTTGAAATAGAGCGATAAATAAATTAGTTTTACTTTTAGAGGTTTTTTTTTTACCTCTATCAGCAACTTTTGAGGCAGTCAACTAATTACACTTTAAACTATTTTAGGATGATCTCGGGTATCTCTGGTAATAAATTGTCGTTAAAAGTTTATATTTTTATGATATTTGTTTAAATATCTAAAATTTTTCATATTTATAGTTAACAATTCATGAAATTTTTAATTTAAACATTTACTACTTGAAAATTCAAATCCTTATATATTTTAAAGAGAAAAATTTATAAAATTATAAAGCCACACACAATTTTTATGAGCATGTTAAGTTTAAATTTTTATGACATTTATATTCACACATTATACAATAAAGTCTATTCTAAAACATATATATTAAACTTAGAATTACCATTAATTCTTAAATTAAATTCTTAATTTTAATTATTATTAAAATAACCTCCCACTATGACTTAAGTCTTAATTAATTTAATAATGATTTTCTATCTATAGTGAAATTTAAAATAAATTAAGGCTAGTTATACTATATTTATAGATATTTAATATGTAACATCTTTTAAGTTTTTTAATTATTTTACTGAAAATGTTAATAAAAATGTTAATTCTCAGTCAAATATTTCATAAATGTAATACAATGTTCTTCATAACTTTCCCTTATAGCAATTCAAATGTACATAAAATACAAAGCGAATTTTTTTATAGACATTTTAGGTAAACATTTTGACAAAATAAAATAATTTCTAATTATCTTAATTCTTATAATATGTTGTGCTTAAAAATAATAATCGTAATGACTTGAAATTTTTCATCGTTACATAATTTATTATTATTTTACACGTTTAAATTTTCAAAATTTATTTAGACTAGTATTTTAAGATATTTATACCTTTCCCCCCTTTTTTATCTATTTACACCATTGTTTTTATAAAATGTAATGACATTAGTATATAATAATATTATAATAATTAATATAATATAAATTATGTTTTTAGGAAAAATTGTTCAATATATCGTACTACTTATAAAAAATGGATTTCTTACACTCATATAGTATTATTATTATTATTATTTTCACTAGAATAATTAACATACCATCTCAGTTCAGAGTTGTTTTTACATGCGATGAATTATTATTTTATTTTATTTTAAGTTTTAATACATCCATAGCTGCAAGATGAAATCGAAACCTGCTATATACGAGTACAAATATAGCTACTTTCTTAGGTTTCTTATTTTAATTATTTAATCATAACATAACATAATATTCATTTCACCACCAGAAATCGTATATTTATAATGATATTATGTATTATAATTTTAGCGATATGTTTTGTACAATACAAAATAATATTATGGATAAAATGAAATATACAATAATACATTAAAAATCTCTATTCTAACCTCTCATATGAGCTTGAAATCAGGATATTTGAATTCATGTACTCTACAAATTCCAAATGTTTCCATCTAATGGATTCTATTAAAATATATAAGACGCATTTCACTGTTAATTTTAATAGTTAATTATTCGTATACATTCAACGATTTGCGGTTAACGTAGAGCTGTCGCAAAAACAGTGCATATACATTATACATACCATCTGGAAACTTCGTTAGACCAGTTAAGAAAAAAGTAGTATGTCCCAAACCATTTATATATTTACGTATAATATGACTGTGTACCGAAATTTATCAGAATAAATAGTTTATAATATATCGAATACAACTTTTATCATTTCTGTTAGCTATTTAAAATTCTAAAATCATAATCCTTTGATATCATCGTTAACTCTGTGTAATGTATTTTGTACAGTTAAATACTTATAGAGAACTTCGTCTTTATCTTGAAAAACTTAGAATCACGAAAAATTATCATTTGAACTAAATTGTTTAAAATTTTTATCATTTTTTTGGATAAAATACGATTATATAAATGTACATATTTATATTATTGTTTGAAAAAAAAATACGAATATAATAACGCACGCAACCGTTGTTTCGAAAAAATCGTCAATGCGAGTTTACTGTGAAATTACTTTCGAATACCTAACATTGTAATAGTGGTTGATGAACAACAATATTGATTGTGACACGAAAAGCACTTTTCAGCACCCAATATATTTATTATTTGTATATATTTATACATATAAAGTGAAAAATAATATAACTTTGAGGGAATATATCTTGTGCAGGGACGTTGCTGTAGGTTGTAACTCGCGCGCATACAATTTGATTTATAGTTGTTGATAATAGCAATTTGGGACGTGTCTGTAAAATACGAATAGAGCAGGCACGATAAAAAAAAAGGTCGCACTTACACCAAGGAGTTTTAAATCTTTTTTTATTATTAATAAATAGTATGGTTCGCAGTACTGAACACATTTTTAGTATATAGCTGGTGCAGTGCGTATATGTATACTTCTGCGATTTAACGATTCAATGGTTTTATAGTCCAGGTACCTTTATTAATAATAATAATAATAATCCATGTATAAATATATATAAATATTTTATAAAGTAACGATAAATTCGTTTTGTGGCTATTACGTGTTGTGCACGGACCTTCTTTAAATCCACGTTTGGTACACGCACAAGTGTTGTTTATACACGTGTGGTTGATATTATTATATTATTATAAAGAAGATAATACATCATTTTGGCTTAATTTCTATCAAGCATATACAAAGGTGATCCTTTTAAATTTAAATGGTTGTACTAATTTTCCAAATCAATTAGTTCTATTTTTTTTTTTAATTTAGATTTAAGTACCTTTTTAGAACTTTACTTTTAAGTATTAAGTGTTTTAATTAAACTACTATTAGGGTAGTCTTGAGTCTTTAAAATAGTTGTTTTTTAGTTTATTTTAAGAAACATAATAAGTTTTTAATATTTTCATTTATTTTAAAATATCGAACTTCGATGAATAGATTTTAATTAATAATCATAATTTAAAAAACAATTAATATAATACACTTAGTATATGTAATGTAAATATAATCTATTTTCGTTACCATATATTTTTTAGCAGATAGTTTTTTTTTTTAAAGACTAAAACTGAATATATGCTATACGCTTATACACATTATATATTTTATAGTTATACGTTTCTACCTACCAATCTTTTGAGATGTAATTAAACAACAACAGTTAGTTAATCATAACGTTAAGAGTTTAATAATATTACAACCACATTATCAACTAAGCCAACCTATCTACTCAAGTACAGGTAATTAAGTTTTAGATTCTGAACGAAGTGATGAATGTATTGATTTTACAATGATGTGTGTTTTTTTTTTTTTTTTTTTGTGTCTGTGTACAGCATAACTAGTCGAAATAATGCTCCAATTTCAAACTATGGGGGTGGTTTCCGATGTAAAATTGAATATCCTTGGTGCACTATAGAGGTAAAAAGTTAACATTTTCCAACAATTTTCAAAAAAATCGAGAAAAACAAAAAAAAAAATGACGGAAAAATGGCAATTTTTACGCAAAACCAGTTTTCGACCAAATCGATTTTTTTTATGGTTATAATTCAAAAACTAATCACTGAAAATACTTGAAATTTTCACCAAATGTTAATGTCAGTGGTATCTGTATATAGTTAAATTTTCAAAAAATTTTGACTTTTTTTGAGTTATTTATAGACCACTGAAATTTTCGATTTTTTTGAGAAATTTTTTTTAAAGTGTCGATAAAAAATTTTTGGATGACCAAAAAGTTTTTAAAATTTAATACAAGGTTCCTTATGAGTTGTTTTTATTGTAGCTAAAAAAAATTAAAAATCGTTAGTCACAATTTTTTTTTATAAGCGTTTATAGTTCAAATTTTTACGAAATCTGTCGAAAACGCGAAAATTTGCAAGTAATTTTGAAGTTGAAAAATCATAAAATTTTTTCTTTTATAATTAAGTTTTGAAAATTTGGTACAAGGTTCTCCATACATTTTTCTTCAAATATCTGTAAAAAAACTCTACCGGATTCAGACAAAAAATTTTTATGAGTGTTTGAAATTTAAATTTTTACAAAACCGCGTTAAATAACGGTTTAGCCTCAAACGATTTTTGATATTTGTTATAATTCAAAAAGTATAAGTCGTAGATACTTGAAAATTTTACCAGTTATTTAGATTGGCATTTTATTTACTTGATTTAATTTTAAAAATATTTTGAGTTTTTTTGAGCTATTTATAGACAACTGAAATTTTCAATTTTTCTGAAAAATTTTTTTTGAAGGGTCGATAAAATTTTTTTGGCCCTATCAAAATACTTGAAAATTTTATACAAAGTTCCTCATATGTTATTCTTATAGTGGTTAAAAAATTATAAGAATACATAGCGCCACAATTTTTTTTTATTAGCATTTGAAGTTCAAATATTTACAAAAATTCGTCAAAAGCATGAATATTTGCAAATTATTTGAAGTTGAAAAATCATAAAATTTTTTGTGTTTATAACTAAGGATTAAAAATACAACACTAAGTTTTCCATAAGTTTACCTTCAAGTATCTATAGAGAAAACTCGAAGCATCATTATAGGAAAAATTTTAAGTGCGTTTGAATTTTAAATTTTAACGAAATAGCGTAACGATAACGATTTATCCTCAAACGATTTTAACTATTTGTTATTATTCAAAAAGTATAAGTCGTAGATACTTGAAAATTTTACCAGTTATTAAGATTCTCGTTTTCTTTACGTGATTTAATTTTCAAAATATTTTGACTTTTTTTGAGCTATTTATAGACAACTGATATTTTCAATTTTTCTGAAAATTTTTTTTTGAAGTGTCGATAAAATTTTTTTGGCCCTATCAAAATACTTGAAAATTTTATGCAAAGTTCCTCATAAGTTATTATAATAGTGATTAAAAAATTATAAGAATGCATAGGCACAATTTTTTTTTATTAGCATTTGAAGTTCAAATTTTGACGAAAATTCGTTAAAATTATGAATATTTTCAAATTATTTTGTAGGTATAATTCATAAAAATGTTTGTATAGGTAGCTAAGAGTTGAAAATTAATACAAGATTTTTCATAAGTTTAGTTTACAATAATTATAAAATAACTTAAATTTTGGTGTATTCAGGCCATTAAAACATAAACCACCTTTTTCACCAACAACTGGAAATTATATCCTAGGCTGACAAATCATCTTCGTTCAGAATCGTTTTTCGTATACAATGATAACTATCATTGGATTCAAATTTAACACTCCTATAATATATAATAATGATCCATACGGCACCTAATGTACAGCAGGGCGGTACTCACTTGCCCGCTTTTTTTACTTGTTTTGACAAAAATACATTTTTTTTTTATTCTAAAAATATATGACTATGCCCCAAATACAATATTATCATCGAACTTTATGACTTTATTGCATGTTCAATAATAGTCTTACACTCTTACTTACTTAGCCGTGTGTATACGTTTAGCGACAATCGCCATAATTGAATGCAACCCTAAACTGTCACCGAACCGTAATCGCAGATAGTATTCAGTACGCGTGTCGCGTTTGAATTAGGTACCGATGTCGAAAACACTTTAATCTGACAATTACAATTATTGTAACTATTAAATTCGTGAAATCGTGCGTATTAACAGATAGTATATGTATATCTTTAACAATATACAATATAGATAAGTGTCCGTTGAAACATTTTTTTTTTATTAATTTAATACTAAGAAACTAAGTTTAATCTAAGTATAGTTAATGACTTAGCTTAAAGGTCTATGGTATCATTCATTATAATATGTATATATATATTATATATTATGATAGATATAATAATCAAAACTAATTTCAGTATTTAATTTAATCAATTTATCATTTGGTGACCATAGTGATAATTTGCGCGTAGATATAAGACATATAAAAATAAGTTTAAAAATATGCTAAAAAAAAAAAAAAACGAAAAAATAAAATAAAAAAGAAAGAGAAAATTAATTTTTTTTAAACAATAACACTTACTGGAACGTATAGATTAGCGTAAAAATATAGTTCAGTGAAATAAATTTTTCCTTAAAAATACGATTCTATCCTCATATTTTTTGAACACTTTATGGGTCTCTGGTGAAAATATATGCTGTAAGTTTAGAATGCTGCTCGTATAACTACGTATAATCGAAGTGATCGTATAATTTAGTTATTACACTTTTTGCTTACTGGACGTATTTATATGAGTACCTACATGGCTGTATAATATTTACGCAGGTATACTGCAAATTATTATAACCAATTTTTTTTTTTCAATTTTGATTAATTCCATACTTATTTATGGTATATACTATATATTCAATAAATCCGAGTACACGTTTTTAAATAAAAGTTTATTTCTACAAAATCACAAATTAATGTAATGTTATTAGGTCAAATATTATAATGTATATGTTGTATAATGTTAACTATACTAATTTAACTATGATTTGGGTTTTTATAAGATAAATATAATTATTTTTGATCTGTGAACTTAACATTTATGTTTAAGTTTCGTGGGTAATATCGTTATACTTAGTATATAAATACATAAAAACAGATACAATTAAAATTTTTTTTTATTTTAATTCACATTACAAAAAAAAAAAAAAAATTATCAACTATTTTGTATAAGATTACTGAAATTTAGTTATTAATATAATAGTTAACCTTACAATATACATTACAACAAATAATTATTAATATTCTATAATAGTTTATCTTAGAATTTATGTCGGATGTTTTAAAAAGGGATTCTATTTAATAAATAATTTACTCATCTGTTATAATACAATATTTTTTAAGTAATTAACAGTTATCTTACAGAATACATATTATGTTTACCCATACCATTTATAAGCTCGTTATTTTTACCAAGTTTCTGGTAATATTTTAAAGTTGAATAGCTATATTTGACGGCAAGTAACATTAATAGGAAGTGTAATAATAAAACAAATAAAATTAAATAGGTACTATTTGATGGAAATCGTTTTTCGCCTTTACCTTATTTAAAAATTTACAATCACAAACCGTATATTTATAGGACGATAATACATTATCGAAAGGAAACTATAAGTATTATATCTTATTGACATTTATTTTTTATTAAAATACATATAATCATGATCAAAATATCAAATAAGTATTAATGATCGATTCAATATTTTGTTTTTACAAACTATTGTATCATTATTTCAAAAATTAAACACGGATCATAACGTTACGAAAAAATCTCAATACAAATATAAATATGAAAATAATAATCGTATACGCTGTAAATAAATTTGATATCTGATGTATAATCAGTTTTAAGCGGTGTATAAAATTTTCGTTTATTCTTGTTACTTGCTTAACATTTAAATACATAAATCATAACTTATTTGAAAATAATATTTTTTATTATGTTAGGTAGCCCAAAATCTATCTTGTTTTCATATTATACTAGTATCGAATGATAGAAACGTTTATTTGTTTTTTCAGAATTCCCGGGTTTCAATCTCAACTTTTTCGGAACATAATTTCGTATACCGTTATAATAGTGGGGTTAAATGGAGAGTAGCGAATTGGGTGAAGCCATACCGTTAAATAAGAAAAACGATTTTGAATTCAATCGATTTCATTATATGTTGAATTACACACGACATGCTGATTCAAAAATAATAAATAGTATTGCTCAATAATTTCTTTTTTTGTGATCATTAACATTATTATGTTAATACGTATATAATATACATAATTGGAACTATTGCACTCCGGTGTTAAATTCAAATAAATATCATAAAATAAATTTCATCAAATTCTTAAAAATATTAATCAATAAAAATTAATTTTATACATGTTATACAATTAAGCAAATAACTAATAAGAAAAAAAAGAAGATGTTAAGTCTACTGCCTAAGAAAACAGTATTTTTAGTTTGTTGTTAGCTACAAAGTTTTCCAACAAAATTAAAAATTATGTACCAAAATGTATAAACTTAAATATGCTCATATAAAAACCAGTGCTTATATACTGTATGTCTGTATATCTGTAAGACATTACCCACGTAAGTTTCGAAGCCTATAAAATGTTAAAACTTTTTTGGTGGAGTTTACAAGTTAACTACCACTATCGCAATATCGTAGTCAGTATTGTTGATATTTTTGCTGCAAGTATTACTGCTTACATAATTTATATAGTGTTTTTAGGTATCTATACAAAACAAATCGGTGCAATTGCCTTGCAGATCTTATGCTCAAGATACACAGTCTACACTATGCGTTTTGTGCAATTACAATAAAATCTAAATAAAGACCTTAGGCGTCGTCCTAATGTCATATTAAAAGAAACCAATAAATATAACATGCCACGTAGGTGACTAATGTGCGTCTTACCATGAAACATTTTGGTAATCCTTCAGGAAATGGGTGACATGTGTTGTCAGACTATAAATGATACGACTGATACGAGACTTGTAAATAACATATACAATACTCGTTTTCGTACGTGAACACCGACGCACAAAGCCGTTTGATAAGAAAAAACCATCAAGAATCGATTTGATCGGCAGCTAGTCAGAGCTCAGAGCTTTATTTTACGACTTATCATTAACCATTAGAAAAAAATTACGGTTATCTACTCGAGCTAAGGTAGTGTTCACAGCCTGCTATATCGTCTGTCACCGTGTTTATTTCAAAAAAATTGAGTTCGACCAAACTCTGGAAATGTTGTGGTAGATCATGGTTAGTGAATGATACAATGATTACCACGGCCAATCAGAATACGTTAAGAGTCACGTGACACGATGCAGCTGTGAACCATATAGTAATTAACTATACTTTAAACCCGGTTTAACGTCGTAATCACATGGACGTCAGTCATATTGACCACGGTATAAGCTCAGCATCCATATTCCATACCATTGTACGTATATATATATATATATATATATATACGTGATGTTTTCAGTTGTCGTACAAAAACGAAGTATTTTATTATTTTTTAGCCATTTTCTAAACGTCTGTCGCGTTGTTCGAAACTCAATCAAACTGTTTTCATGTTTCTCACCGTCATCTGTGAAAACTTATAATATTGGTGTGCTGTAATTTTCAACGGGACCAAATTCAAGCATAACGCATATTGCACGTATATTTCCGAAACGCCGTCATTGCGGTAACGCGTCACCTGTTTTCTGAGGATTATAGATACGAGCCGAGGTAAGAAGCACGTCATATCACGTCATTTATATCTTTCACAGATCCCTACTTGCTTGTAAGTTATAGGGATATACTACTTACGATCATTCGTATAGGTAATTCTGCGACCAATTTCGGCTTTATTTAGAATTTGTTATATTTAATGCTTACTTAAAATAGTATGTGTATATGTTGATAAATGTATTAAATATTAGTTTAATTTCAGTACAATTATTGATAAATCAATAGCATTATAGTAGCGTAGCGCTATATAAACCATATCGCCACCGTCCGTTATTGTATGATGATTTTTGAAATAATGTATATAGATATAAATTATTGTATATTGTGAGTTATCATTTCTTCATTTATTTTTATTTATACGATATACATATTATGTGATATAATAGAATGTGTGTAAAATCAATGTTAAGCTTCGGTGAAGTAGTTATGTTATGCTCCATGTCACTGTCAGATAGTTTTTAGCGCGTTTATAATATAAAATATAATTCAATAACAAAAGGATGAGTATGTTAGCATTTTTAAAATATCACTTTGTACTTATAAAAATAGTGTTATTAATTATTATTGGAACGTTGAAAGAATAAGTTAAAAAAAAAAAAAAATACCTAAAGTAACAACTGAAACATGTATCGCTATTACATAAAACTACGATAATATTAAACACATAGATATTAATGTTCAAATTAGAATTGCTTTACTAGTATTTTTTAGTTCGGTGTACGTAAATTTTATCTGTGAAATCAGTGCATTATTGTAAATAAATATTTTTAAAATACAACCTGGAGAATACAGATAAAGATATGCATATTTAATATATTATTTAATATTTAATTACTTATTACGGATTAAGCGTTGTCCCTCTTAAATACCCTATTATAATATTATAATTACAGCTAGCTGAAACGTGTTCAGAATTTTATGCACCAACACTATTTTTTTCTCAATTCCTTTTTTATAAATATAATATATTTTTAAAATTAGAAATTAATATTTCACTATTAAATATCTAGAAAAAAAAACAACATAATTTATTGAATTACTATAATAATAAACAAGATAAGTAATCAAGTATTCAATGACTGAAGAAATAGTATAAGTTTTCTCATTGTAAGGGATAACGTCGTATCAACGAACAAATCATTTTTTATTTTTAGGGTCTATTTAGTGCGGTCAAACCGTGAGATAAATATTGATTTTCATTATCTACCAGACGCTACAAACAGCAATTCCCTCGGGTTTTATTGGTATATACCTTACCATTTCGTACCAAACATTGGTTCTAAAGCCTAGTTCACACTATGTTAATACTTAGGTCAAATAATAAGTTATTAATTTAGTAACTACTAAAACGTTTTAGTAGCTTAAAGTGCACAGATATCCGTACATTAGTGAGCACAGTGAACATTTGTCAGTAAATTATTATACCTAGGCCAGAAAAAAACTATGTTCAAATCCATTCAACGAACTATTTTAGTTCTCAGACAATAACGGTGGCGCCTCTAAAATGAAAAAATCAAATTAACTATATCAGTTTGGTTCACTATATTTTTATGTTAAGCTACTAAAGTAAAAATGGACAGTTTACACGCATTTACTAGCTAAATTCTCGTTAGTCCAATATATGTGAATAGCCTTTATACGAGTAGCTACTAGTAAGATGCGAAAGTTATTACTATGTATGAACTACGCAATCACTGTGCTAAAAATTATTGTTACAGATGTACATATCAAATTTTGATTGCTGTAAATTATTATTAATTTTTTTTTTTATAAATATTTTAAAAATTAAAAAAAAAAATTTCCAAATATTTAAAGAAAATAGTATTCAATTTTAAATTAAAATATTTAAGTCAGAGTGCTGGTGTAATAAACTTGTCACAGGTATCAATAACCAATTTAGATCTCTCTATTATAACCCCACGTGTCACAAACAGATATTTATTTGAGCAATAGCTTTAACACAAATAGATAGGTCACGAATATTTATCATTTATTGTTTATTTGATGCGGGTGTTCATGTTTTTCAGTTCTAAAATGTTTGAAATATACGAGTGCATGTGATTATTTTTTACGGCTTTTATTAACGAAACATAATTTTATACAAAAAAATATCTATAATTGTAAAATACGATTAAAATAATTATAAATTAAAACTAACTGGTGACATTAAAAAGTTATTACACATTAGTATTATTAATTATTTTTAATATTAACGTCTTAAAAGTAATAACGATTATTAAAGTTGAAAATATTGGAAAACCAATTCAATGTATAAAAATATATAGAATCGCAATGATAACTTTACACATTTGTAATTTTCTTTATGAGATCAGTAATACCAGAACAAATTTTTTTTTATTTTTAGTACCAGAATTAATTATTTACAGAGTACTTGATTTTAGAATTTTATGAAACTAACTAAACATTACAACATTAAATTGTATTTGTGTTTATTTATTATAATATTATACAAAATATAGAAAATTCCAATAATGATATTATCATGTTATATACGAATTTTGTAGGCATGGGTCGTCCGATAGTATGATTAAGAATCCATCTACTACTTATTTCCTAAAGCTGTTGTAGCTAGATGAATTTCGATTCGGTATCGTATTTTGTACGGATATTATAAACTTTATACTAGTAACTAGCATCTAGCCCAGTATAATAAGTATGTTTACAGTATAAACCCCTATATACGGAGTGATTTATTTAACTGTCTATATAATAATATGAATTATTCAAGGTAATTTTTGTTTTGAATATATATTTTGATACTTTTATGGTGTCCCTGTATATTTAAAAAAATATATTAAAATCTATCACTATGATAAAAGGTAGTAAGCATTTTGATTTAGTATTTATTATGCGCATTTCACAAGTAGGTATACACTGTACACAATATGCGCGTTTAAATACAGAGTGCCCAACGTATAAAAATCCTTGATCAAATATCGTTACGCAAAAGTCATATTTCAGCGTAGTACAACAGTTGTCTAAAGCGCGTATAATCTATGTTGACTGATATAATGTGTGCTGTGCGTATATAATAATATGCACTCACTTGCTGCCGATGTTCCGCACTTATCACTATTTATTATTCCTGGCGCGTTGACGCACGAAACGATATACACGGTACACATATAATATGTAATAGCAATATAGGTACGCGTGTACACGGTACGGATTTTAAAACGATTTAATCATCACAATATTATGTTACATATTTCCATTATTATATATTTTCCCTAAGAAATATCATATCGTTTTTGTTTCTTGATATCTACTCGGTGGTGATTCAAATTTATTCGCTCAACTCTATAAATACGTAATATATTAACAATTTATATTGCACTTACGGCTTATTTTATGGTCCAATATTCACTCTTATACGTTATAGTTGATTAATTCCTTTGATTTACAGTTTCCAGATTCTGAGTTGTTACGCATGAATGCATATAAATGTACAAGTGTATGATTTCGCGTTCTGAAGTAGAATACTTAAATGAATAAATATTGTCTAATAAATATCGAATATTAAATGATTCGATTTTTATATGAGTATATATAATGTTTAAATAATATTAGCATTATATCAAAATCAAAAGTGTTGAATGAGTGAAGTGATGAGGCATGCCATGAGACACCGTCTTAAAATTTACAGTGAATTACACTGATCAGCTAAAGTTTAAATGTTTATAAAAAAATGTATTACTCATGATTTTTTGGACGTTTTTAGTAATGTGAATTGCTATTATATTTTCATGTTGCTTCATAATACCCTTTTCTATTTCAAGCACTAATTGTAGTAGATATTTACTATACTGTTTTGTAACCATATAAATACCTCTTGATTAATATTTCAAGCACATCAGTTACCTAGTTTGTGTTTTTAATAAAAATGTTAAAACACTTATAACGTACCTATATAATATATCATATACGGCGTGTTAAAATCTAATGTAACCACTAACCAAGATACTTTTCCAAATCATGGTTATTTAACCTAAAAATAAATTTTAAAATAATTATAGATCACTTGTATGTATAATATTCTAATATATATATATATAGCTAAGTGATGCGCGATATTTCGAGGTCAATTTAATCTACTCCATCACGTTGTCATGATTAATGCGATGATCACACGGAATTCTAAAATCAAATTTATTACGCGCCCCTCCATCCCTTAGAATAATTATGATAATAGTTTTGAAAAATGTGTATGTACATTGTATAGTTTACACTAAACAATCTACATATTATATTCTTTAGTTCCTTTATTTATTAAGTTTCAAGTGATAATAAATAATGTATTTTATTTTTTGCTATTTATAAATATTATTAATTTTTTTATTATTATTATTCTAATATTTCTGTAACTTAGTAATATTTTAATTTTTTTTCTCATAAAAATAATATTATAGGTTAATACATACCATGGACTAACATAGTTAAATATACTAATATAATCCGTAATACATACCTTTTATACATGAATGATTGCCTTATCAATTTAAATAATAATAATTGTTTATTAGATATTAGGTATATATTATATTTACATAGAAGTGATTAGTAATTTTTGTGTTCTGTTTTATATATCATTGTATTACAACTGTACTGTGACATTTTTTTTCCCGTTATGTTGTATTTTATTAATTTTTAATAATTTTAATAACTTTTTATCATCTCAAATATTATTGTTTTCACAACTACATTCAACTGTTTATAAAATATAATAATATAATAATTGATTTGTATATGTATATAGGTTTTGTTTTAAATAAAATAATTACTATACAGCAAAATATTAACTATAGATTTTCATCTTAACATTAATTGAAATGCATGGATAAGAATAGTGTTACTTTTATTGAACATAGAACAATGAGGATACATTTTGATTACAGTCAACTATATTTATTAGACTAGCCAATCGGTTGAAATTATCAAACACAGTTAGATAATGAATACTGTACTGAAAGTTGGTATATTAATGAAGTCATGATTTCAAAAACTTATTTAAGTTATAACTAAACATTAAATAGTATTAAATAAAATAAATAATTATCGATTAATACTGAGTTGACAACTAATAATTAGTAGAATATACAAGTATTTTTTTTTATTAATAATATATTCGTTTCAAAGTGTAAAATTGTCTCAATTATGTAAGTAAAATAATAATATTTATCTAAACATGTGCGTACAATTCATATAGTTTATCTAAACAAATATTACTAGTTATATATACTATTATAACTGCTTAAGTTAAATTTTTAAATTTTATTTAGT
This sequence comes from Aphis gossypii, assembly GCF_020184175.1. Taxonomy (NCBI): domain Eukaryota; kingdom Metazoa; phylum Arthropoda; class Insecta; order Hemiptera; family Aphididae; genus Aphis; species Aphis gossypii. The sequence goes on along the minus strand of NC_065531.1, from coordinate 13,641,826 downwards.
TGTCTAGTTAATATATTTAATATAAGTGCTTATGAAAATACCACTTTTGGATTTACTTACGAAAATTAATTAGTTCAGGAGTATAACCTAGTATTTAAGAATATATATAAATGAACATAAATACATAAATCCTCTTTAAAATACAATATTGTTCGAAATAGTCCAAAATTCGTTGTATATGTTACACAAGAAATTTTTTCATGACACATAGGATACAAAGTGCTTCATCATTTTAAAAGTAATAATTTTTGCAATTTTAAAATGCTCAATTTTTTCATGTATACCTAGCATAAAACATCTACGTAACCACATATAATAAGTTACAATATGAGGTTGTTACGTTACCTATTATCTCGGAAGAATGAAAAAGTAATTATTTTTTATTTTTTTTTTTAACGGACATAATCGTTTATTTTCTCTTATACGTATGTGCATCTAAATATGTTTAAAAATTAAATTATAAGACCTTAGAGAGAGGAATTAACATTTTTTTTCTTGTAGCAATTTTTATTGTATACAGAGTATAAAAGTGAATTATGTTCATGTATTACATACAATTATTAATTATATGATAAAAATTATAACAATAATATCGATTTATTTTTAACTAATCAGACCGATCATATTATACCCTAAAATAAATTGTTTTGACTTAGTTATATTTATTATTTTAAAATTAGCCATTATATAAATAAATGGATAAGGATCTAGTAGTTATTTTAATTATTTTCAAATTAAAAATTGTCCCTGACAGTATGAAAAGAAAGTAAAACATATTTTTTCATTTACAAACAAACCTATTCACTATATTATAATAATACCTCAGTCCATAGTTAATATTGTTTGAAAATTACGCGTGTGATTACTTTAGATATAACGAAGGGCATTTTTTTCTTAAACTGATTTATACCTCTCCAATTTGTATGTTCAACAAAAGTAGTTCCTTATTTTAAATCAAGGCTTAAATAAGATTTTTCTTAAAAAAAAAACCATTGAAAGTTCAAGTTTATTTTTAATGGTTATTATATTATGTATCATATTATAATATAATATTTCAAATTTTTATTTGTAAAAATATGAATAATAATATTATGTAGGCAAGACAAATATTGTAAACTGAGAACAATTATTAACAATTACAAATGAAAATATCACCTAATAGCGTTATAACATTAAACAAAAAAAACCAACCTTAATAATGGAACATCATTAAATATCATTTATATTCACGTATAATTTGATATACTCCGTCTGTAGGGTATACAGGGTGTTGAACAAATTAAAATAACGACAAATTGTATATACATATATATTATTACAACAAATATAATGCTGCATAATAGGTGCAATATTGAGATTTCATTAACAATTTTGTAAATGTAAATAGTATGTGAATACATTTTTAGTTATTTTATTATAAAACTACGTTCGTGTATATATATATATATATATATATACTTAAAGCATATTATGTACTAGATGAGTATATCTAAGCATAGTGGATTCCATATGACTATCATTTTCGTCTGGTGCAAGGGATAACCCGTATGCATCACCTCGCCAAATGCTGCATACACTAGGTTAATAAAAAAAACATGTCACAAAAATCGATATTTTATTTAACAAATCTAACTGACCAATAAAATCCTATAAATAATAAAAATAACATACAAAAATAAATAACGTTATATAGAGGTGAACATAATATATAGGTATTATACTCACGAAGTTTAGGCGACATTTGTTCATGATATACCGTATAAATGTATAATACTATATTACTATGTAACATTAAACGAATGTACCTATTTATGTTTATAGTAAGTATAAAGGTATAGTAAGTTCCAATTAATGTGGTCAATGAAGTACAGGTCATTTTGTTTACACTAACCGATTGGTTCTATACAAACATGTTTGTTTATTTATTTAAATATCACAAAATACAACAATTTTAATTATAAATCAAAAAATATGATAATATATATAATAATATTATATTAAAAATTTTTATTAGATTTTGAGAGGAATTATGTAATAATAGCCCATCTTTATAATTAATCGCTATAAAGAGTCACTATCGTTAAAAGCTTTATACTAACATATATATAATACCTATTATATATATATCCTTAATTATATCAATTATATTTTCTCGGTTCGGATAATATATATCTCGACGAAAGCACTCTCATTACTTGTCTATTTCCGGTTGTGATACATTGCAATTATTTTATTATGTTGTGTTTTTAAATATGTAATATTCCTTTTTTAGTATTTTTAATATGTCTATTCTATTCTTGATTAATATTAAATTAATAATAAGTCAATATTAAACCTATTAGGTACTTCTACATCAAGTTATTATTGCAGTTACTGATTTTCCCATCTATAAGTTATTTCTGTTTGAAAGCTCATAAGTTATAACAGTTATAATCGGTTTTTGCAATACCGTATATTATTCAGCAATAGGTTTGGGTCAACGATTTTTTCCTAGAAAAACACATGTGTGTCATACTTTCATGTAATGAGGTACGGAATAATTCTTTATAACCGAACAATCGATATTTATGCTAAACTAATATAGCAATTACAGAGAGGATCGTTTTCACTTTGTGGATTAGAATAAGGAATATCTATTGTTCTACGACAAAATCACTTTGAATACATATATATCATACACATGATCTCTATAATGAAAACCACTAATAACAGTTAGGTATATCTCATTAAAATCGCGCGTGAACATACGCTCGACAATCTAATTTTAATTAAACCGTGTAGGTACGGTATGGCCAAAGTACCTATACTTACTTAAGACGTAATATGATTAACATCATTGTTATAATAATATCATTTTCGTCATAATTATTACTATTACCGTGATATTAGTTTGTAAATTGTGCGTTTTGCTTGCAGTTGTAGATGGACGTGTTCAAGGCGCAGTGTCGACAATACATCTGACATGAACAATACGACGAGTGGATCATACATGGTCCAGCTCGACGACACCGCAAACGAGACAGTAGAGGGTTATTTGCTCCGAACTCGGGGGCCCAAACACCTTTCGCTGAACATCGTGTTACCAATCACCATCATCTATGTATTCATATTCGTCACCGGAGTGATTGGCAATATCGCCGTTTGCGTAGTGATCGTCCGCAACAACTTTATGCACACGGCCACCAACTACTATCTATTTAGCTTAGCCGTATCCGATCTCACACTATTACTCTTAGGTAAGTTCCCGTCAATTTAACTAAATGGTATAATATTATAAGGTTCGATATTTAAGGAAAATATGGTAATTATATCTTCATACGTGCAATGTCCGCATGCAATTCAAATTATAATAATCAAAAACGAATAATAAAAAGATAACAAGGGGTATACGAAACTATATTATGTAGATAACTGTTTTACAGTACAATTCCATAGATATAAGTAAATCATTGGTAAATCTGATGGTACCTATGTAGATTTATCATCGATCACCAATAAATGAGTAATTTAATTATTATAATTACAATAACATTATAATTAAGATATTTTCCCTTTTTTATCTAATAATTTGAAAGTAGGTATCTATTCTATTTGCCATATTTGTACAAAGATTGAATAAAAAATTAGTTTTATTTTTGTATTAGCTTTTTTTATTTTAATACTTTTACTTGTATATTATAAACTATATATTTAAAATCCATTGGTAAATGGAGTATAGAAAACTATATGTTAATAATTACTATAATTTAAAAATCTAACGATTTGAAAATTTGAGTATACAGTCAAACAGCGATAAACTATACATTTGTATAATCATGCATAAATGTAATGAACCTGGCTTAAGAATAATACAATTATATTTTTCATATATAAATCACACTAATAATGGCGATATATTTTCCTAATTATTAATTCGTCAGATCCTAGATTAACACTATGCTCAAATCAATATAAATAGCGATTTTTTTTTAATTGGTTCAATAAATTTGAAAATATAGTTGAATGCATACGGCTATAATAGTCTTAAGAGATCCCATATTAAACTTATTTAAAAAAAAAAGCCATTTATTTACGTTTTTTGTTAATTCATTATTTTAACGTATATCCAATAATGTAAATTAATTTAATTGATATACATATACATAACAAAAAAGTTAAACTTCATTATGTTGTGACTAGTGATCTTGTATGTATTTTTAAAACACATATATTTTAATACGTTATAAAAGTGCCACATTCAAATGTTATATATTTTTATAAATTTATCAATGCATTAATGCATTATAGATTATATAATATTATACACAATATCGTATTAGAATGATGTTGTGGAAAAGACAGTGTTAAATCTGTCTACTCGTATTGATCAATAAAAATACTTTTTAAAGCTGTTTGTCGACGTACATTGAATGGCATTCTTTATCCACGAGAATGATAAATGAATCCCGACAGTCCGGACTATATATAAAAAAAAAAAATCCACAAATAATATCCTATAAATAAATAATATTTTTTACAATAATATTTTCTACGTAATCCTCTGCAGTAGAGTTACTTATTTTAAGATAAATAAGAAAGAACTATGGAAAATAATCACCAGCGTAGATTCATTTACAATTATTAATTTTATTATAATAGGTAGTACATAAATATTGTTTTAAAATTATTTTCGACGTAAGTTTAATGAAAAAGAGTAGAATTTAAATTTTGTATAAAATATAATATATAATATATTTTATATTATTTATTTCACTTATATTTAATAAAATAACATGGATCTAGTTAGCCTGTAAATAAAAGCAAAGACATTTCACATAAATACGCTTTTTTTTGGTTATAGGTAACTTAAAAAAAAAAAAAAGAATAATCTAAATCTACGCGTAATAAATACCACTTAATGTTCACATTTGCATATCTTAATTAAAATAATAAAATTATATAATATACACTAGATTTAGGTACTAAACTTCGATTTCAAATTATGCTGCACCGTCATTAAAAGTGTTTGATTAACCGCATTTTAAATAAAATTTCATTTACATACTAACCTACATATCTGGAACAGTTTTACGAAAGTCTCTTCTAAATATTTCATATAAAAATCCACGTAAGAAATAATACAAATCACCCCAAAACATCTAACAACACATAAAATACTATTATACTCGTACAATATCTCATATGTAAATTTCATAATATATGTTTTCATACTTTTATGAAAAATCTGTAAAAACTAAACATTGTCTGTAATTATTGCTTATTTAATACCGACTGAAAATGTTGATCTTTTAATGGGAAGTTTCTTATTTTTCATTAACTATACTTAACATTCTCATATACATACTTTTATTGTAAAGTTAAATATGTTCACAGATTGTTTGTCTATTATAGGTACATAAATAATTATACATATAAACTTACTGTATATATACAAAATATACAAATTAACTTTACAGTAATTCTATACCATATGTTACGTTTTAGTATTACAAGATAGAACTATGTTAAAATTACTTTTGTCAAGATACTTTATACATTTTAAAAACCACTGTAACGGCACAGTAACTATAATTTAAGCTATATTTACAGTAATTACAAACGCCGTTGACAGTTGGGTTGTATGTTAATTTTAACAAATAGTGTGATAGTTTCTACAAGAAAATGTGAATAGTTTAATTATTAACATATAAGTATTTTAGTAGTAACACTTTATGTTTGAGTAAAAATAAATAGGAAATAATAATTATTTTTAAGTATATATGTTTTTAATCATTTAACGTAGACGCAATATATGTATTACATATTATAATAATTATTTAAAAATTCCCATAAAATATGAAGTTATATGAAAATGTTAATCTATTAACTCACTACCGCATTTACGCGATATGAATTACGAAGTGCTTTTATGACTTCTTAGTTATTGAAATCTCGAAATAAATCGAATAAATTATGAAATACATTTCTGCATCGATACATTCATTTTCTAAATTATGATTTTATTTTAATACTATGTACACTGTACAGCCAATGAGTCAAACGTATTCCATTAAATTTGACTTTTCACTAAGATGAATAAATATTTATTATTGAAAATTTACAATATATATATATATATATATATATATGTATATAATGTATATTATATACTTGTCTGCATATATTTTCAAGCAATTTATTTTTCAAATTCTTTAAATAATCAATGTTGATAAAAAATGTAAAATAAATAAGTAATTTGTTTCCTCCGTCTTTCCATATAATTTAGTACAACTATTTGAAAAAAGGGAAACAAAAAAAATGTAAGAACTTTTCCAAGTTCAAATTTACTATTGAGAAAGTAAGAAAACGTTAAGAAGTCAAGAGATCAAGAAAAATGTTCAAATTATAGTCATTTAATAATGAACAGTCTCCGTACCTATAAAAAAAAAACCCCCCAAAGAAAGCTACTCTTTCTTAAATAATGGATAAAACAAAGTTTTTTTTGTTTAGTTACGTTTTATTTATAATTAAAGTTTATAATAAATTGTTCAACTATACATATAGTTTGAGTAATATCCTTAAGCTACAAGTTATAGTATACAATGGAAAAGTCAGGATTTTTTTAAAAAATAAAAACAAAAAAAGAAATGTCTTGTTCGAAATATAGTGAATAAAAATAATGATATAAATATACAATTACAAATTAAAAATAAAATAATTTCTATTATTATGCTAACTGTCTATGTTCACCCCTTTTCCGTTCAAAATGCATTAGTAAAAAAATTGGTAACTTAATGCTAACATTTAGAGTAACGCGTTTAGATAAATAATATTTTCTGTTTTTATGTATAGACAATATTTCTGATGTATAAACTTTACATAGCTGTCCTGCTTAACGTTGCCCGTAAAAATTGTTTTAAAAGTATTCTTCAAAGTTTCTATATATTTTCTAATATTTCATTGTAAACTATATAGTTCCTTTTTATGGTTGGGACTTTGGAAGCCTAGATGTATACACTGTTTTCTGAACTTACACGGAAACAAGCGGCATAATAGTTATCCACGTACACTTTGTTGCCCATTAAAATACGTTTCTTATGTGTAGTTCAAGTTGTATTTAACCAATCCACTATTTATACTCGTCATTCACAGACGAAAACGTTTCTTTTTTATTTATATGTGCGGATTATTCGATTATTTCAATAATTAATAACTTGATTGTTAATTAACTTATAGAATCGAAAATGGGCATAAAAACCTTCTCCGCCTAAACGAATGGTACTATATTTTTATATCTCGGTTTGAGTGTACTTTCTAGACAAATAGTTCCACTGTTGTATACATATTTTGTCGCTCAATATTATCCGTGAACAAGAGTTGAGTCTATAAAATGATACTTAAAATCTGATCCATAGTACGGCCTTTTATTTGAAAAAATTACCATCAGATAAGTGGTTTCTGAGATCATTGGCATCTTAGATTCCCTTATATGTGTTATTTAAGACATAATATTCATATCAACATTTCCTAAAACCCTATTGTTGTGTCACCTGTCAAATATAATTGTGAATCTAAAGTTTAAACCATACACACACTTTTTTTTTATGAAAATCGGTCCAGTTAATTAGGAGAAGTTCAGTGACATACACGAGTACAGAAGAATTATATTTATACATAAAGATCAAATATAATAAATTGCAATAAAAGTGAATTAAATGTTGTTTTTTAATTTAACTAATACCTATATAATTATAAGTTAGGTCATTATAATTAATAATTTTTATAATAATATAATACTATTATATATTATGAACAGTACACTTTGTATTAAATTAAAATAAATCAATACTTATACAGTTATATTATATTCATAATAAAGCATAAACGTTACTTGTATTGGTAGAAGGCCCAAAAATACTGTAATTACCATCTGAAATTCAAGTCTGTGCACGCCATAGCTTTTTGACTTATGCAGTAACTTCTTTGTACACTTCATTATCTACATAAAATTTATGACGATCTCGATGAAAAAACGATTTATTATTTAGTCCTTTGTCGTCGATTGCAACCTCCGTGGTCGGAAATTGAATTTTGCTAAGGGTACAATACATATAATGAAAAATTTCAATATATCATCATATTTTATAATATTATTATAAAATTAATTCACTAGTATAAGTTTAAATTTAGGTTTCTACATAATATTTAAAAAAAATTCTTTTAAAATAATTAAAATACTTTGTTTATTTGCTTATAACTGCTTTTATTCATTTTACCTAAGTGAACACTGTTGTTTTTTATATCATAATAGACACATAATCACATTTTTTTTTTTTTGAAAATGATACAGTATAAATTCTAAATCTAATATAACTAAATCATTGTTTATGTGATGACTAGCACAGTTTTAAATATAATTTAAAAAGTTTGAATGTGATCCTTTTACACAGCGTCATTAAAAAACTGTTGATCCTATAGTATAAATAAAATTAACAAATAAATAATTTTTAAATACCTTCTAATAGTAATAATAATATAATTTAAAATACATACCTAGTTACTGATATATTCATTTAATGTATTAATATATTTTACAATTTAGATACTAAAATTTCACTAATAAATATTTATCAATGATAAATTGTGACAATTATCATTCATGAGTCAAAAGTTATAATAATTTTAGATAATCCTTCACTTTAAAAATCTGTACCTTAATTTTACCTTCATGTTTCAATCAAATACTCAGAATATGTAATACTTTTTTATATTATTACCTTATTACTGTATTTTTCTCATTTAAATTAAAATTACGACCGTCTAATATGGAGAGTAATATATTAACTGAAGTTAATTCTATGCCATAAACGTAGACGCATAGTTGAGAGACGGGACTCGGGTGTGTTACGGGTTTCAACTATCCATCTACAATCGCATACAGAAATGTCTTTGACTATTTTACAGAACCCCTTGACCCAGATTAAAAGTTATACACCGAATTTTCGATTATTTTATTCAGCTAAGGAAAATTACATAGAATTTATTCCATACATAATTGTATAAAAATAAATACACTTGTAAATGATTATAAAATCAATTATTATTTAAGTATTGTTCCAATAAAAGTTAATAACATATTAATATATTTAAATGTATTGATATTACTAATATTTTACTTGTGATTAAGTGATTTTGATATTATGTTTATAATTGTTAAACATAATATACATTTATAAATGTCATAGTATTTTGGTTTTACCTTTAATTGAATAAAAATTAAATTTCTAGATTTAATTATACATTTTAAAAATAAATTATTTATTATAAACTATATTGTAGTTACTTGATGTTGAGACTTGAGAGTATCATGTAATGATATTAATTTATAATAATACTAATGACCCATTGAAATATCTCATTTGTAAAATATAATTCAATAGCACAGTGTTGTTTTTATTATAAATTGATAGACTGTGAATGAGATGATAATATTTTTATTATTATTAATAACCATTTAGGAACATAATTAACGGAATTTAACAGTATCGGGAAATCAAAAAAAAGATAACTCGTAGTTATTTGACGCTCTTACAATCTTATTATCGTTTGTTGTATTGAGTTTATTGTATAAAAAATAATTTTTTTAAGGCGTTTCAATAGCATATTAGAGCACTCCTAAGCGTCTTCATAATGAAAAATATCTTGCAATTTCTTCGTTCTTCTGTGATAAATTATAAATCATAATTTGTATTATACTGATAATGAATGAAATCACTGTTTATAATAAACGCGAAAAAAGTCAAAATTAACTAAAATATATGTTCCGCGTGACATTATTGATAACATCCATTTGGAATAACGAGTATAGCGATATATAACGCTATATTTTTTTTTCTTTTGTTGTTAGAAAAATATTTTTGATGTACGAGTACCTAGTACCTTATAAAGTACTTTTTACAGAAAATTCTGTGTAATTTCTTCCCTTTATACCCGATATAACATTCTATTGCAGATAGAAATACTTTCTGGTTTTTTTTAGACCCATGAAACATCTTTAATTAAGACTGTCGAATCAGTGTTTTTGATGTTTATTTCAACGACGAACTCATATTAATATTTTGATATAACATGTAGTTTTGTTTTAAATACTTGCTAATTCAAGTTTATTTAAACATGGCTGACGTCACTGTAGTCTTAGCTACAATATCCCGCCCGTCTGCATCTTTTAATTTGTATTCTATTAATTTTGAGGAATGCATTCAATGCCGTTACAACTCTTTTTAATTACTACTATGACATAGACTTATTAATACTGCTAGCTGAAATAAAATATTAAACGAACACAATCGTATCATGAATTTCCAAATAATTTGCCAATTGTATATAATATTTAATTATTATATAGGTAAAGTTATGACTGTCGTCTTATGTAATTACCATTATGGTTTTGTGTAATTTTAATTTACGATAATAATAGAGCAAATCAATTTTACAAGCGGTGTATTATTATACAAATGGTTTATGTTTATCCAAAAATAATAATAATTTTAATCATGTGTATTAACAACTAACACTGATAAACAATAAAGAATATATTTAATAGTGTGATAACTGATAATAAAAAAAAATAATTGGAAGCGTTGTTTAATACGTAACTAAACTTAACAAATTATTGAAATATTTTATTTTAAATTTGCTTGCATGATTATTTTAATTAATTTTATGAAATTTTTAATTGTTAGTTACCTACCTATTAAAAGAAAGAAATGCATAATTTGAAGTCTAATTGATACACTAAAGAATTTATAAGAAGCATAATAAAACAATAGAAAAGTTTGAAATAATAATGATTTTTCATCGTTAAATAACAAAACTAAAGAGACTTTTAACTACATAATTATCAAATATAGCAAAAAAAAGTTTTGATTAAGTCATTCGTGATTTCATGTTTTACTGTAAATTTATTTATAATCTTGAAACGTAACTTGATTTCTCCATCATAAGTGAGCTGTTAGTCCATTTATAACGGACAGCCAATAAGTCAGTTTTTAATGTAATCATTATCTATTCATTGTTATTGAATAAAGCTTTTACCTGAATAAGTGGTATGATTGTATAAGGAATTTATAAAATAAAATATTTACATAAATATTACATATTAAGTCAATGAAATGATAAAATAAACCATTTATCAAATTTTAAGTGTCTAGAATTATTTTATTGTGAGTAATATATTTTCGTCAAAAGAATCAGAACTTTTTTGTTGAAAAACAATACTGCAAATAGTATGCGTTTTATGTAATATATTTTCGTCTTCTCAGTAATTGTACAGGAGTAAATTACTTATACATTTATGTTATATGTTTAATCGAGCAAACTATAATATATAATAATATAAAACTTTTGAAACACTCTTTATTGTTCTTTTATTTATTTTTGTAGTAATTTTAAATTAAGTAACTTAAGTAATATATTATATTAAATAGGTCGGATAAATTGTTGAAAGATTTTAGTCTTTGTTGAAACAATTGAAGAAAACAACTATTCCAAGTATGAAGTAGGAAGACAAAAATAATAATATTCTTTCTTTTGCAAATAATAGTAATACCTACACTGTCAAGTAAAGATTTTCAACTTGATCTTAGGTATTAAGCTATAAAAATTAAAAGTAAATAAAATTTGTAATTATCATTACAAATTGTAATCATTAATGGCTATATTTTTTTTTATTTTTTTCAAATATATATTTATAAACTTCAAAATAAAAATAAATGTTTACTATCTATGTATTTTTAAAGACTGTTATTAACAATATTCAATTATGTCAGTACATTGTATGAATAGTAAAGTAGAAATAATATAGCATATTGATAGATAATATTTCATGACATTTTAAAGCACATTTATGAATAATTCATTTATTTGACTATTTTAATTTTATTATTAATCCAAGAATTTTTCTCATTAAAAACATAAATGTGTACAATATTATTGTAGTACATGTTAGTTGATATGTGCATGTATGCTAGACTATCATGATTCATGACTTCTTTGTTTTTTTTTTATTACTATCTATCACTTTATTTTTTTCATAAGAACATCACCGTCGTTTTGCAATAAAATAGTCATACAAATTTATTTTATACTACAATACTAGTATTAATAGCAAATAATAATTATATACAGTTTATAAAAATGTGTGTTATTTAAATATTCAATCAATATAATAATCGTCTCTAGCATGTTCTATTTACTGATATTTAAAAACTCTTTAAAAAAAAAATATATTATATACAATAAAGTTTAAACGTACAAAAATTATTTTCAATAATTCAGCAAAAAAATAAATTAAAAAATATCAATTTAGTATATGATTGAAACGGCGCTTGTCATTAAAAATATAAAAATGTAATCTTGTTTTCATATTAAAAAAAAAAACTTCTTATATTTTTTATTTTTCTTATACTACTTGTGATTTAATGATTGTAGAGATATAGAATCATCACTGTCAAAGTGTCGAGTGAAATTTTTGCTATCAAAATATAATTCTACCGCCTCTCTCTATCAAAAAAAAGACGTATATATTTTCAAGCTTCTATATAATATCTGTAGTATTACCAGTAGACCGCAATGATTTGTGGGTGTAATCAGCTCTGCGGATATACGTGCGTGTTACAAATCGTACTCCGTTGAACTCGAATCATTGTAGTAGTAAAATAACGTTTGTGAGAAATTAAATTTACAACAATCAATGGATCCTTAGTTATATTTGTATATGAATACTTGAATGTGTAAATATATTATAATATAGGAATATAGGAATAATAATTGCTGACATATCATAATTATTGTATAGACGCATAAATACAATATATAAATGACTGTCAAGTTGTCATGCGCAAATAAATGTTAATTTCAATACACGTCTTATACCACTGATGAAAAGGACGATTTACACTTTAAGATCACATAGGAACTCGCAAGTTTTTGTGACAATGGGGTACAAGACATCTGACTTATCCGTGTGCCGTCAGAGACAAGGGGTCACGACCCAATGAAATTCTCTGCCACCAAGGATAAAGCTAGGTCTTTAAAAATGCAGAGACCTTTGGTGCGGCCGCCTGCGACTCTGGCCGGCATGACCGCGTTGTCCTTCTCACCATTGTATGCGCACCGGGCACATTAATAACATATTTTGACACCAGATCCTGCGAACGAGACTACTTGGTGTCTTCATGAACTAACTATAAGTTAGAGTTGTGTTCGTTTGTGTTCAGAGAGTTTTTTATTTCTGTCACCTTAGTATATCGCTGCTTAACATACATACATTACCACTGAAAGTCAGGTAAGGTGCACATGATATTAATATACCTTATTGTACTATTTGAATATATATATATATATATATTCTATAAACGGTGTACTTGATCTAGGTGTACTTAAATACATGACCTCGAGAACTCTCCAACGATCAGTGGAAAAGTAATAGCGTAAATTTAATATTTATATCTGGTCGGTGATCATATTATTCTCCAGCACTTTTGAGGGTAGGAAAGAGCCCCTCGTATCTGACTTTCATACAAAGCTTATGCCCCTTGTGTACGCCATATTAAATGTTTTACCGTAGTTTTATTTTCACGTTATTATAGTATGTATGTGTACCACTATGTATGAATGTATGTTTAGTGTATACCTACGAAGGGTTTGCTATTAAGAACGGTCTAAGACAAGATTACAGAGTGAAAATCCAAATTCACACTTTCCCTCCTAATTTCAGACGACTCTCACACGCCTTGGACCACCTCCTCCACTCCTACAGCTACTATCGATTTGAACTCTCTGCTGAATTCATTAACAACGGTCGTATAATATAATACATATTATATAAACGGTCTCCAGTGAATTGCAGCCATTGTTTATCATCGTTTACATATAATACAATATAGTATATATACACAAACCGACCAATGAACTATGATGTAGAATTTACATTCACGCACACACCATACACAATAATTCTTGTTGTTAATACTTACATGTATACGCGTATATGCGCCGCACTCTATCGAATTGATTATACACGAATACATACTAAATCATATTATCGTGGTATGTGTATTGCGTTTTCGTTAATTATCATCGATGCATAATAAGCACGTGTAATAACTGTAATAAATTTAACATTATTTGTATTGAAACGTTTTTAGAAACCGAATCATGAATATTTAAAATCCACACTTTATTGAACACGCTAAAGTCATCTCCAAAGTATAGGTATGTTACGAATTTGTAATTAGAAATTGTAAATAGGACTTTCCATTTTTATTTAAAAATCGTAGTGATAAAAACTGCAATAGTTATGAGTTATACCTCAGCATTCATTACTAATTATTATTATTATTATTAGTTACAAAACCGTCGATAATATTGAACATAATAAATTAATGAGCCCACAGCAGCGGTAACGGGACGAAAACAAAACGATGTATACGCGTGTTCATGCTGAACGTTACGGTCAAACGAAGCTCCGATAGTTATTGTTTAATTAATCATTTATTAAAAAAAAAAAAAACTGTCATTGAATTTGAAAGGATGTATTCTTGTAAATCTGAAGAAACCAAATCTTTAATATAGCATTTATGAGTTATTAGTTCTACTAAACTTTTATATGCAACTGCATAATCATATAATGACAGCTAAGGTATTATACATTTTAGTTGGATTACTAAATTCATTTAAAACGTCTATCGCATTTTAAATACCCTGTGAAACGTAAATTATATTGCGAAACATTGCCAGAGCCCATAGGAAATAATATTTAATATATAATATTGTTCCAATTTATACCAAATGTATTGCAATGATATCGATTAAGTGAAGTGGTATACCGTGTGCGTATCAATAAAACCCATAAATCGAAAACCGCCACAACAGTCAGCTTGTTGTGTCCTAAACGTATAAATTATGTATTATATAATTATAAATTATATAGTACTCGGCCACTTGCTATCTATAATAATATGCTATAGAATGATTATGATAATCATATCATTATATTATTATTCGTTGTGCGCTGTGGCGATTAATTATTATAATATATGACGTATTAAACCTGCTATTTCGAAAAGACACACCTACATACAGACATATTTGGGCGTAATAAATCTAACAGAGGCGGAGACGTTTTATTTCCTCTTCGGCGACATTTGCTGGTTTTTATTTTTTGTACACGGCATCGTATATGAACAATAATATATTTTATATAATAAACACACAACTTAAACGACCACTTTAGTATATGGATCATACTCTGACCAACCGCAACCTCTTCGAAACGGTTCATCAATAGAATTACAAAAATAGTATATACATTAAACTAAATAGATTAATACTTATATTCAATTTTATTTATTTTTTGGATCCTACGAGTAACAAAAAATACGTGAAAATTGTATATAATATAAAGGTATTATACTTTATATAGTTTTTCTTCGAATTTTTTGAGTTATCATTATAATTGCGCAGGAGTGGTCCCAAACTTTCATATAGCCGACCTAACCATAAATCAGAAAACTTGCGGAGATGCAATACTATTCCAAAGAAACAATTTTCAAAACAATTCAACAATTTAAGATATCAATTGATACGTCTTGCGCAAAAGAAATGAAAACCGATCATTCTCCAAAATATAATCATTGTAAAATAACTTTTTGAAAATAAGAGCATAAAAAGTCCAAAATTAAAACAACAGAAATCAATAGAAATTGGCAAGTATTAAATTATCGCCACATATATGTCAATATACTTTGTATATTATAATATTGTATCATATATTTTTTGAAAATGTATTTATAATATTATAATATGTTATGTGGGAGGACGAGCAAAACTTTTGAGAGTATACTTTACCTTTATAATGAACCTTTGCCATATACTCCTGCTGAAAGGGCTTTTGAAAAAAATAAAGCGTTATCATGGCATTCATAGCCATGCATCATGGTTTAAAATAAACAGGTTTCAAAATACAACTGTTATAATTGATACTCTAGTTTGACAGTCTTTTGAAATCAGTGAGAATAATATCTAGTGTCCGTGTGAAAATATATGGTGATATTTAGAGTTATTTATATTTTTCCGTGAGGATACTTGAATTTTTCCATGCAATCTAACTTACCCACAAATCACGGCTCACGAATCATATTTTAAATTTATTAATTTAAAGTTTCAAAAATTTTTTGGTGTTATTTACCTGAATATATTTGGCAAGTATTATGACCTTTATTTATTCTAACATAAACTATAATTGAAATTATCAACACATATACCTAAGTTTATAAATAGTATAAATATATATAATATATTATTTACATTTACAGTATACTCATTGTATACTTATGAATATATTTTTATTTGCAATAAATTTAAAACGTCATGCCCATTTTACTTACATAGGAATTTCAGAACAAAATTAACACCGTTTGTTTGTGCTTTTTTGTACTGGTTTATTCTTTATTAATCTCTTCGTCTGTGATCAATCTCGTCTCAAGTTATTCAATTTTTAATGTGGATGAAAGCCGTGAACTTAAAACTGAAATCCAAGAAAAGTTTTAAAAAAAAACATTTTTATTATTTTTTTCATCTTGACAAACATTAATTCTTTGAATATATATACATGTATTATATAATAAATACGATATTCCACCGTTATTAATTTTATTTCAACCTCGCGGCGTTATATTATTGGATTATTATATGGGTTATATTTAGATATTTCTACCATATTTTCAGCACATATTTAACAATGTTAAGATAATATTATAATCCACATTTATGCAATTTTAAATTCTATAAAATCTCAGCCCTACTGATAAGTGATTACACAGGAAAATGAAAAACACTATACGACTGCATAATGACTGCATAATGACCTTCGTAATTACTTTATTAAAACGCGATAGAATCATAATAAAATAAATGGTATTTTATGTTAAATTGACATATACCTACAAACCTGCAGCCTTTAAACGTACTCGAATACTACTCTCGTGTTATATAATAATAAATACTAAATTATACACGTCCATACTAGCATATAAAAGGCAACATCCATATTATACGACATATAAGCATTCAAGTGTGTAGCGCAGGTATGTATAACAGTATATTTACCCGCAGATAAGAATAACAGGACGAGGTGAACTACACTGGATTTATTTGATTTTATTCGATACACCTATACATGAAAACTAACGCAATGACTTGAATATTTTATTCATAAGACGTTAGAAACGAGTCTTCGAGTGCAATGTTTGGTGATTAAATAAATAATTAAACGTTTTTGACTTCAGTGATGTACGTGATACACGCGCTATTTATACACAGTTTAAGTAACGTTCGAGCACCACCTATATGATTAACTTTTTTGGAAGAAACGTTTGGTCTCATGTGTTGCTTTACTTATGTAGTGTTGATTTATGATAGATTGGAAAATCATCAGATTTCCCGATAGACTTTTTTGATTCAATGCTGTTTTGGAATTGGTATAGAGGAAAGAAATTGTAAGGAAAATACATACATTATTCACACGGGATTAAATCAAAATTTGGTGAGTAAAGATGCAAAAATATTTTTTAGCCAAAAAAAAATAAATGATTAATAAAAATAAGGTGAAAAACACAAATCGTTACACACAAGAATAAATTATACACAACAAAAAACATACAGCTTCATTAATCAATTATATTAACTTAACTACGATACCTTATAATATAACAAATTTAAAAATAAATAATTGTGGTCATGAATTCAGTTTTATTGCAAAGCAATTTTTGGAATAATTTGTTTTTTTTTTTTAATATATAAAATATTTTACATTTTTCAAATCTGATTTATTAAAAAAAAATTCAATTGTTGGCAGTCTTAAGTATATTTCCGGGTTAGATTAAAAGATCCATACAGTCATTGATTAACATGATACTGTGATATTAAAATTATATTAATGACCATTGTTTAAATGCAGATCGCGATTTCAGTAATGGTAACTGCATCTACGCAGCTACTTAAAAGAGGAAAATTATTCTGGAACTACGGAAAGATTAACTATTATATTTTCAAACTTTATTTTAATTATTTATCTTAAATAAGGTATTTTTTATTTATAAATTTATTTATTTTTATTTTGAATTCATGCTATATGAATATTACAATTATATGCGTTTTAAAAATTAAGTATTTACAATGTTGCTTTCTGTTACAACTGTCGGAGTAGTTAAAGAAAACTCAACAGATACAAGTGAAATACATCATTATAATGGTTCATTAATAAATGCTTTTATGTGTACTTACGTTCAACGCTGTATATTAAACACAAATCGAGGTCGGGTTGGAGAGGTCATTCTCAAAGCGTAAATTGATATTATGTAACGTACGCGTGTAGGTATTATAACGAGGATTTTCAAAACAATTAAAAGGCCATCGTGGAAAATGAGTAATAAAACGATTATAGTAAATTTAATTAAATTCAAAAACAATGCGAACAAAGAATTTTTTAGAGTTGACTTTTCGTATAAAAAACCTTATTATAGACGCGAACAAAATATGCACAACTGCTGTATTTATAAATGTTGAATGCTATATATTTCTCCAATTCTCGTATATCTCATTCCATTCTTTGCCCCTCATGGTCATTTATTTATTTTGCATTTTTTTTTTCATCCCAAAAACGTTTGATTTATTGTTGAACAAACAATAATTTAAGTCAATTTTTCAAAATGATTAGTATAATGATTGTCAAAATAAAAACCACTACCTATATATTTATGAATTATGTATATATAATAGTCTGTTCTCAAATCTATTGTGAATAATTTAATGTCAGACGTACCTGCCGTTTTTAAGAAAACATTTGGATTTCATGTAAAGTATAATATATGATGATTACAAAATGTACATTCAACAAAATAACAATTATTTTATCAAACCTATTATTGTATAAATATCTATTAAATAAAACAATAAATTGTGATAACGAAAATAGTGATTTACATTTTATTGTAATAAATGAAAATCATAAATAGTTATTATAAATTAAATCATTAATATTGGAAATTTCATTATATTCATAATAACGAATATCATAATTATGTATATATATAAATTATTACATATTCATAATTAGTAAATATTCACATGAATAGAAAAAAATCAATGTTTTGTATCTTTAGACAAAATATATTATTGTTAGTTGAACGCAAAAGCTGTAATGAAAACATTTAAAATGAGAAAATGAAAGGATGCATTTGTTTTTAACAAAATCTTAACCCGTTTTGGGTAAACCAAGCTTTGTATAATTCAATTTTTGAGTGCAATGATTTATCATTGTTTTTAAATTTTAAGACAACTACTATAGTAACCCGCCCATATCATGTATCACTATAACTTTATCGTTACTTGCATTTTATATTACCGTAAAAACTTTTTTTAGGTAGAGTTCTGCAGCTTATAAATATATTTCATACAAATATATATATATGTATATAATGTCACCCTTAATAATTTAACTTCAAAACATATATTAGTATTTAGTATAGGTACTCCTTTATAGTTTTAGTTGATAATAAGAAAAAAATGTTGGAAAAACTGTAAAACGTGATGATAACTCATCTATGTGCCATACTACAGTTGATTTTAGTTTTTAGAATTTTACATTTTATTTTTAAGTAGACATAAAAACAAAATACACACAACCTATTTATCATAGTGATAAAAGTTTTAATTTTTTTTTTAATTTAATTAATTTTTATTTTTTATGTATGGTATAGCAAATATTTAAATTCTTATTTTATAAATTACCACTTATTATAGTGATAGTAGTTTATTATTACACTGAAAACTTAATGAACTATTACCTATAATACAATATGTCTAGAAAACTGTTTTTTTCTAGTGGCTATTCTCTCATTTTCATTACACCAAAATAACTATGGCTTGTAACATAAAAGCAGAAATAATATATGTATATAATAAATATATATATTTATCTCAGTCTACATCCTGTTATTGGGTCATTCGTCCATCGTAAAAAAATACTTGATACAATAAGTATAAAATTGTTTATTGGGTTGAAAACAATTGCTTTTAATCCAATTGGCAATTGATGTCGTATTTATACTATTGTTTGTATCGCTAGATATGATTATAAATAATGCACCATTTAATATTATAATCGTATTGTACAATCTGAAAAACAGTTTGAGTAAATTTAAATTTATCCATTTGTCATGTATTATTTACATATTATTTGCCAGCTATATTATAATGTTTCATTGT
This sequence comes from Aphis gossypii, assembly GCF_020184175.1. NCBI lineage: Eukaryota > Metazoa > Arthropoda > Insecta > Hemiptera > Aphididae > Aphis > Aphis gossypii. Next base: position 13,621,519 of record NC_065531.1, on the reverse strand, counting down.
ACGTACATACTTAATATACAAAACTAAAAATTGAGTCATTCGATACTTAAAAAATCTAGGATGTTTTTTTGACTTCCACTAAATATGTTTCCTTATAAACTAATTTTCGTGTACGAGATGTTAAAAGTCCAAATTCACAACAAATCACAGTTTGACAACAACCATTATCTTCGTTATTTGTTTGAAGAGTATTCATCGTTATTAAGATGGACATTCAAATCACTGAACAAACAATATAAATAAGGTAAGGACGATAGCAATCTCAAAATGCAACAACTATAAAATATATAACAATAACAATCTTTGACGGGGTTTTATAAATGAACAATAAAGTTAAGGTTGCCAAGCAAAATTAATAAACATATATAACATTATATAGCAATATAGATACATGGTACATAAACATGATTAAAATGTTTGTACAGCTTATACAATTAAATCTATAAAGTATTTAGTATTTAGTATTAACTGCAATATGAACACGATTCTACCTAATGCACTTGTATTGAAATTCATTTTCAAGGAAACTAAGAAGCATTAATTGATTAATACATACATTTTGTGAAATTCTTAAAACTTTCAAGTCGCACATAATTCATAAAACGTGTGTTATTAAATAACAACTCATCATTTTATGACAACATTTTTTTTAAGTTAATTTAACATTAAACATTTGGTTCTAAATTTAAGATTAATTGATGTATTACACATTTTATTTCTGTAGCCAATTTTTCTGCATATTATATAGTTAAAACAAACGGATTAACACCAATAATATAATATCAAATAAACCGATTGAATCAAACTTCCTATAGTAATATAATAACATTTTTAGACGCGTCACTAAACCTTCTACATAATAACAAAATATTTCAATATTATTGTATTATAAATTAAAATAATATAATATATTTTCTTATCGCGACGCTTTACATATTTTACGTATAAAATATCACAGGTTATTCAATTACAATTAAATATTTAATAATATTATATAACTCTATATAATACTTTTGGAAAAAATAAGGTTTTTCTATTAATACTTGTTGTTCCTTGCATAATATGTAATGTACGTATATGCGTGGGGTTTAATCCGGTGTTAATAATAAAAATAATATAGTCTCTAAATGAATTTTACGACTCGACCCATCGCATGTGCACATTAATAATTCATAATCCGCACATAATTTACGTGTTTGGTATGCTGTAATTGAACAGTAGACGGATATATTTTACACCATGACATATCGAAATTCAAAAGTCGAACCTGCAATGAATCTAGGCTATTTGATTGTTAGCTGTAATAAATTGTCAACACTCTCGAGACTTCTAGAACAAACAAAACTAAAATCAAAATAATTTCAAATGAACTTGCGAAAATGCAACAACGTATTTATTTAGTATATACTTATATAATATATTCAGTGGGGTCCATTATCTTCATAAAAATTAAATTAAATAAAAAATAAATACATGAGCTAAATATATGAGTTTTTAACACTTATCGCATATAAAAAATGTACTATATTTTAGAAAACACTCAATGTATATTCTCGAAATACATCACAAAAACAAAATAATTAAAATAAATGCACTTCACAATATATTAAAATATATTGTAGTAACTAATTATAATATTTATACACATTAGGTATATTATTATTATCGTACAAAATGTCCGTTGAATTTTTCAAATGTCATTATATTATTATCGTGTATAGTCAAATCATAGAATTCGTAACCGTGCCAGATAGATATATGTATTTTTACAAAATTACATATTATATAAATATTACATACTATAAACATTATATTTTATACGTTAAAAAGGAATGACTCCCGCAGCCTACACTTCACATCATCACATGATAATGATATATTAGGTACTTATTTTGAGTAAAATATTGTTCTAGTATTATCGTTGTATACTGATATAATAGAGCGTAGAAATAATGTATCCATACTAAGTTCAAATATGATAATATTATGGAAGACCGTTTTTTTTTTTACATTCAGAATAATATTACAATATGAAAACGATTTGATAGCGTAAATAATTACTATGTGTATATATAAATATTTTAAATATATATTAGGATGACCCATAATCGTGTACTATTTTCATGAGAATTACACAAGAAACTATTACTTATTATTTTTACATCCACTCGCATATTAATTTTGGTAAATGAATCAGTTAACTCAAAAACAGGAAACTAACATTTGTAGATTACAGCGACCCATTGCAAAGTTTAAAGTGATTCTAATTCAAAATATGGATTTTTGTTCAAAAACTTTGAGTTAATTAGTTAACACGATTAGGTACCTATATAATGCGCATGTACGATTTGAGCTTGTAGAAAATTACGGTGGAAAATTATCTTAAACACCGCTAAAATTAATCGCGTACAAAATCGATACAAATAAACAATATAATTATATAGATTACACATGACATCAAAGCTAAAGATAATACATACGGTCGCTAAATACATACTATAAATATTAAGTATACTCGTAAATGTAATTATCACTAATGAATACGATTAGAAGACAGTTGTTAATAACGACCGAACGGCGTGGAAAATATTTCAAACTTTCGTCCTAATCTTGGATTATCTCCAGTTCAATAAATAATTGCAAACCATTATAAATTAAAACGTTTGCTATATTTTTAAGTATAATAATATTATAGTGATATATTGTTATAATATTTACTAATCGATTTGGAGGAAGAATAAAAAAACACGACGAACAGTAAAAGTAATTATGATTAATATGAGATGATGAAGTGTGGGACGCAATAATTAATATGATTATGATTTTACAAAATAACGATCGCGACAACGATAAATAGAGAACGTAAAACGAGACTTGAACGCTTATTACATAGTAGTTTAGCATTATTAATTACGACGTATAAAAATAATATATTGCGTGGTTGGCGAAGGACATAGGGCAAGTTGAACATTTGTTCAGATTGGGAGTCGCGTTTCTAAGAAAAACTCTAATCAATTTTTTATTTTAAGTCGTAAAATTAAAATAACTCATCTCATAATATTAAATAATAAAATAACTCGTATCAAAAATCGGGACATTTTGGAATGTAATAAATAATAATTATTCTTCAACGGAGCATTCTCGTGTAACAGTGTACCTCTTTTGCCTATATATCGCGCCGTGTTAATTATTACGTGAAGTAAAATGTATAAAAGGTGGAATAAAGAATTACATGGACGATTGTAAATACATTTAAATCACTTAATTTAAGTAATTATTTATTGTTATAAAAATTACATTATTTAATTATAAAATACTTCTACACAAATTGTTATGATTTGGACTACTAAGGAAGATATATTGGATGTCAAATCCATGAACAGCAAATTTGCATGATTTTGGAGTCAATTTTTGAATATTTTGTATAGTGATATTGTAATTTCTCTTCTTTTTTCAAAACATTGAAGTCCAGATAGATTTTAATAACATAATAGTACACAACAGAAGCTTTAAAATGAATTTATTTTTTATGTATAATATTTATGAACAATGGATGAAGAAGTTTGCCACTGATTTAATAAAATATTTTTTTTTTACTATTATTAATTATACTTAATTGTGTCAGAATATTGTTACAAATGTGCATACCTAAATATTAAATGTTATCAATAATATTACATTAAAGCTTAACAATTATTAGTTGTATGATAATGATATAATATAAGGTAATAATATTTTGAGAGTGTGAAAACGTGATAAACTAAAATTAGTATATTGTTAATAGTGAGTGGTTATTGAATGATTCCATTTATAATAAATGTTACAATAAGTGGAAAGGAGTTTAGTGTAGCGTAGACTTGAGTTTGTTGAACAATCTTATGATAATTTTAATGGTTGGTCGACTGATGGTAGAACACAATTACAGTCTGTAATTGAAGGGTATGGTGGTTTTTGATTTAAGTCTAAGCTGGGAAAATCGTTGTTCTGAGGCGTGTTTGGTATTTCTAATGATGAAGTGAATGATTTTTGATTTTATAGGCTTTAGGTTTAGTACGTTTTAAGATATTTTTGTATATTTGACATCCTTTATTGTTAGTTGTATGATTTTCGGCAATTTGAATAAAAATGTTGTTTTGTACTTTCACTATTAAAACTTTGAAACAATTTAGAAACATGAAAAATTTTGAAGTGGTTTCTGATAGCAAAAAAGTTGGTACTTTTGGAAAAAAAATAAACAAAACTTAAAATCAAGGAAAAACTAGAATTTATACGCAAAAACAGTATTAGACAAAATCAATTTTGTTTATTGGCGAAACACTAAAACAAATAACTATACATACCTCGTCTTATTTGAACCAAATATTTAAATGATTACGTATTAAATTTACACAATAACATTTTCTCATTTTCTAAATATTTTGATACTTTTTGAGTTTTTTTTGTTTTTAATTTTGATAAAAAATTATTTACTGGGTAAAAATACTTAACAGTTTAATAAATAATGCTCGTAAGTTGTTCATATGCTAATTAAAACATTTTGAAAATAAATACCTAGTCACAATATCTTATATCTTTTTGTAAAAGATCAATTTTAACACATTGCAAAAAATATCGACAATTTTCAAATTATTTTATAGTTAGAAATTCTTGAAAAAATGTTTTTCTAAATCTAAATTTAGAAAATTGAATACGTCATGATCTATCATTAATTTTTCTACTTATAGCAAAAATAAAAAGTTAACCAGAAAATCACTTATTTTAATACCGTTTAAAGTTCAAATGTGTACGATAGTTCACATTCAATTGTAAAATAATTCATTCTTCTCAAACGGCTTTTTGTATTTTGTTGAAATTCAAATATGAATAACCGAAATAACTGCAAATACTTGGATTTTCACCGAATTCTTATGTTATCATTTTTTACACATGAAATAATTATCTAAATATTTTGACACGGTTGGAACTATTCATAGATAATATTTTAAATCTGTTGTCTATAAATGACAATTTAAAATATTATTCACTATGTCAAAATTATTGAAAGATCAACACAAGATTTCATATCAGTAAATTTATCTTTATCTTTTTATGTATAATAGGTATACTATACGATATATATTATTATTTAATACTATTGCTGTTATCAAATATGTTATCAATTAATTATTATAATTTAATTGGTCACCGATAAGATCGACCGTGGTATCGATAACACGGTAGTGCCTCTACCACTCTCCAGTGCATATTCTTTGCCATCAGTCAGCCGATCGGTGTTGTTGTCGACGCGTAGTTTTTGTCGTTCCGAGTATTCCGACGCCATATTATGCAATTAACGGATTGTATTATACATTATTATTAAATACGGTGAGTAATAGTTTAATTTAGTTCGGATTTATTTTATTACAAGCGGTGTGTTATAATTCGACGTGTTTGTGGATTCATATTATCATCTTATACATGCTGTGTACAACTCATATACTAAACGTTGATTCAAATTGGCGCGTTTTTTTCTACTTCGGATCAGGTTAGATTCACATATTATTTGTTTTACATTAAATGCCTTATTACGATGTTAAATAATTAACTGTATTAGCTTTTAAGAATATATAGAGTGGGTCGACCCGTTAAGAACTATCGTAATTTGTCTATTATGCATACATATATATTTAAAGAATACAGTCCATTACTAAAACATTTTATTTCATGGTTGTTTGTTGGTGAATTCCAACACCTACCTACGTCCCTACTTGGGTTAGGTTAGTTACCATACGTTAGACAAAGTATAATATATCCTTTATATACACACGTACGGATATACGCGTCTACAACTATACATTTTAAGTTCAATTTTGAATTTTTCAAAATTACAAAATAATTATAAAATCTTCCATTTTTATAAATTAAGTTTGAAAATTTAATACAATGTTCCTCATTGACACACTCGATATTATATACTATAAAGCAAATCTGTACCCATTTGTTCTTCTTTTATGTATCGAAGTACACCAAAAAATATCGTCCTTTAAAATAAGATACTAAATTTTATATTTTCATTAATGAAATGTGAAAATTAAAATATTAAAACGCTGATAAATAGTAAAAATTATATTTTTAGAAATTTTTACTTTTTAGTAATTCAGTTATGTAATTAAAATATTTAACTTAATTGTTTTTGAAATATAAGATGTCTACCTTAATTATAGATTATAGAAATTATAAATTATATTTATAAACCACGCGATATTGTTTAAAATATAACGAAAGATAGTATTTAAAAAATATTTTTAAAAAACCAGTGAACTAAGCTTAGTATTTTGATTCGAATGCACTACTATCATCACTATTAATGAATAATTTCTACTTAAATTCAACGATAAATCATTGCATGATTTGAAAAAACGATCTTAGTAAAAACGACGTGTCAGGTGGATCGATTTATACTTCGAAAACGATAGTTTATATTGTATGGTATTGGTAATCAAATTATAGAGATTTTATATTTCAGTAGATTGAGCTAAGTTTCAGTAAATAAAAAGATAAATTGTAGATTTGAAAACAGTATCGTAGATAGTCTTTATTTCGACTCTGCAAACAAAACAATATTTTTTCGATCTTCGTTACTTCACATCACAAAATATTTGATTATAATTCAGCTGGTTTATTTATTTATTTGAGTTAAATACGATCTTGGCTCAAAATGCAGTAGCAGATATAGAACATGGGTTCAGTAAAAATGAGACGTAACTAGGTAACTATATCACAATAACAATGAAGGCTGAGAGTTAAATAGACAAATTAATAGGTCTCATTGGATTATTCTGATTTTTTTAGGTGATTCGTTTTAAGTTACAAAAAATCTGAAACTTAATTTGGGTAAAAAAGCTTTGCTCTTAAATTTTTTGTTACATCTAATTATTTTGAAGATTACTGAGTATTTTTAATTTTAACTTATTTAAAGTACAAACTAGATCTAATTTTCTATCCAAAACCACCCTCAAATTTTTTTGAAATCAAAGCATATTTTCAACTACTGATGGTGCTATAGACACAAAAAAAACAAACTATAGTAAAATCAACTAAATTATATTAGTTTAATATTGGATTAACTATTTTTCACTGTATACATACTACATAGACAATGATAGTATATATCAAAGTGCGAATAACAAATAAAAATAAACAAAAATAAATTCACTTATAAGTTATATTACTTATATACATTGTCTAAATAATAATCCTTCCCACCAATGTATTTTAAATTACAAAACAATCTTAATAAACAAATTGGTCAAATATTTAGAAGTTCATTTTGATAACAGATCAATTGGGTTATTGGTTAATCGCGTAAAATTTAAGAGAATATATTTAAACCTAAGACAACATAAACTAAGGCAGCTATTTCATTAAAAGATCTCTCTAGTAAGCAAAATCCTAATTTATAAAATAATTAATTCGTCTTTCAATAACTTAAAATTATTCCAATAATTCAAATACAAACACCTTCTATTCATAGGTAACGTTTCCTGGTATATTATGTTAATAACCACACGCTAAACTATGTCTTAACAATCAAACATTACCCATACACTCACATCCCACTACTATAAACAATTTCATAAATCTCTACAGTTGCTCAAACCCTCATGTTTCCTATCTTGCTTCTTACACATAATCAGTCAATCATCCTCATCTAGAAATAAATTTGTCACGTAATCTATTTACGATGTGATTAAAAAAAAAATCAAATTGAAATCAAACCAATAATTCCATTTAAAGTCACTGAATGATACGCTACCTTCGTCCTTGATTCGTGTACCAATTTTTGAAATAATTATTTGAACGACACATTAGCTAATTGTACTAATAATAATATTCTTTAATACGGTGAAAAAAATAATTCAATAACAAAAAAATACAAATGTACAAATATAATATACCGATATACATAATAATGTATTACAGATTGTAAATATTTTCTACTTTCATAAAAAAAATCATAAGTATACGTTTAACGAAATCGTTGGTAGTTTATTACTTACGCGTGCGGATGAATGGAAAAATGCCGTTTTCTAATAAAATAAATGTCATCGCCATTCGATCGTTTTGCTGCACGGCGGTAGTGGTTTAATTTCGCCGGATATTTATCGCCGTCGTTGACGTCACATGCGCACAAACGATCGATGCATATATATTATATATAATATATAACAGAGCGTAATATATATTTCGTTGTACGGACGCTACGCTGATGACGCTAATACCGCGAGACCTTCTTCACACGTCACGGACTACGTGTTACTGCTGCTGAGTATGCTGAGTACGTTATATATATTATGTACAATGTACATGTAGTATTATATACAATATAGATATACATACACGTTTACATATATATGTATAAATAGTTCGTACATTACGTTGCGTCGGAACCGAATTTATAGCCATCGCATCCGTTGCTGTAGCTGCAAGACGAGTCGAAATACGACTATCTAGAATTCTAGACACTAATATATATACACCCACCACCAAGCCAATAAATCGCGAGAATTGTGTGTATTGTGTATAACTATGCCGAAAAATAATACACTAAAATAATCATTTTGAAAGTCGATGTATGTATAATTATTATAACCGTTATTGACCGCCTAATACAAATTATAAATAAATATGTGTACTTACCTCTATATAATAATCGTTGACAACGGTGTACCACGTTAGAAAAGTTTGTTGGTAAATATGAAAACATAAGTTTAATTTTTATCAACAAGTTCCCTTATTCCCTTCAATGAAACTCCCGAAGAAAGGATGGTCTTCCAAGGACCTACTGAAAATACAGGATTTGTCTCCTGGGCACACCATATGAATTATTCCGAAATATAATTAGTTATTTACCTATTTCATATTCCCTATAGTTTATTACTAGAGTACCTATCTACATAAATATTTTGCTGAATATTATAAAACCATTTAGTAATGAGTTCATACAGTTTATAAAAAAAAAACTGTTATCATGGCTATGTATGATGGGTATTTTTATTTTAATATATTATGTACATATGTAAATACGAAATAATACTCTAGTCTGCGAGAGATGTCATCTATCTTTAAACTATCCTGCCGTAGTAAATAGCTACATTGGTCTCGATTATTAGGTGTTACACAAGGATGAGTAAAAGAACCGATTTTCGTCAGACCATGACACTTTAGCTCTTTGGACAGAATATATAAAGAAAGGATATAAATATATATATATATATATCAGAAAAATTCGCTAAACTCAATATCTAAATATATTACACTATATTTTGTCAGTCAACTTTTTTTGTTTTAAAAACACATTTTTTTTTTACATAATTGAAAGTAAAATTGTGTAGCATGAAATTTACTATACTTTTCAAACAATTTTTCTCTGACAACTTTTTAATATTAATATTTTATTGCATACATTTTGTAATATAAAATTTTTTAAAAACTTAAATATTCTTGGATAGTGAACAAATACCGTCTAGTACGAATGTGCCATTCTCGCATTTCGTGCCGTCTACCGTTAATTTTAACCCTGTTGCTGCTTTGACCGTTTTATCAATTTTTTTCCTGCCCAATAGCGTTTGATACATCTTTCTAACTCCTGCAGGTATCAATTTTAGTTTTTGTCTATTTCGAGGTTTTTTTATGACTGTGAAAATGTTTTTGTGACATAAATACCTATCTCACAAACTTTTACTATAGAGTCACATAAAATACTCATATAAAATATATTGTAATATGCACATTGAAAACAATTCGAAAACATCCAGCGTATGGAAACCTTTGGTTGTTCTAAACTAACTTGTATAATAGACTGTGCGGTAATATCAACGACAATTTAATTTAATTCGAATTTTACATACAGTATAATATAGAATATAATGTAATATGTATCGTATAATAAGTATATTTTATATAATGTTGCAAGAACCGTGAGGAAATTTTGTTTCACACGTGAAATAAGAAATGATTCTATCGAGTGATTTTATAAGCATATATATTATACACGCATTTTTCTGAGGTTTGCAATCAGTATATATATTCATATATTATGTGTATATTTGAATCTCCGAGTTTTCGTTTATTTGAACATTTTAACTTGCGTATATATTATGTGCAATGTTTATTTTTCATTTCAAATACAAATTCAAAATAAAAGACTATTGAAAGGATACAACGTGACTACATTATATGAGTATCTCAGTGGTCGACTTCAATAAATTATAATATAATATTATAATATGTATATTTATGAATGAATTTAATTTTACATACCAGTAAACAATATTAACTATAGTATACGCATATTATATAAAGTATTTTTTTTAAATGTAAACAATCGTTTTCTTGAAAAGTGTTAACTTTTACATTTTAAGTAATTACTGTTCGCAGCATATACTTTGAATTTCATATTCTTGAAGCACAATACTTTTCTGAGAACTATAAGTATAAAAATACATTTTGTAACGAATATTAATTGTTACAATAGAATAGCCATTTGCCAATAATGTTAAAATATCATTATGAAAATAATGTCTATTACTATTAAATCAGTATTGTCTAGTTATTAACTCAAAAAATAAAGTTTTTTTCTTTTCTATTATTATTATTTGACCGAATATATTTATATATGTGTGTACCTATTATGAAACAATATTTTTGTATTTTTATTATATCAATATAAAAGTATTTTAAGTATTTGACATATATATATATATATAATCTTAAAATAGTGACACAAGGGTATCTCGCAAAATGTTTGTTCACAAGGTTAAGTTTACAACTACGATTTACAAGTAATTAACTACTCATTCTAAAAATATTAATAACTTTTGATAAAATAAGTATTTTCTTTAATAAAATTAACCCTGTACAATATTCAGATTCAACATATATACTAAGTATAGCTTAATACTAATTCCGATTTCCCTCATTTCCAAGTATATTTATAGGTAATATTTTCCAATAGTTTGAATGTTACTTATAGCATTTAAAGAGCTTCCCGCGATGATACAAACTATTTTTTTAAGCCACACATTTTTTTCTGAATTGCCAATCAGATAATTTTTTTGGAAAATGATGTTGTACATGCAACTAGTTTGTAATTCATATGAATAGTTTCAAAAATATAATAATATGTAGGTACCTACTAAGTCTAATAATTTTTAATAATAATTTTGAAAAAAATATAATTAATATTTAGTCCAGTAAATATTTTTATTATTATTATTATTATTATACTCAGAGAATTTTTATAGATTATAAAATTGTATTTGTATTACTTTAAAATTTTCAAATCATTACACGTATTTTTCAAGATGTTGTCATAAACTTTAACCTCAGTACATTAAGTTTGATAACTCAAATTAATCACTTTAGATGCATAGTTAATAAAGTATTTGTAAGTATGGTCCTTCAGTATACTAAAAAATTTCAAAAATCCATTGTTAAATAGAAATTGTATTAGTTAGGTTAGGCATGGTGAATTATTCAGTACAAGAATATAAAACATTGATCACGCCGCATGTGTATATGAAACGCGTAATTAAATACAATATAATTTACCAATCATCAATAATAACAATAATAATGTAAATCGTATAATGTTATTATTTTATAACGAAATTATATCGTCGAATCAATTATGTTTTGTATTTGAGCTATAGCATCTATTATATACGTGTATTTTTGTATTATCGTAATTCTGTTTAAAACTCAATGAACATAAATTGAATATGACAACTAGGTATACTAGGACATAAATTCAAACTAAACGGCAGGCACGAAGATAAAAATGTCACGAGATATATGGGCCAAACGAACTGTGAAGAAATTCATTTGGCACGAACGTTCGCTTTGTCAAATAGTTTCGGTAGAGTGTTGTACATACTATAGCTGGAGGCTAGTAAATCTAAAACAGAATGTTGCACAAATAGTATAGCTATTCCTACCTTTTAATATATACTACGTGAGTTTTAATGTCTCTATAAACGGTATATTCGGACTTGTCAAGTGTTTAAGACGTCATGATATGTAATTTGTCTCGTTGAGTATAATTTTTCAAGGGTTTTAAGAAATGAAAGAAAATAATATTAGGTAATTTGTTTTGTGAGTTCGTGAAATGGATAATTTTTCATTAATTTTTTATGAATCTTAGGTTAAAATAAATATAAAATATAAATTATATTGTCTTAATATAATATGTTATAATAGTTAAAGGCTCATAAATAATATACTATTGGTGAAAACAAGTTAAAAATATATTTTTCTTTTACTTAGGTAATAAAATAAAATTTATTTTCTTTAATACTGCTTTAAAATAGCTTCCTTTATATTGTGAAATTATAACACGCATATGGAAAGTACAAAAATTGACTTTTAAACCGATTATCTGACGTCAGAAAAAACGTACCCTGTATAAAATCATATATAATATAATACAAAAAAATATTTATAGTCATACGTGATATGTTGTTCCACCTTGGATGCCAATTGTCTCCGAATCGTTTCTTTTTTTCTATATGCACGCGAAGAAAAATATTATATTATAAACCTAATACCTACTTCTGGCAAAAAATATAACATTCCGAGCACGCGTATCATCTTGCAACGAGCCGCGTTATATAACTTTTACCAGGCAGAAGCTTTGTAATGGTATTCTTTTAAAACGTCAAATTTTATAAACAAAAAAAAATATCCACTTTTTCGTATCCGTCTTTCACGAGTTTTTTGTCTCTCCAGTTGTTTCATTTTGTCCAATTAACATTTTATATTTATTTTTTTGTAATTTTCGTATACATATATATATATATGGTTCATGCTATTATTAGGTACGTATCGGTAAATCCAAAGAGTAAAGAGTTTATAACTATAATATAAAAATCTGAATAAAAAATAATACAAATATTACTATATGTCTCATTAAGTACAATATTTCCAATCACTTCATCATACAATTTGTAAACAATCCTAAATCCTCTATAACATTTAAATGCGACGTATAATAATTGGTCACGGGTAAATACTAAATGATAAAGTCTATTGGTTCGTAATAAATAATCCAAAATTTTCAAAGCTTTATCCATTTATTATTAAAAATCCTAATATTTTATTTAAAACGTTCTTTTTAATGTCACCATTATGGTAAATATGTCTTTCAATTCTTGCGGATACGCATCATGTCCAAGAATTTGAACATTTCAATATTAACGTTTAACACAAAAAATGTTTGAAGATCTCTTTTCAGTTTTAAAAACTAAAGCATTACATATTAGGTAATATATTTTTGTCACGACACATATCTAAATATTTAGACTCGTCTGTTTATTCTTACTATAATTTTTATTTTTTTTTAATTCTTGTAGTGATACCTATCGCTATTCATCTTATATCTAAAACATTTTTCTTTATTCTATCGATCTTAAAATTTACAAAATAACTCTAATATTCATTGTTTATGATAATTATTTGACCAAACTTTTTTTAAAAACGTTTTTTTTCATATAGAGATATAAAAATATTGAAATGTTTATCATTAAATTAATATTATGTAGTCAGAATATGATTTCACCTGAGGAGCTAATATGATAATAATTTCTTGTTAAATTTTCAAGAACGAGGTGCAGCAATAAATTATCTTCAAAATAATAATATACTATATACTATTATACTCGTACTATAGTGTTGCCGGTATATCTTAAAAAAAAATTTGATTGGTATTAACCAGTGTATATTATATATAAAGTACTTTACACATAGAACTTTTTTAACAGTGAAAAATTCCTGTCAATTTTCAGGTTTATCAAAAACATTTGTTTTAAATAATATTAAGAACTACTATATTATAGTCCAGTGTTTCTTTCAAGTAAATTTAAATTTGTTTTTATAACGTTTCGTATTTTTTATTTCATAATAAGAATCAGAATACTTTGTAATTTGTTGTATAAAATATCAAATACATATTTTTTATTTAACGAATGAAGTGGCTGCAATACACCATGAAATGTAAAATACGAGTATATCATCATCGCTACTTATCCATAAGCTTAACACAAACGATTATTTTAATATATGGTTCTATATTAATATACACATTAATCGTTATTTCTAAGTATGTATTCTCATAATATTATATTTGCACAAGTAATAATATTATTAATAAACGAATGGCAACGACTTTAATATTATAAAATGTGCACATATACCTATATATAAATCTCTATGTGTATGTGTGTGTGTTATGTATGTATTTACGCGCGTATACAACGATAATTTATAAGCAAGGATAAATAAAAATAAAAACAAGTAAATTGTGACGTACTGAGAGTATATAAGATCAATCGTTAAATTACAAGAAACCACCTATGTATTAGCCACATTCTCATATAACTAGTGTATTATAGTGGAGCGTCGATTATCCGACCCGCCGTATAGACTGTTAAAAAAAAAATTATATCTATATAAAATATATACCTACATACAAAACATTAGTTATAATAGAATAATACAATATACAATTATACAAAACATTTAAAATTTAAATACACATTCATTATACTCTAAGTTATTACCAATTATAAATTAAAATATAAATATTGACCAAAACAACAATTATTAGATATGTAATTAATTTATTTTTAATTTGTTAAAAGTTGTTTCTAAACTATAACTCTATGTATAATATTCATCTGACGTTGAAGTTTAATTTTCATAAAAAAGGGAACCTAAAAATGTTAAATATTTTGTAAGGCAATATTATTATAGGTACATACATTATTCGGCCTTAACGTCATAGTACTATAAGTGAAAATCCAAATTATTAAATTTTCAAATAAAGGTCAAACAAACTTTTGAGCTACATAATGTAATATATATATATATATATTATACATATCATATACCATGTATTAAATATTAGATTATAGTGTTTAATTTGTTATTCGCAGTCGTTCAAGCAATAATTATCGTCATGCAATACCTATATTTATAATGATTCTACGCACTTCGATAAGCATACTTAAAAAATATAGTTGCAGTAAATTTTCATTTTAACAAGTTAGAATAAAAACACTTGCTATTTAATTATTTTATTTGTTTTTTATAAACACGTGATTTAATTTTTTTTTAACAAGCAAAATAAAAATGAATTAAAAATAATATTTTTTATATTAGTGTAGGTATTAAAAAAAATATTTGGAATGACAAAATAATCTCAATCTAACAATTCAAAAACACTTATTATCTATTTGATAGACTTATAGAAATTATATTTGTCATTCGATAAACCTTATTATTGGAAATTGGATTTAGAGCCCTTTGAAGATGTAGAATATGAGTACAAACCCACATAGTTGAGATTGAAGTTTGAAGAAAAAATACAATTAACTCTAATATAATAGTATAATAATAATGTATTGGTTAAAATAGGTATTATTGTTTTATTTTGTCAATTATTTCTGGAAAAAATTAGTTTTTATCTATTTTAGAGCCAGGGTAGATGATTGTAAATTTGATATTAACTTTGCTATGTAACTCATTGCAAGGGTAAGACAATAACAATTATAGCAAACCAACAGTTTCAGATAGCTACTAAAAATGTAAAAAAATAACATTATAATATATTGTAACTATTTTATTACATTGTCTATGCTCGCTATATGCTAATTATTTTGTGATGGATACGATGCCATGCATAAAATGCGAAACGTATAAAATTAAACCTATTATATAGGTGCCACGAACTTCGCTCATATTCCTCGTATATATCACTTGAGCTGGTGTGTTTTATAAAAACGTTTCATTAGCTAGTGCGTTATATAATAATATGGATAAAACTCGTTAACCGATTAATAATATTATACTTTATCGTGTAAGTAGGAATTGCTCATCACAACAACATTGTGTTGTAGAAAACAATATTATAACTTACGTTATATTAGTGTAAATAGATTCAGGAAATAGGTTTTGCACGCGATGTTGTGATGTGATTATGAATAATTTCTTGTAACGTCAAATGTCGTTATTTAGAACCGTTTTAAAATTTAATTATAAAACGCAAAAAAAAACAAATATAGTATGGTAATTTCACCAAAAAACCTGGATCTAAATTAGTTTTATAAGAATATATCCAAATCAAATATGTAGAATGTCACCACCACCCCCCCCCCCTCCCCAATTCCCACACACACACACAAACCTTGTTTCCTTTAATAATGAATTTATTCAAATCCTGATTTTTGGAATTTTTAAGTTAAAGCATACGTTTATTAAATTATTTAAATTTGTATACTATTTAACAAGTGCCTCGTGGTTATATAAACTTATTTTCTAAAATTAAGAACTTACTTTTTACTGTAAATTTTCGAGCAGTTGATTTTTTTGAAAATTTTAATTTAACTAAATCTAAATTAAAATGAATAGATTACTACATTTTTTTAATAGATTGAAATTAAATAACAATCTAACCATTGAAGCATTTAATAAAATCTAAGCATTCAAAAAGATTGTTTTTAAAATGTTATACTTAAAAATCAGAATTAAAATACATTTAAAACATTGAATGTCGATGAATCACCTCGTATAACAAATGAATATTTTCAGTAGTGAATCTCAGTATTGAAAGCCGTATCTTGAACTATAGTTCACATAAACAAATTGTGTCAATTCAGTAAGTCGTTCGAGAAACAGTTCCATACCTATTTAAAAGCTATGTATGATATTTTAACAGATTAGCACATCCAAACTTTATGAAAAACCAACTCATCAAACTATTCAATATAAATTCTATTTTTATTTTCAAATCTTCAATAAATAAAATTAAACATAAAATATTATTTCACTTATTTTTCAGGTAAATTTTTTCACTACAAGGTCTTTTTCTAGGTAAAATTAAAGGTTTCTATAGGTAGCATAACAATATTAATTACATGCACTTAAATAATTTAATCAATATTTTAACTACTTTAATTTCGTAAAAATTGACAGAGGAATTATTTTTATAATGATAATACAACAGTCAGGGATCACGTCTTATGAGTTATATGTATCATTCTGACAGGGATGTTTTTAACCGGTTGATTATATTTTTAATCATCACAAAATCATGATGGAAAAGCCATAAAAACGACACCTGTTGGCGAACAACATATTTGGTGTAATATTATACTGTTCTGTACGTCATACTAAAATACTGTTTCAATATTTTTGCTTCCATTTCGAAGGTAGTAATTAATAAAAATAAAAACTAACAGCATTAAGTATACCTATACACTATATATACTACATAATATAGAAGTTGAATGTACGTATGTCCGACCAGGAAGTTGATAAAAACTTTTCGGCAAGTTCCCTTTTGATTCACGAGAGTTTCATGGAGTATCTTAGAATACATAATCTTGTAAATACTGCAGCTTAACTTAATGGTCTTAGTTGTCAAACAATATTTTATATAATAATTTAACAACAAATTTTGTTCGTCGAATTTTTATACATAACAAATCTAAACAAACCACAATCGAGTCAATTGTTTAAAACTTAAAAGTTGAATAAACAATATATTTTTTTAAAACAATATTATATGTATACTTGTATTTTACTGTGAATGATGTAAACATGATACACAACGTGAATTATTTAAAAATTGGTAAATTTTGTAAATGTAGATTAGCGAGTTAAAACCCAACTAGCGATAACCAAAGTAATAACATATTATAATGGTTCATTAGTTTATATCACCGCTTATATTTTATAATTACAAATGTAAATAAAATGTGAGATGACGTTAAAATTGTCTATAGCGAGCCTCATTACAGCCATACCCAACCAATTATCAATTGAGTGGCGAATAGAGACATTGGAGAAATACTATTTGTCTATTGAACAGCTGATAATAAATCCAAAATCCAATGAATAGCATTAAAATTTGAACATTTTTGAAAAAATTGAGCTTTGAACTCGGGTAGATTAACTAACAATTAACAAACATAATATTTTTCAATAACAATTTTTTTCGTAAAAAATGGAATATTTTGTTTATACTTGTAGTTATTTATTTAGTGGTAGAAATCTTAAAAAATTGAGTGAACTCGGATACTGAAAATGAATTAAGTAGTACTAAAAAATATAGGTGATTATTACAAAGTTAATTATATTTAATTTACAAAATAGTAATTGTTGTATTTTTAATGGTAAAAAAAAAAAATTAAAAATTCTCAAACCTCAAGTTTTCTAGAAATGTCCGTGTTCCAATAGTAGATATTGATATGATTAAAGGTTCTCAAAGAAATTTACTTGTAGTACACAGGTTGACAGGTTTAAAATAACATACAATTTATATAAAATTATGTAAGGCCATTTTATTTTACTAATTTAATTTTAAACAATAAATCCAAATGTTTGAATCAGTTACAGAAAATTAAGTACACAATTAATATACAAGAGTATAAATTTTTTCATCTAACAAAAAATCTATAGAACTGGATGAATCCATGAAAAAAAAATAAGGATAGGAAAATAACTCTACGCATAGCTAATTATTAAGATAAATGCAAAACTGGTTCTAGCACTAAAAAAATGTGCTTGCAATGCAGCGAA
Source organism: Aphis gossypii (assembly GCF_020184175.1). Lineage (NCBI taxonomy): Eukaryota > Metazoa > Arthropoda > Insecta > Hemiptera > Aphididae > Aphis > Aphis gossypii. The sequence goes on along the minus strand of NC_065531.1, from coordinate 13,602,901 downwards.
AATGTCAAGTTCGAAATATCATAATAATCATAACTACACCAATAATTAATAATTTATATTTTCCACATATTTTATTCATTTCAATTAACATAACTTTTCATTGAACAAAGTAGTAAGAAAATTAAGTAATAAAACAACCGGTATTTTATTTGAGATTTATCATCATTTACAACTAATCTTGTTGAATAACGTCAATGACTGATGAAAGGTTTACATTCATGTATAAAACGTGTATATTTACAGCATTCATTGTATTATTGAATCATTTTGGTAAATTTACGCCATTCGCCAATTTCCATCATCCACCGTAACATTTAACTATATAAGTATATAATATATATATATTTGAATATTCACTAATATAGATAACGTACAAATACTTGAATTGTCAACATAACAACAATAATAAACCCTTGAAAATAATATTTTATATGATAATGTTCTATTTGCATACCTTTACGCATACATAAATATCAATATTTCCAGGAAAATAAATTGTATGTTCCAAAAAAAAAAAAAATGCTATTTTCGCTGTAAAAACCTAAAATTATAATAATATTATACTATGTTTTCAATTTTAAAGGTAACAGAAAATATTTCGAACACATAATTTAAATATGATTTAAGTTTCTTTAATGTGTTCAAGATATATAAATACACATAATATGTTTTTGATGAATTTCAATTTTCAAATATTTTGGTTTGTGCATGCGTAGTACAATATAAATTTCTTAAATAGGTACCAGTTTTGAAGACTGGATTTGGATTGCTTTATTTTTCTTAGCAACTTTGGTTCATACAGTTTTTTGTTATCTTCAAAATTGACATTATTAGGATGATTGGAAATTTCAAATTTATTTTTATTTTTAAAGTGTATTATTATTACATCGAATTTATAAAAAAAAATATCGTTGGAATTTAAATAAATAATTAAAGTAATAACATTTATATCATAAAAATCTGTGTAATGTATTAGTTCATCGTATACGCACCAACTATAACCACCTTAAACAACTACTGATCATACAAACAAATAATTATTGTGCTCTACTGTTTTCTGGAAACATAATATATACAATATTATTCCAAATTTCCAAAACCCATTGTAGAATATCTATCTTATTTAATTACCTCTCAAGTACCTAAGGTACTTCTTATTGACAAAAATGATAATTCCTGTCCCAAATTGTCACCGTAACGTACTCATCTATTGTACCTTTTTAAATCTTTCAACACCCCCTTCAATATGCAAATATATATATTCTTTACAATCAACAAAAAAAAAAATTATATTAATATTATAATCCCCATATACTATTATTATTTAATCATACAATCTAAATTATTTTATTTTTTGTTTAGAATATATTTTGCATTTTCCAAATTAACGTTTTAATCTTGTGTACTTATATAAATTAAATATTTTATCCATCGAGACTAATTTTAAAACAAATTTTAAATAAAAAAAAACAACAATCCCGGGAAATGTACAGAATAAATTATCGTGGTCAGTTTCGTGTTTTAAACCGTACAAATATATAACATTTAACGCCGGTGAATCATTTTATTATTATAATGGGCATTGGGTTTACCGATCGACTTTCTGTTTGTGTATTAGTATTGTCTACGTATCAAGCATCACCCCGCCATATTTGAACGAACACCGCGAGACAAGAAAAACCGAATGACTAAATTGTTATTATACGTTTTAAACACAACAAAAAATCATCATAATATTTCTATTACCGTTATTTACATAAAATTATTTCATCTAAATAAGACTGTATTGTGCATTTATGCATATTTTTTAATAGTTAATCAATCTTTTTAAAAAAAATATTGTAAGATAAAACTTTGCTAATGATTTTGTAGTTACAAAACTTTTATTTTATTAGCCTTTCAAACAGCCATGCGTCGCATATAGAATATACTATTAAAGGTAATAGGTGAGCACGATAAAGCGTTATAATTTATAATACCTATTGAATTATTTTTTGTGAACATATAGCATTAGAACGAAATTGTAAATAATTGTTTAGCACATTGTATAAATACGTTTAGTTTAACGAAAACATTAATTAAACAACGTGTATTAAGTGTTAACATCATTATGATATAAAATACATAAAATGACTAATATTGCAATACGTATTAAAATATTTACTTATATATATACGCTTGGAGCTGATAAAATATGTACGAAAACTTATTGCCGAGTATTAAATTTAACACACTCGGAGGGAAAAACAAACGGCGTGTTGAACAAACTTTTTTATTCAGAAATACTTGTGATGATTAATAACGACGCGCGAATAATGTACAAACTACAGCTTGATTTAATAAAATATAAAGTTTACCGACAGTTCGTATGTACTGCACTAATATTATGATGATATCGTAATAACAATTTATATTTTATTATTATGCGATAGTATATATATTTATATAATTCCACACGCGAGTGTCATTTAATATTCGTTCTATATTATTAAGAAGCTCGCCATAACTATTTTTGATTACTTTACAAAATGTATAATAATACGTCAATACCTAATACTTCGACCTATGATTGCCGAAGTAATCCCGTTTCATCGCTACCTGATCACTGGTAAAGTAAAACGTATTAGACTAACATATTATTAAATTCCAACGTATATTACCTTATTGTACGTACGGCATTACATTATGTATGTTGTCTAATATTATTAACACAAAAATCCTCTCGAATTTCTCCGTTTTTTATTGATCTGTCACTGATTCATTGTACCTGTGACACACAAAGTTTTATAATCACTACCATAGAACATTATTATTCTCAAGGAGTCCGTGAACTAATTATAAAATAAGAGTTAAGTACTCAGTAAATCGATCTTTACAGTATTATAGGCATCGATATTACGTACCGGTATAACTGAACAAACTATCGCGTTTACGGTTAATAATAATATTAACCGTTTACTATACTCATATACAGTCGAGGTATAATCTGTTGAGGTTTGCGAAAGTTTAAAATTTACGATACTGTTACATAATATAATATAGACGAAGAATAAACTTCTTTAGGAAGTGGTGGAAGCATCGGTTTGCTGACTGCCAACCACGACTACCGTAATATGTTTTATCCGACTTCGCATCAGAAAGGTTTGCGTCGAGGCAATTTGAGACGAATGAAAACAGACACATTTCGATCGTGACGCGTTTGTTTAACATCGCAATGTACAAACAATAAACTTCATGGCGCTACACGAGCATATACCTAAAAATTCGGTCGGTTTCGACCGAGTGGTCGATACAAGCGAGTAAGGGGGACGTCAAGGGCGACATTTGGAGTATCGCAGGGTATACATTGGTAGCCCTCTTTTTCCCCGTACCATATTGGCCTACCTCAATTGTTTACTGGTACCGATGTATCAGTTAAGCTGAATTAATTAATATTATTATGATATACGGATATTTCATAATTATTGATGTGATAGACAGTTGAAATATTATAACTACAGTTTAAAATTTTAAAATATATTTATCACCGTTTTATATTTACTTTTAAAACCGTGATATTATTTATTATACCTTTTAGTAGTGTTATTACCTTAAAACATTAACGTTAATGTTCAGTTATATACGGGAACGGGATGCATCGAAACGTAACACTTCCATACCTGATATTATTTTAGTGTTCAATTTTTATTTTTAAAACTGAACCAGTGGGACGTAGCGATTATTTCGGAAGAATGCGATACCGGTATTTAGACGTGACTACATGAGAGTTTGCAAAGAAACGAATCAAAAGATCGATCTTCTAGATGTGTGGCTCGACGTCGTTTGGCGCTAAAAGTGGTTTCTCGGTGTCGTGAGTCGTGTGGGTTTCGTATTGTTCGGTTGAACGCGGCAAGCAAAGAGAACGAAAGTTCATTGCGGTGGCGTTGGCGTCGTAATCGTTGTGGAATGTCTTGTTAGGGGTCGAGATCATAGGGGTTAACATCAAGGAACATAAATATATATATATCATAGCTGTCGCATACACGATAATAATACAATAGACGAACATAATATAAAATAATAAATACGAATATAACATAAAATATGATAATAATTCACGCTGATAGCGGATTATTCACCAGTGACGATAACGTGTTGTATCGCCGCACAACAAAGTTTGTGATCTAGGAAATTTATCAATTCCATTTTGTCACATATTTATCAACAAAGTTACAAACTATAAATAGATGATTTATGAGTGTATAACAGTATGTACACTTCGTATATTTTTTTATTTTTTATTTATCGATCTGAAAATAATTTCCGAAGCACGGGCCAAAGTCACATTATATTTTTAAATTATTTTTATGTATATAATTAAATTACAAAATGTATATAGTTTATTTAATAAGGTTATACAGATTAGTTTGTTCAAGAAAATTGATTAAGTCTAGATTATAGTAATGTTCATGATTAGATCCAATTGCGATGTCAACATTGTCGCCTATGTTCTATCCAATTTTGACATTCTATCTTAAGTCAGTCTGCGACGACATATTTTATGAAAAGCTTAATTTTACAGATTTGGTGTATTGGAGGAGGAGGGGTCCGAATGATTTAGGTGTGATCGATACATAATTTGTTTAGGAAAGTTTTATAATCCTCTTTTTTGAGGATTGAGTTTTTCCATCCATATGTTTCACATTTAATTACATTTGATATGCAGCTTTGTTTGTTTCAAGTATTTTACCATCTATTTTCAAAGGTTTCTTTGATGTATTCTTTTCAATAATTGTTGGAAATTTGTATAATTGAAAGAGTTAAGTATTGTTTATGCCCATTGAGGCTTGTTCGTAAGCTATTATGTTACCTATTATTCCCAAGTGACCAGGTATTACACTTAAAATTCAAACAGCCTTAACAAATCTACCAAATGTACAAACAAATAACCATCATGTGGACACACCGTACTATTTACTACAGTAATTGGTCAAAACTTTAGAGCACAAAATAAGGGATTATCGCTTGATTGGTTTTGTACGTGTCTAAATCGTTGGTTAAACATTATATTTAATACGATATGATGTTCTCATAACATATCTCTATCTAAAACAGAGAGACGAAAATATATCTTTGGATAACTTCAAACAATATATGATGATCGGGAGTAAGATGATATTTAAACAGTAAGCACTAATTACCCTGAAGTATAAATTTTACACATTTAAGATTCTGAACGGAGTGATGAATGTATTGATTTTACAATGATGTATGTTTTTTTTTAAAAAAAACTGTTTATATATATATATAATTTTAAATAACATAACAAAACAATATTTTTAAGAAAAATTATACTATTTTTTGTAATGATTAATATTCTAAAACAAAATATTTTCCAAAGAATTTTGAATACCTACGTAAATATTCTCAAAAAAATATTCTACTTTGAAGTATGAAATGTAATGTAATAAACTTATTGTACACTGTCAATTGTAAAAGTAAAATAACATACAGACAATTAGTAGAATCAAAAAGTATAACATAAATTTATATTTGGATATTTAGGGCCTAGATCTACGTCTCTTTCCCTGTCCCAATTATAGTTATAAGTGCTATGTTATGTAATAAAGGCTAGTACACTTTGTCGAATCGTTTTTAAATTTAACACATCCATTACAGTGACCTACTGATATAATGATGAAGTACACTCGAAATCTACTATATAGTAGAGAATAATATTATGTTACCTGGGTTTTTAAACTTTTATCCGTTTTTTAGCTTACGCATGATTCGGATAGACAAATATATTATTGTACTGCATGTAAGAATAACTAATAAAAGTAATTAATATAATTATTTTTAATATATTTTTTTTATAGTGATATTAATTTTCATAGAGTACAATTTACACAATAAAATTAATGAACCACGTTCTTAACATTTTTTTCAGTAAAAATGCTAAAAAAAATAAAAATGTATGACGTGCTTATTAAAAGTTAAGTTATATTTTACTTCACTTAGAAAGTTTGGAAATTTTTTTTTATTTGAATGTGATTACATTGTATTACTTTAATTTTTCATGAAAACCATAGTATTATACACAAATATGAAATTACTTAGGAACAAAATAAATGTTTTTGCATATTTTTAACTTTTTATATAATTATAGTTATTACACCCAAGGTGATTTTAGACAACCCGAATTACCCAATAGTTGGCATTCGTTTATTTTAAAGTAAATATACTAATATACTAATATACTTTATTGTAGGATTTTAGTATAATGTATACAGCTCAAAATGTAAATAATATGTTGGGCGTTGGAATTTAGTTAGTATTTAAAAAAAAAATGTTGATAAGCTCATAAGATTGAGATTAAAGACGAGTTCATGAGATATTCATTCAGAATATTAAAAATTCTATTTGTTTTACAAAATGTATAAATTACCTACAGCTTGTAATTATTGCAAGACTAAACAAATCGAAACGGTCAATAGATAATATAATTATATTATAATAGTATAGCAGTGATGCCCTCCTTTTCAGACTTGGTTAATTATTTTAAATAAGCCCCTTATTATTAATCAATAATAATTTTATCAAATATGAAAACAATTTAAAATATAACAAATTACAAAATGTTAATGTACTGGAACAGTCATCAACAGAAGGATGAAAATAATTTTTTCACATATTTCGTTGCGCCATATGATACTAAATTTACCCCTTCCCCCTGAAGATTTTTTCATAATAACTTCTGAAAAATGTACCTGTGTGTTATTCTTAACTTAAAAATATTTCCAAATCGCTGAACTGAAAAATAAATGTCTCCTATTTCGTTGTTGTTCTTGGTGGTCAGATACTCATATACGATTGTAAATCGTTCGGAACCGGAAGATATTCACTCACGATGGGTCAATAAAAGTACGGTACGGCGATTCAAAGGAAAATATTAATTTAAGGGGAACAGGGCCGGTCGAGTTTTGCTAATGGCCGAGGCGATCTAGACATCCGTAAATAATGTGCAACGCACAAGCTGTGTGCGTATACATTAATATTATAATGCGAAATTGTATAGATGAAGTTTGGCAAAGTTCCATTTCATATAATATATACCTACGTAAGCAGCTATACAGAGTGGTTCATCGATCACGGTCACTGCCATTTTTTCATTTAATGACAAGTTTATTTAATTTTGATTTTTTTTTCAATTTTATAATACCATTTAAAGAGTGTTCTGTGGTCTTCTAAACTAAAGACCATTATTCTTCGTAAATTGAGAAAATAGTCGGAAACTGTTTAAAAATAAAAGTTATTTAAGATGAAAAAAATAGAAGTCATCATTAGCACAGAACAATGTCTGAACTGGTATAAAACATCTGAGGTTTAAAAAAATATCTTGTTTTTAAAATGTTTTACTTAAATATTCCAAAAATTAGAGCTTTAATGAATGTACAGTTAAATAAAAAAATAGTAAGTAGTAAGAATCGTGTTTTGTATCTTTTTATATACTGTATATTATCATATATTATTAAGCAGTGGAAGGTTATGTAGGAATCTTTCCGAATCAACCTATACTCAAAATTGCATACTTGATATTTTACTTTATAAATATTTCTGTCAGTGTTTTGAGAAATTCGCTACAATAATTATTGTTCAACTTAAGTAAACCACGAGAACCCTTGTCTCTCAGCTCTAACTGATTGTTTCATATTTTTTATAATAATTATTATTATAAGTAATACTGCAATTATAGTAAGATTTTTTTAAGTTTAAAAATTATAAAATGTTTATTCACTCCGAATAGTTTAACATCATTGCAGTTTGTGACTTACACAATCTATAGTCTGCAGATATTGAAAACTATATTTAGAAAGTAGATACATATATAATAGATACATCGATACACGAGTATAAATTTATAATTTCTGATTCATTAGAAAATAATATAAACTAATTACATTTGAAATATGATTCAATAATAATAAAACTACTATAAAAGTTTTCAGATTACGTTGAATTGACATATTTTGGGACACAATTAACGTAGGTACATTTTTTTTACACTCAAAGTTAATTGTATTACACATGTGAATCAATTATTTTAAATCGGATAATTGGGTTATGTGTGGTTTATATTAAAACTAATTTCATGAAATTGCATTAAATGAGTTTATTACCCTTCAATAATATTTTTATAGTCCTATTAAAAAAAAGCTTACATAAACCTATCATAGATTCATAAAATAAATAACGCTGTAACTTTTCATTGGGTATATTATTTTTCTGGTTTTGATAACCTTTTCATATCAGTCCTTTATTAGCATTATTCTAGAAATACAACGCCATCAAAAAGTCAACTGGCCACATAACACTACAATAAAACAACAACAAAAAACGTCCACAAAGGACAAACATTTTTTTTTCATACTATTTTACTTTCGTGTTCTATTTTTGTTTTTTATCAAACTCGTCGTGGTCTGTTTGATAAATTACTTTATTACCATTTTTTTCTGTGCATGTATTATTTTATTGGATATTCCTGTAATATATTTGGTATTCTACTCATCTAAAAGCCGGGCAAAAAACAAATGTTTCAGTTGCAGACATAGGTAATCGTATTATATTAAATAGTTAATCGATAACAATATAAGAGACATATTTTATTTATTAATACAATTTATGATTTCATGTTATTTCTAACGGTACCATTTCTAAAAATAGTCAAAATCGTGTCATTTCAAAGGTTTTTTATAATCAGGTCATTTCATTTTACCATTCTTTTAAATTTTAAAACCGAGTTATGAAGAATTAGGATCAAATAAACTTAATGAGTTCCGATTGGTCAAATAAGCTATTTTTATTTTAATGATTAAACTTTAAGAATGTTTTTTCAATACATTGCATACATGCTGATTGTTAACATTTGAAAATATTCATATAGCACACTTATATAGTTCTTTCATAACAAATTTTATATTTCAATACGGGGAACGCTTTCTAAAATAATTTTTTAAGTATTACCAATCCCTACAGGGTAATATTATAATCATCACTTTCAAACTGTCATAAGCTCATATTTAACTTCGTAGAACAACAATGTTGGTAGTTCAAAAGTTAGATTAAAATTTTCGGAAACAACAGCCATCAATAATAGCTTGTAACTATAATGTATATTATATACATTATAATATAGCGAGATTCACCAAACACACTTAGCCCATTTTGTTCTTTGATCAATGAATTCAAACGAATTTTTAAATAGTTAAGTATACGTTTAAGGAGTGTCCCGTGTTGGTACAATCTTTTTATTTTTATTTTTTCTATAACTACCTAGGTACCATTTTCTATTGTTAATTGTCAAACAGATAATTGTTTTGAAAATTTTAATGTACCTATCTATTTTGATATTCGAACGAATAGTTTAAAATTATTAACCTGTATGTACTAAAGATTTTTTAAATACAATAATTGTATAATATTAATATACTGTTATCAATTATAATAATTTTCATATTGCCATAACTGTCATATTTTTTATCCAATTACCGCGTAAACGCGGTATCTACATAATACTTACTATCCTTACTACCTTAAATAAAGTTTAATAATTTAGAAACTGTAGGTTCAAATTTTGATTTATGTGGGTATATCAGCATAAAAAAAAACAATAATAATCTACTCAGCTGTTTACATTAAAAATAGATGGTTCTAAAAAGCGGTACAGGGCATCAGAATCCTTTGGATATATTATAATTTATAGGTATATTTTAAAATTCGATAACTTATAATATTGTAATAAATTGATAATTAATAAAGAAGAAGAAAAGTCGTTTCTGTATTATTATTTTACATAAAAACCGTTACCAATTAATGTTATTTTTTTTTAATTTTACTATAATATATTATCTCATACTCTATTATTATAATATATTATTATTGATTCTGTGGCTACTGTTAAACAACAAAATTTAGTTTATAACAGTTTTCTTTTAAATAATTAGATTTATAACGATGTTATATTTTATATAGATACAAAAACAAAATGTGGTAAATTTTTTAGTGTGTTATTTTAATTATAATGCTTCAGTTTAAATACAATACATCTATTAATCATTTTAAACAATAAGGTTATTCAAAAATATTGGTTTCAACAAGATTCATGAAATACACATTCTTGTGAAAGTTTAACAATGTATATACCTGCTTATACAAAGGTACCTGTATAGTATTATTTAATTAATATTTTAAACTATAATCTACAACACAAATATTTTTTTTTCATGAAATAATTACATGATTTGTTATTTATTTTTATATTAACGTTTGTATAGTGATGTGCGTTTAAAGTTTATTATTTATTTTCAAAAAGTGAACATTGATAAAATAGTAGAACTTTGTTGAATTAAAATATGGAATTCGTTTTAATCTTAGCAATTTAACTAACTGAATTTATAAAATTTAATTCGACTTTAAAAGGGCATTATACTAGACTTATCGTATATTCTTTTAAAGTGCATACCTATTATTTTCATCAAAAAACAATATAGATACTAGATAGGTAGGTACCTCTTCTAATTTTTATCACAAATTAGAACACTTAATTTACGCAAACTCATGAACATAAATTAAAGTTGAAATAAAATTTAAAAAATTTGATACGATACACAATACAAAATGTCTTAGGTATATCATTCAGTCATTAAAAACGTATAATCTGTACCAGGTAACGCAAGTAAACACGGCAACTTACATTATGTTCTTCGATTATTGTGTGCTTTTGTAGATAATAACAAATACGATTTTGCCAAAAATCTTAAATTTGTAAAAAGGTGCATGATAATAATACACTATTAGCTTTACCACACATAGACGCTGCGGTTTAAGAAACCACGATGTTTAAAGTTTTCTTCGACCCTGTGTATTCGTAACAATGCAAGTCAAATTATGAAATAATTATCGTAATTATACAAACAATGGGTGTAAAAACAACCTATGTATTGTATTTTTTTTCCTCTTTTCGGGTTTTGTCAAAACGAGTCGTGTTCGCCCGCAGTTATTAAAGTGCGTATTAATTAAACCGGGTCGCTTTCAGCAGGCGCCCGGGAATGGATTAGCATTTCGGAATATCCAGCGCTCGGCACTACGAGCTAAAATACTAATATAAAGACCCACGGTCGAATTCTACAACTATACATGTACCCCTGTTTTATATATAATATTAAATTCTCGCCAAGTCGTTGCACTAAGGCTGCGGTATACGATCGACCAATGTGGTCCGATACTTTTATGCAAATTGACCTTTTGAGCTTAACGCGCTTCTGGTATTTATACGGCTGTAAACTCGCATATTTATTTACAGTTTGTTTATTATTTCTCGGAGTTGCATACAAGTAAATTATTTAATATAAACCAAAACCAGTCTCGGTATTACGATTATATTATATTCAAGGATAAAATTTAATGTCTTTTTCTTAATCTTTTTCTTTCTTCTAAAAGCTACGTATTGTTACTACAAAGCTTCTTCTCTATTTTTCTCTCTCAACTGACTAAGTCTCTTAATATCAGAATAATTATCACACTCTACCAAAATGGCATATGATCTCTTTTGCAATAAAAGGTTTCCTCGGTTAAACTTTTCCTTAATACAACCATCAATATGTACGTTTTTCTATTATTTAAAATAAGGAAGATATTATATTTTGAAAATTGTTCTTATAGTTTGCCACATATTTTATTACAACGTACATCGTCATTATTTTTTCTATTATTAGTTTTTATGTATTCTATTACTTTTTTCTTCTCGTCCATCTATACGGTTACTCATCCAAATTCACATTTCCATGACTTCTAATTAATTTTTATCTTGAACAGTGATGGCATTATTACTAATAAACAACTTTTTCGAAACTTGATTTTTTTTAAATAGAAATACTCTGAATAATATTCTTTTTAGAATATGAAATTAAAAAAGTATGTTGCCACTCAAAAAAGTATACAATTTTAAAAATTATAACAGTCAAAAATAGTACTTGTAACATATAATTTTTTTTTTTTTTAATTTTATTTTATAACGACTTAAAACTATATGATATAAATATTTTTAAAAACTTAAGTTTTTACTGAAATATTAAGAGTTACTTTAAATAGATCACTTCGTGAAAAATAAAATTTTTTTTCGAGTAAACGTGACTGGAGTAATGTAAATAAAATTATTTTATTGCAATTTACGTATTTTTCGTGAATAATTTCTAATATATTATTATTGACATTGGACAATCATACTCAAATAGACTAATTATTATAATTTTCCTTTTTGTAAATGAAATTTTCTAATTTATTTTTAATTGAATTTTTTCATTAAAACAAGCGTCCCTGTCAGGCATACACCCACTGTACCAACAAACGGAAAAATAAAACTATTTTGTAGCGTTTTATATATTATGTATATTTTATATATTATTATAAGCGACAGTAAGATAAAAACAGAAATTACCCGAGATCGTGGGGTAATATATATTTGCAATTAATTATTAAACTAACAACCGTCGCAGTATTATACGAAGAACATAACAAATAATGGTCGTACGCCCGTCGGAAGCTGTTCATTGTTTGTGGTGTAACAGATTCAACACTCGCATATTATACATTTTTTTCTCTCCCACGAACAAAATATATAAAATACAAAAAGAAACACACCTAACAAAACTACATTTTTATTGCCGCAGTTATATCTCTGTAATTTATACCTATATTACGTTATATTATACTCGTACACAGAACACACAAGCAAATTTTTCTCTTTTAAACTTTTCCTGCCGAAAGAAGCATAAGAATCGCATCTACTCATTATAGCTTATTTTGTTGACCCAGCGACGTATTTATCTAAAATTCACTCCACACACATAAAAAGAATCTAGAAATAGATTTTTTACAATAAAGATCTTTTTTTTTCATTTATAAATCAATATTTAATACGAGAAAAAAATTATTATGATAGCATTATGTCAGTTGTATTAATGTATGTAGCTGTAGAGTCGCTAAAGAGAGAGGGAAAATTGCGACCAAGACCTATTTTCCTCATTCTTCCCTATCACTCACTAGGTACCTAGTTGCAAGTTTTTATGATATTTATAATTTTAAATTTCAGTTTATATTAGACTTTAAAGTCATTTTATTTTTTTATAGTCTATCTTTCCTATTTCTATTATCAAATATCCAGGCATACTACCACTGTATAGTTCTATAGAGTCTTGCTGATAATAAATAATAATACTATATAATATATGTCTACTTGATATATCATAAAGACTACGGATCACACATTTTATTCTATATTTCATAATCAACCATAAAACTATGACCTTTTACCATACAATTATAAAATTTAACAAATGTTTAATTAAAATGCGTCTATGTTACTTAAATATTTCTAAATAATACACTTATTTTTAAATTATATGCATATAATACATGTTATAAAAGTTTAGTTTATCCTTTTAAGAAATATTATAATCGCCTTAAACTAATCCCTATAGGAAAAAAGTTAGCAGTGTACCTATTAAATAAGTTAGAAAAGAGAAATCGAAACAATAACTTGCTATTAAGAGACGTGATAGATATTACTACATAGAGCATATACGTCAGTTCAAGGGCAGATTTACTGATGATAGAATTATTTATATTTGTTTTATTTATTCACATACAATTATAAGGACATAGTTATGACGGTAGAATTTAGTATTTATGTAGCGAATAGTCACTATTTTACAGTCTGTATAAAAGTAGGAGTTAATTTTCTTGTTAAAATACATAAAACTATTAATGATACTAATACTAATAATTATGATAATTTAAAAGTGCATTTAAATTTAAATGACTGTTCGCAAATTTATCGTATTTAGGAAAACATATGTTAAAAAGGGCAAATTGTCTATTTATTGGATATTTTCAAGATTATTTACTGGTTAAGTAGTAAACCTATTTCTTCTTTGTTCGTTGAAATCTAATGATTAAACCTAACCTAATGGAAAGTCATATTTCAATTAGGTACATTATTATTATAATAATAATATGAGATTTAAATGTCGGTTAGATAAAAGTATAATATATATTTATTAAACGAATAAGTGAGATCTTAATTTGCTATTGTAAAATAAAAATGATCATTAGTTGTTATTTTAAATTAAAATTCATCTAAAAATGCATGAACGCAATAAATCAAAAACGTCTGAAAAAGCTGTGTACGCATATAAATAACTACAAAAAATTCACTATAAAAAGTTTAACTTCATCGTTTTTAAAAATAAAAAAATTTATAATTATTTTTAAAATCTTTTAAAATTAACTCTACTTTATAAATACAATTATAGACAAGGAATAAAATACTAATATAATTCAAATTTAATAATTAAATATCTACTATTTTACAATAATTTTAAATTATTCTAAATCAATAATTTATTATTTATATGTTAGGTAGGTATTTTTTATAAATGATTATATAATGCCGTCTTTAAAAATGTTTCAATATATTATATAATACACAGATTTTGTTTTTACAAATAAAATAGAAAGTAAATAATAATACCATGTATTACCTATATGATAATATTAATTTAAATATTATGCTACTGATATTAAATTTTTTATACCTATTTTTTTATTAGATACGTAAATGTCTTATAATATTAGAAATTTCATTCCGTATTCCCAGTATTCGAAATAAATTTTAAATCAAACATAAAACTATTTAACTAATCGATCCAAAACACTTTTGGTAATTAATATTAATAGGTATTAATAGTAACTTTAATGTCTATCATTCATTTTTAAATAAGCCCATATTTTCGTAATTAATCTCAATAATCCCGTTTATGTTATTTAAATTTTAAAATCCCTTTCCGTAGATGATTAAGAGGTAAGGTCATGTGCTCAAATGAAATGAGATTGTGAGTGACAGATTATTAAGCATAAAATATAGTTTGCAGAGCCTCGATGATAATTAACTCTTGGGTGTATTTAATTGTATTAGAATTGTCAGTAATGCAAATTTCGTGGTTCCGAATAATGGAAATCTTAAGATTAACGTATAGTCAAGTTTTAGATTTTAATATAAATTTAGCATTGAGATTCCATCATAACTCAGTAACGTAGCAATGAGAGATAAAAGGCAGCTGCAACCTTCCTCAATTTTCAGAAAATTTTTAAAACTCTTAAAATATTCTGTGAACGTATACGTTAACGTATACGTTTTACTATTATAGTACCTACGTAAAAAGTAACCATGTATAAACTGTAAGTCATTTCAACATGGTTTATGAGGTTAAGTCCTAGAAAAGCATTTCCTAAGAGCAAAATCTTAGCTGCGTCAGACCATTTTTAATATCTTATGCACAAAAAATAATTATTATTAAGGCTGAGAATTCTATTGATTTGTAGTAAGTTAGTCATAATATACAATTTCACTCAACGCAATAAATATTTTTTGTTGAACTAATACTAACTAAATAGATACAAAAGTAATTGTCTAGGTAAGAGTATATACAAATTATTGTTTTCAGCAATGAAATAAATATTAAATCGTTATTTTCAAATTATTTGTTTTAATTTATTTTTATTAATATTTTCTTATTTTTAAATTATTTACAATATACTACATTATATTATATTAAAATGTTTTACTAAAATATTACGTAATTATATTATATTGATGCATTTTATGCTATTTAAATATATTTCGTATAGTAAAAACAATTGTTTGAATGAAATAATTTTTATCTCGTTAAGTTCGTTAAAATATATATTATCGTATGTATTTGACTTGTCCTTCAATAATCGTGTAGCCATAGCTATTAACATATTACGTTATAGAGTTCGAGTATGTATATTATACCAAAATATGACAAGTGTAAATATTAAATGGTACTTTGATCGAACGTAGTACGCGTGAATGAATGAATACTTACTTATTGTTAAGTTCGTACAACTTACTTTAAGTTGGTTTAAAAGTACACAGCAACAAACAACACACATAGTATTCAATGAATTAAGTAGAAGTCTACCCGACGGCGTTTAGATCTAATGTAATGTCTCAAACCGGAGTTCACATATTACACAATAGTTTTGAAAATAAATGTCTTATTATACGGAAATACCACAATGTGGATCACACGTTCATATTAAATTATTTAAAACAATAATATACGAGCATCAAGTGTGATAAGATTTAGTCGAATACTTCTACTTATTCAGTGAGTTTAATTAGAAATATTATATCTATCGAATGAATTTAATACATAAATTATATAAATTAGATATTTTAATTTATTCCTATAGTTTTAAACAGAAAAATTTAAAAATTCACTACGTGCCTATCCATTATTTATTTGAATTTTCAGAACAAAATTTCTATAAACTGATTGTTATTAATTATCATAAATTATAATACTAAATGCATAATAATATTCAAAATGTTTCGAAATCAAAATAATTTTTTTAATTACAATTTATAAATAAATTATGGAATACTTTTGTTAAGATTTTTTCAAACTCAGTTTGCCTCATTGAAATGATGAATTCTTGTTTATGAGAGAAAAATATTGTAAATTGCGTCTTCGTCATAATTATATAGTTTTATAAAATATGTAGTGATTCATTAAGAATTTCTACATTTTTTTAGTGAGTAATGAAAGTTGAAAAACTATGTAAAAATAATAAATAAAATATTGTACATTTGCTTATAATTATCATTTAGCTTTTCGTTGTACTGACATTTAATTTTTTTATAATAGCCTTTGTTATTTAATAAGAAATACAAGAGAGATGAGATGGTCAGATCAAGAAGTTAACAAAACATTTATTCATCTTCATACACTTTACATTGATTATAGCAATACATGTAAAATTTGTCTTTGAGTGGTTTGTGACCAAAAAATAAAACTTGATGTAAAAAATTAATTAATAACGATAAAAAAATATTAAAATGATCTTATCTTGTTCTTATCTTGTACAAACGCATGTCCATAAAAAATATTATAAATGGTTAGTTTTCTCGTATAAAAAAAAAGCAAAAGAAGTAAAATTAAATTATAAGTCTCTCGTGTATAGACACTTAAAATACATTTTCCTAATGGCATGAAAAATTAAAACAAATGGTTTTATATTTTATATTTAATATTATCTATGAACAATAGACATTAAGAAATATATAAGATAATATTGTTAAATATGACAAAACCAAAACACATTGGAATGAGCTTAAAGTTGAAGACTAAAAACTAAAAATAAAATGTTTTTTATACATATAGATATGTTATAAATATATGATTTGATATCAATAAAAATTGAACTCTAAAGCAAATATACGCATTATAAATATATGCATAAACGTCGTAACATCACTTAGCTTTCAACCACAGGTGCTGCTGACGTGATTGACTTGCAGGTCAACGTTAAGCCAAAACGACTATAATGCGGCGATCAAAACGATTATTAGCCAGCGCACGTACTTACGCCTTTAACCAAAGTGGGTTTAAAAGAAAATATTTCCTCTCTTATTCATTTATTAGCAACCGAAGTCGAGAAGGAATAGTCATCGATCTTATAATAATGGTTATTTGTTCTTGAAAAAAATAAAATTAAAGTCTGACACCCCCCTCCTCTATCACTTCTTCCCACATCATAATCTAAGTTTTTTGCGCTGAATAAATAAATAAATTATAAGCAATGTTTTCTGATATTTTCGTATAAGATCATCACAATTTTTAAAACTTATTAACATCAAAATTTGATAATTTTCTCTAGTTTTAAAATATATTATTATTATAAAAAAAAAACTATTATTTCCGAGTATTTTAATTGATTTTTAATTTTCAATATTATAAATCAATTTTTGAAAATGTAAGCCAAAATCGTGTTGGAACAAAATTCTTTATATGCGAGTTGTAGAATAGTTTGTTCCATTTAGATTACACCTTGGTTTTTCCAGTAACAATTTTTAGTTTAAAAATATCAATTACCGAACAACGATTAAAACCAGGCAAAGTGTACTGTACATTTTCTAGAAACTTATTTATTTGACACACATATTATTGTATTGTATAATTTTTTAAATTATAAAGTTTATCTGTATATTTGCAATATTATATATTTGTGGATATGTATAGAGATTTAAATAACGTTGACCTCTGTGTTGATATAAAATATGAATTTGGTATTAAAATTGTAATCATGTTAAAATAACAGTATAGTACCAATCCAAAAGGTAGTCGAATGTTTAAAATTTATAAAAAAAAAAAAAAAAATAATATGAATGAAAAATAAATGTACACTCACATATTCAAACTATGAGTATTTTAGGACGTATAATAAATAATTTATTGTACATAGACAATCAATTCTGCTGTAAACGTGTCACTTATTTTCAAATATATAGTATATTTTACTATGCATACCTACATGTACATATTATAATAAAAAAATGTACGCGTAATTGAAATTTATATGAATTCATCGAATGATTACGCGCACAAATATGACAGAAGAAGAGGGACCGAAACATATTGTCTGCTCTATATTTGGCACGATAAAATTTAAACACACCATATTATGTTATTGTTTTGGCGCGTTGGCAATTGCATCCATTACTGTACATCGGGAAATAGAAATATATATTACATTTAATATCGTCGCTTAACATATAAACCCCACGAGTTATAAACAAACTGAAACGTATCGAACTGTGTTTTACTATAAGCTAAATCGCATTCTTTTTTTACCATGGTCAATGGTTTAACACACCATTATTTACCAGTATAAGTATAAAATATACAAGTATGTATATATGACGTGTACTATAAAATCGTCGAGCTTCTTGTTATCGGCCTCTTTTAGAATTTCAATAGTTAAACTCATTCGGTTTGTTTGTACTCAATCCGTCCCTCTTTGAATGGATAGCTGTGGAGATATCGGATAATAAAGAATAGGAAATAAATAATAGGATTAAACATTAAAAGGACAAAAGAATGAAGTAAGTATTCCAAAGACGTAGGAAGGGCTGGGATCGAAACTACATTATTAATTATTATATACTACAAATAAATAAAATATAATATGTACTTAGTATATATTTGCATTTTATTATTGAATCTAAACATTTGAACAATTATACATATATTTTAATAAAGTGATTCTTTTAAAACCAAACACTAAAATTAACATAGCAATTTTTCACATAATTTAAATTTTATTATTTTCTTACTTATTTATTGGTATAATCGATACAATCATTTAAGTTTATATTACATTTCATACTTCTATACAACAAAATATTTTCCTAAAAACTATTGCATAAAAATCTTCTTTTGAACAAGTAGTTAACTATTAATAGAGGTGTTTAAAGCGTAGTGAGTAATGTAGAGTGGCAGAGAGAAACCCACAAAACGTTGGTCTAGTGCTCCACTTATCTAGACTTTAGACACTTAAAAATTTATAACTGACGAAATACTTGTTTGAAGTTCGATTTTTATGTATTTTAATCTCTAGAAAAAAATGTTTTTTCAGAATATGAAATTTAAAAAGCATGGAGTTGTAGTTTAAAAAAGTAAAAAAATTCTAATAAAAATATATACTGTTTAAAAATACAATGCTATGATATTAAATGATGTACAAAAACAATATTTTTCAAAAAAAAAAAAAACGCTTTCCTTTCAACAAATCAAATATTGTCTATCGTTTAAAACAATAGGTACAACTCGTTAAAAAAAATAATAATTGTATCAAGATAAGCATAATGGTTACGTTTAAATATGTCGATCAAATAAATTTCGTTTGAATTATTATTTCCCCTTGAATATTATAATATTATAAGCACCCTATAATTTTTAATCATTATTTTGTGTTTCCACGCAATGGGTATTATAATTTATTATTATAAGGACTAAAAAAAAGTTATATATATACTGTTTAATTTTTTACATAGAACGTGGGTTTTCTATTCTTATATTTATGGGCAGCAAATCGCATTTTGGTTTTCAAAAACAATGCGATTTATTATGACCTATCACTTATACTATCGCGAAACACAACAATATATATATATATGCAGACATTCATTGGTCAATTTTATTGAGATAGTGTACGCGTAATGGGACTACTGGACTACATATCATATTGCCAAAACCATATTGTTTACATCTCTGACTGGGCTGCAGATAAGCCAAATTGTTTAGGATACGCATACAATATGTGCTTATTATACATTCATATATTTATATATTGTTTGCGCGTGGACATAACAATACGGAACGATAAATTAATAATAAATGCGTAATCGCGTCTGTCGGTGATGCATTGGGTTACAACGAGATCAAATACAATTATTTTTGAATATCTAGCATTATAGGTATGTATGGATGCTGTACACAGCCGATTTAACATTTTAATTACTTTTATGATTTGCGATGTTTAATTAGGTACCAACGTTATATTATTACATTTACTCTGCGGGATAAACATAATAGCGTACTTTACTCGTCCATTTATGTTTCCTCCCACAATGCGGTACATCCATTAGTTGTTAACATATGTAAATTAGATGTGTATAAACGGTTTTTCGCCAAAAGCCGAATCAAGTTGTAATCCTTGATTTTAATTTTAAAAAACACACTGTAGCCAAAATGCCGAAATACCCTAAGCAAATATGGAAAAGGAAACGTATTATTATGTATATCGTTATCGTTACCATTATTTACACAGTAAAAATCGATATTGAATAATAATTGATAATAACGTATGCCTGCCTACACTTACATAAACTTATAATATTTTAGTCGTATTGAACTGTTTGAAATTTTTAATATAATATTTTTTTTTTTTTTATTGAAACATAAATAACAATCGAGAAACCCCGTTGGATTATATTTGTAATATAAAAACCTAATGAAATCGTATATAACAAAACGTGTCGCATAAAAAATATAACGCCACATTGATATCGAAAAACTAATGAAAATATATTATTCAAAATGATAATATATTATTATATAATTATATATTATTATTATATATATTATTAATAATATAATATATTATTATATTGTACACAGATAAAAGCTGAAATCTAAAATCTGTGTTAGTTCAAGACCTGATAGGATACTAATTTGGCACTCTGATTTTGGCGAGTTTCCAAGAGTCACCCTAACAGTAACAATGAGAGTAATATTGTTAAGCTGCAAATTAGTTTTAGATTGTAACGTAAATAGTTACAATTAAATCATTTTCACCTAATTACACGTATAATTTGTTGTATGAATAAAATCACATTTAAAATGAATCACTCTGACAGTATTATAATTTTTTTATCAACAAGATAAGATTTAAATGTTAACAAACGATGTAATAGATATAATATTATAACTAAATTAAATACACTATATTAATTAGAATAAACTTAATAAGCACAAAAAACATTTTTTAAGTAGAGATGCTGAAAAATAATAATGATATTATACTTATTAAATATAATTGTTAACGAGTACTTAATTAAATTACTTAAAAACAGATTTTTAATCACTAAAAATCTATACCTATAGGAAAATGATTTAAAATCAAGAATTCCACCTCTTTTAAAAAGTTTAAAAAGCTTTACAATTGGGTTATTTTTAATTTGTATTATTATTATTTATATTTATATTAATTTGTATAATGTCAATTATTATTTGGTTACAAGTATTTGATGATAAATTCATAAATATTTTTCAAATCCAAGAGATTTATATCCAAGACTGATTAAAATATAATAGGCTTCTAAAACTAAACTTTAAATTAATTCATAAATATAAATTAACTATAAAAGTAATATTCATATATCTTCTGAACTGAATTGGGCTGTTACATTGTTTTAATACATCTTTAAAATATAAATCTTTAACGAATATCAAACAATACAATATAATATGCATTATATTTTGAAAAATTACGTTATGAAAGAGAAGGAAAAATTTTAAATAAATTTTATCTTCGTAAAGTTGGTAAATGTTTATCTACTTAGTAAGATTATCTAAAAAGTAGTAAAAGCCAGTGTTCTATTTATACACTCAATTTCAATTTCATTTAAAAATTTAAAAAGAAAAATATTACGAGAATATTTTTTATTCATTAATTACTACACTAAATTTGATTAAAGCTCTATAAAAGCATTTAAAACATCGAAAAATAAAACTATGTACACATTTTTTACGTTAAAATGAATCATACCTATTATTTATAGCAAATATACAATCGTTTTGAACTTTAAAAAAAAAACAAATGCCATAAAAATCCGTACTTTAATAATTTTACCAATATGATAAGAATATATTTCGGCTTTAATATAATATTAATTATTGAATAATTCATAATTTATGCAAATTCTCGTCGAACACAAAGCAGTTTGTAATATAAAAGTAAAAATTAAGTACATCTATAATAATCAAGAACATAAAAATATATTATTATTATATGAGGTAAATACCAGAAAAATAAATAGGACATACATGTGCTGTATTTTGCATTATATAATATGTTCTCACGTTAAACACTAACGGCAGTAATAAGGTTATGTGACCACAAATCTTCCCTAAATAAGGCTGTCAATTCAAAATGGGAAGAAAAAAATGAACAGAAAAATAAAATTAATTATGTACTGTTATGTAGCTAAATTGCATATTCAAGACGCCGTATTGTCAAAATTATAGTAATATTTTCAAAATACATTGGACAATAAATTAATAAAATACTTAAAAAAATGAACTCAATGGCAAAACCAACACTTAAACAAAAAAAAAAAAATTGAAAAGTCGTGATGAAAGAGTATACCCACGTACTCAAGTCGGGCGTTATAGATATGAATGTTGTACAGTGACATAATATATAATAATATAGTATATTTTATTACGTTTTGAAATTTAAATCGCTGTCATCGCGTGGCATTCAATATACTGTTACGAATTCTATTACGGAATAAACAATACATCATCGTCGTTGTCATCATCGTCGTAATCATATTATTACGTATATAATATGTTTTAAAGTACAAAGTAATACTTCTACTATATTTGTTTGATTTCTTATTATTTTTCTCGTATTCTATCTCAGGTTTCAGTTGGCACAACATACAAGTGATGGATGTGTTTTACGAAAATATGTACAGGCCACTTTATTGTTATTATCTTATGTTAACAATTTGTCTGTACTCGGGTGGTCGGTTTCCCATTTATCATAGTCCTTGTTGTACACGATTTGTTCTTATTAAAATACGGTGTTTTCTATTATCTAAGTTCAGTATTTGATTGAAATAAGTTGAACGTTGAATTCGAAAAACACATATTTGGCATACAGTGCAAACATTTATTACATTATTTAACAATTCTGATAACTTAATCTAGAACTATCAGTAAGTATAATAATAATTAAAAGAAGTCACTAATTTACTATTATACAATTTATAAAAATTAAATATCAGTAATACTACCATTTTAGCCTATAGGTGCTAAATCATAAATTAAAATTATTAAAATAATAAAACAAAAACTTATAGTTAGTTAGTAGTATATTAGCATCAATTGAGCTCAGCGCTTCAAATGATTATTAGGCATTCCTAAGTTTTTTCTAGTTTTCATTCTCTCCGTATTATGACTGTATAAACTATGGTAAAAATTAAAATAATTATTATGAAGAAATTTCACAATTGTACAGCTTACGAATAAAATTACTATGATGGTGAGAAGTTTTAGGAAATAAAATAAGTATATAAGGATAGATATCCAAAATGTCTTGCCTCTTGGTTTTAATCTTATAATAAAGTTCACAATAAAATATATTAATATTTATAAAATACATAATTAAATAGTTATTTTATTAAATAATTTATATTCAAAAACGCTATATTTTCCGGAAATATAATAAAAAACATCAACTAACAATGAAACTTAACATTTAAAAAAAAGCTATACTTTTTTATTTAAATTTATAATATTTTCTTTTGGCATTTATACGCTTAGAAAATTGAATTCCATACTATAATATCATAAAATGTATGAAAAACATTTATTATCACATTATTTGTGCTCCCTGTACAAAGCCTATTGTGTTATAATTAATGCACTTTTTTCAATTTAGAAATTATTTCGCTTTACATTTTTAAACTAAAAATATATATTTATTTCACATTTACAAGTCTATAGAATTTTTATACTGTCCACATATTTGTTTAGTTTACGAAAAATCATTAAATATGGATGATTATTGTGATGCATAATTTTATTTTTAAATTTAACTTGACAATAATAATACTTATAATAAAATAATATTCAATATGAATATTTTAAAAGATAATTATATAATTATACTATATTCCAATTTTATTTTACTGTAACAGTATAGTTCTTAAAAATTTTAATTTAACAATTTTTGATGTAAAAATTGAAACTTATTTATATTTTAAAATACATTAAAGTACAATAGTTAAATTATAATATAATGGTATACAAAATATTAAATTTATAAATTAGTATTAAATTTATTTTATACATGGAGTTCCTAGTTAAATTTATAATTTTTTTAATGTATAAATGGAAAAACAATAATGTAGGTATACATAATATTAAATAATATTAAAAATTGACAACATCAGTTATTTATTGTATTTTTTATAATAATAAACTAATTACATTTTTAAATAGCAATATAATAATCGGCTTACGTCTGAAGCTTTGAATTATTTTATTTATGGGCGGAGTACAATAGTAAGAAAAATTTAAGTAAAAACTTTGTTAACAATATTTTGAAAGGACTTTGTTATGACAATAGTTAAGACTACAATACACGACTATATTATTTGAACGTACCTAAATATAATAAATAATTGTATTAGATATTAATTTTACTACTCGTCAAGTATAAAATAACGTTTCATAAAATTAGTATTTGCATAATGTATAAAAATAGAACTCTGGGTAAATCTGATTATACCGGCATAGTTATAATAGTAATATATACAATTAGTATATACATTTATTACTTAATAGTTACTATCTATAAAATTCAAGATAAGTATAATATAATATCTGCAGCAGAAGTATAATCGAGGTAATATTTAACGATAGTTTAACAGTTGCATTGCACTCGTTAATACTCAATCAACTAATCAATGAAGGCTTTCAGAAATATATTAAATTAACACGAACGCCTCATTATATTTTTCTATATATTATATAATATCAGTCACGAGGGCGTGTAGTATCTTCAAATTTATAAATAATCATAAATGCGTAGGTATTCAAAAACTTCGGTTTTTGCTTTGTTTAAGTACGGGTACAAATGATTTGAATTTATCTTTATTGTCATTTTAAACAATATTTTCTAAAAATCTATTCCAATTATAACACAAATTTTCACTTAATAAAGTAGAAAAATTATTTTTTCAACAAATTCAAAAAATCTATTTTTTATGGTTATAAAAACATAACTTATGTAAGTATTAAGTACGTCAGTAGGTGTTTCGAATTAACATTTTACGTTTCTTCAAAAATGATTTAAAGAAAAAAAATGAACTATTTATAAAACCATTTTACTCTTAAAATGTAATATAAGTATGGTAGCTTGTTAAATTTATTAATCGTATTTATTTGTTGAATGAGCACAGTGCACACGCTATGAATAACCTTGTTAAAATTAGCGGGGGTTTCGGTTTTCCGCCAAAATGACCCTCACCCGTTATCACCATGGCCGTTTTCCGCCAAAGGTTATATTCCGATTTCCGCCAAAAAAATTAATACATTTTTTTTTTGAGAACCCCTGAATTGAATCCGTCAAATAATAATGATTACAATGTAGGTACGCTCTATTATTATAGTTATGATTATAGCGATATCCGCGGATAATTGACGGATTATAATTTAATGTGTACTTTTTATATAATTTTAATGTTTTATAATAATAATGTATTATTTGGACGAAAAACTAGTGATGTTTGAAATGTGATATTTATATTTAAGTATAGGTACTGTTTTTACGTACAATTCGTATATAATAGCGTATACTTGGGAAAATATAGTGGGTATACTTAAATAGGTGAATAATAATAGTAAGATAAGATATAGATAATAGTTTATGATCAATATCTGTGTGAGGCGACACGCGTGTGTGATACAAAGTGAAACGCGTACATCGAATCATTACTAATTGATGGATTCAGTTCAGGGGTTCTCAAAAAAAAATGTATTAATTTTTTTGGCGGAAATCGAAATATAACCTTTGGCGGAAAACGGCCATGGTGATAACGGGCTAGGATCAATTTGGCGGAAAACGGTTACGCCCAAATTAGCAACACAACCTTAACAGACACAATATACAAATACATATCAAACAAATTTTTTTTAATTTTTTGGTTACTTGTTGGACATTGTTGGAATTTATTTTCATCGGGAAAGTTTTTATTACTTTTGCGTTGCTAACCATAATCATAATCCAACAGCACTGTAAGCCACATCTTTTTTTGAGTAAATAATTTTTAGTTTGTTTTATTAAACGCTGTCAAACCACAGATTTTTTGTGCTTTATTCGTGGTGTGGTCCAACAGTATCGAGCTCAACATTTTTACTAATGTGAAACTTTGCTAACAAAGTTTGGGTTAGATTAGGATAGATTAGGCAACACAAACTTAAAAATTATCTCTGCTGACGAAAATAAAATCAAACAATATCTCGGAATAGTCTAACAATTTCCAATAAAGTGAACTTAACATTTTTTACTCAAAAAAAATACTGCTTATAAAACTCGTAATCAGTGTAAACAAATAAATAATAATAAATAAACAATTATAAATTGTACAACTTTTTGTTGAATTAAATTGTCATATATTAAACTTAACAATAATAATATCTGATTTTGGAATAAATTATTAAAACTATTTTCGTTGTTTTAAAATATTTTTTAACGAAGCTAGGAGTGTTTTTTTTTTAAATTTATTTATATACTTACTTAATATTAATGCATTTATCGGTAATTTAAAAGACTTTGTTCGAATTATTTGTTCAAGCGGTGCAGATAATAATGTATACTACTATTATAAATTTAACATTTTAAATAATAAATAAAATAATTTAAACATTTTTGAGGACCTAAGTTTTAAATCACAAAAACAAAAATGGCATCAAAATCCCAACCACAATTATAATATTTTATGTTTATTAAAATTATTTTGAATCACGCTGACTTTATATTTTAACCAATATTTCACTAAAACTTACAATTGTTTTTATTTTTCAGGACTGCCTAATGATCTCAGCGTATACTGGCAACAGTATCCATGGCCTTTGGGTGAAGTTCTTTGTAAATTTCGTGCTTTAGTTTCAGAAATGTAAGTATCTAAACAGTGTTTGATTAAATCATAAATTAGGATTTTTACATTAGTTGAAATTTCAAAAAATCAATACCTACGTGAGTCAGTACAGTATAATAATACATTCAAATATATTTTTCAATTAACAAAAATAAACCTGACCAAAATTAATCATAAACAGAATGGTTTAATTTTGAATTTTAGAGTATGATTACTATAGCTAACCTTTCATACAGTCAAACTATGCTTATTTTAATTTCAACAAAACATATTATCATGCTTTTGTATATTGACAAATTCAACAAATGTATAATTTATTTATTGAAAATTATCAATTTTAAATTACCTAAATAAACTTTAATCACCGGTAAGCCACCACAGTGTCTTTGCTCTTTATGCCCAAAATTGCATTTTATGTATAGTATAGTATTGTCATATATTTTCCGACCGTTTAATTACTTGCAAGGTAATAATAATAATAATAATAATATATATTTTTATTCGTCATACCCACCAAAACAGATACGTACAATAACTAATACAACACCATACGTTATGACTTATAATTCATCTAGTATTTATTATTTTTATTACCTGAACAGGACTTCATACACGTCAGTGTTGACCATCGTAGCATTTTCGATGGAAAGATATCTGGCCATCTGTCATCCCCTCCATTCATACGCCATGTCCGGGTTGAAGAGAGCCGTCCGAATAATCGCAGTTGTTTGGATGATTTCATTTTTTGCCGCACTGCCGTTCGCCATGTTCACAACGGTCGACTATGTGGATTATCCACCTGGTAATAAACCAATTTTAATGTTTAAAACCCGTCACTTAAAATGTATAGTGTATAATATGTACAAAATATCGTCGCTTAAGAAGCAAAACCTTCTATCTCAGTTAATAATAATAATATAATATAATATTTGACACAATTTAATTTACATAGAAATAAAAATGTCGTCTTAAGGTTTAGGTATGCTGTGTTATTACTATTTCGATTAGCACGTTATCTATTAACTTTTGGTGAAATTTGGAGGCATCGGTTTATGGAATGCAAACCACACCTGCCGTAAACATGTTTTATCTGACTTCGTGTCAGAAGCTTACAAAGGTACGGAGTAGTTTAGAAATACTGTTTACTGTTTACTATTTACTCGTAAATAAATAAACAGACCGTTCCGAATTGAGGCACATAGTTAAACGTTTTGTTGTAGACACATAATAATATAAAAGTTGAGCGTCTTGACGCTATTATCTATATAAATTCGGTAGGTATCGATCGGGTTTTCGATACAAGTGTGTAAGTGGAAAGTAGTTGTTACTTTAAAGGTTGATCTTCTAAACGAAAAGCTCAACACCGTCGGGTGTAAAACCGTGGTTTTTCTTGGCTTCGAGATTAGTGCAAGTTTCATATCATTCGATTGAACGCGGCGAATAAAGAGAACGAAAATTCAAAACGACAGCAACTAAACGTAACTTTCGATCAACGATTGTTTAGCGTCGCAAGTGGTATGGACGAAATCATCGGTAAAAGTCAATATAAAACAAGTTATTGCGTATATAGAAATAATACAAAAACGAACGAATACAATGTAAAATAATAAATATGAGTGTAATAAAAATGGTATAAAATGGTGTAATTCGCGTTGTGAAAATAATAACTTTGGTCGAGGGCACAAAATAAGTGAGGGTAAAAACGCGTTGTATCGCCACAAATTGTATCTTAAATCTCTAGTCGATTCCGCGCGAGATTTAATATAAAATAGTGTTTTAACTCAATTTTACCAAAATATAAGTTAGGTGGTGTTACTTCTTAGATGACGATATTTTATTTTGAATTAGTATAGTCGATCTGACTATCTGAAAAGAGTGGCACCAGGGGTAGGTACACCGCAAAATGCCTATCCTCTAGACGCTACTCTTCTCATCTAATGTTTAAAGCATATAACCAGGATTTTGATTTTATAAAATAAGCTTATTATATTAAAGAATATAGATACAAACAGATGTATAAACTACAAAAGTGTTTTATACGTCAAGCGATCAAAGATACCAAGCATACAATTGTTTAAGTATTTTAAACGTTTACTGTTATTTTCCCATTTTTGTAAATAATTTAAATTCTGAACGAGTGATAAATGTATTAATTCTACAATGATGAGCGTTTTTTTTTTGTCTATGTACCTACATCATACATTTTTTAAATAATGCTTCAATTTAAAACTTCAGGAGTGGTTTCCGGTGGTAAATTAAATATCTTTGGTGCATTATAAAATATAGAAGTAAAAATTTTCCAGCAATTTTCAACAAAATCGGAAAAATTACAAAAATAGTAACGGAACAACTTTAGTATAGACAACTGAAATTTTCAATTTTCCAGGTATTTTTTTTTAGATTCTGATTTTAGAGGTCAAAAGTAAACATTTCCTAACAAAAAAATCGTGTAAAAAAAATATATTTCCAAGAAATTGTTTTTGAAAAAAAAACATCTATTTGTATTATAAAGTTGGTTATCACTCAAAATATAATTATTATTAAATAGCATATTTTTTGTACCTTCACATTATGGTATTTCTTTTTAGTATTTTGCTATTAACTGTTTTATTATTATTATGAAAACAAAACAAAATTTATCTTTTTACAAATTATGAATGTAAATGGCAGTACTTATAGTTTTATGTTTAAATGATTGTATGCTTGTACACTACTTTTTCGAGAATGTTATAATAATTACTAAATCAAATTACATATTGTATATTATTCAAGGGTCAGGAGATCCATTGTACGAGAGCGCATTTTGCGCGATGCTGGATAAGAACGTTCCGACAGGAGTGCCTGTATATGAGTTGAGCTCGCTGCTGTTTTTTCTTGTACCGATGATGATCATTATTGTGCTGTATGTGCTCATCGGACTCCAGATCAGACAGAGTTCTAGGCACTCGCTAGGAAAACAAATGCAAGGAAACGTGCACGGGGAGACCAAACAAATTCAATCGAAAAAGTCAATAGTCAGGATGCTAGGTAATTATATTATTGGAAATAAACCATTACAAAAATAGTGATCAATACAATTATAATTTTTATATTATATTTTTTAAACTTGAAAATAAAAAATCTATAATAATATCTACTCCATAAATATAGCCTATAACCATATATATTATGTATAATTGCAGTATAAATATTTTGATAAATCAAAATTAAATGTTATTCGTTAATTATTGTAATAGTAATTTACACGATATACCCATGTCTTTTTCAATTATTTATTAATTTTACAGATGTAATAGATAATTAAATTACATATATGTATGACCCGACCAGAAAGTTGTTGATATCTGTCAACAATTATATACGATAATTCTATAAAATATTACACTATGTTTTTATAATGACTATATAACTTATTAAAAAAAAAAATAGCGTATACAAGCTATCTTAATTATAGTCATTTTACTATAATCAATACCAACATAAATCATATAATAATTGGTCGAAAATACATTTAGTTTTGGTTGTTAATTTATTAAACGTCATTTCCATATGGAGGAAATTAGGGAATGTTTAAAAAATCAATATAATTCGAAAAGTAATTACAATTCAAAACAAAATGAGTTAAACCATGATATATTTGTTAATTACAACTTGTTTGTGTAATATATTCATTATATTGAATTATATCATATTGTAATTACCAAATAAAAACATTCAATTTTGCAAAAATATAATTAATACAGGGTGACTTTTTAACGTAAGGTACTTTCCCCAGTCGTTTGTTGAAAACGATTTGTAACTCCCACGTTTGACTCATTGTTAATGCATATTATTATATTTAATGAAAATAACGATATCATAGATGTAGTACAAGATAAATGTTATAATTACTACTCCGGTAACCGTTAAGTCATTAAAATAATTATTGATCAACACCTATTCTATTACCTATGTAATAACAATTCTAAAACTGTATTTAAAATATATATATAGCAGGGACGTACGCATAAATGTAGCATATAATTGATACTTGTCTTAAATACATCATTAAACAAAATTTAAAATGTATCATATTATTGCGAAGAAGGAGTACTTTTTAATTATTTCAATAAAAAGGAATAGTAATAAGAATGTATTTCATTAAGGACCGTCTAACAATAATAACATTTTATGAGCTGAAATAATATGCCGAGCCTCTAAGGAATTTACTACAAATTTAAAACACAGCAATACAACTATAATTACTAATCAACAGCCGTATCACCGCTATTGTATTATCATTCCGAATAGTAACAGCTATGAGCGCCCCCAAATAACGTAGGTAGTTTGATTCTATATTACGGTGTTCGAACACCCAGCCAGGTCCGCCATCAAAAATTCTAGATAATTCTAGTACAAAATTATCTACTTAAAACACTTTTGTCATAGTTGATCAATAGTAAAATAATAAAGGGTATATTGTCAGTTTTGAGTCCCCCCCCCACAGCCCAGTAACATTATAATAATTTAAATACAAAAGACTCTCAAAGATATAGCTATCAAAAACCTCGATCCAAGAGTCGAACGTATATGATAATAATAATGAAATAATACTTTTATAATATTATAATATATATAATGTACATGGCGGTTTGCAGCTGCTGTCGTCATTGCGTTTTTCCTGTGCTGGGCGCCGTTCCACGCACAGCGGTTGCTCTACCTGTACGCCAAGGACTCGCCGTACTACTTCCAAGCCAACGAACTGCTGTACACGATCGCCGGTTGCTTCTATTACTTCTCGTCGACGGTCAACCCGATACTGTACAACCTGATGTCGATGAAGTACAGGAGAGCGTTCCGGGAGACGCTGTGCGGATACTCGGGGGACCGACGGAACCGCATGTCCCGGGAACTGCAGTCGAGCTTCCGGGACACGACCGTGCCACTGAACACGACGATCAGCACCGCCGAGTGCAGTCGCAAGTCAGTGGTGAACCGGTCCACGAGGAACCTGCAACAGTCCGATCCACCGTACGGCCATCATCATTATGCGGCTGCGCCGTCGTCCGACGATTGCAGTGGCGGCCGGCCGCCCGCGACGGCCTCCGACGTGCTGGTGATGATCTCTCCGGTCAACGGCAACGCGCAGGGCTACAAAACGTTGCTCAGGGTGACCGTGCAAGGCCCCGACAACAAGACCACCACCACCACGGAACACGGCAACTGCAGCAGCAAGCTGCAGGGCTGCAACGAAGCACAAACCGAACATCCGCATTGCGCCGAAATGGAGACTTGCATTTAACGCGGGTTTGTGCAGTGAAACCATAATAAGATATCGTCCGTGTACAGTATAATATTGATAAATGTGTGCCGTGAGCGTTTCTCTTTTCGTCTCGTCAAAAACCTTTTGTATAGGTCAGCGCGCCGCTCGTTTTCTATTCGTAAGATATATAGTGTTATTATACATTGGAACTTCACCGGGCGTGCTCACCACCGTTTTTTTTTTCGTTTATATTAATCGACTTATTGAATAATTTTTCGACTTAAAATTATACTTACTTATACAATCACATTTTCAATAGTTGTATACTTAATGTCATTTATAAGGAGTTTCTTACACATCTGACTAACATCTATTTTTCAAATCACAACCGCCATTTTTACCGTAAATTTTTAAATAGATAATTTTTTTTTAAACGTTGATGTAAATTTATCGAAATTTGACATAGTTATTTCCGAATTCTTAAAATTTATATACCAAGATTAAAAGTGAAATAGATTTCAAAATATGGAGACTGCTAATATTTTTATGTAAATCCACTAGGGAACTCTGTTTCATTTTAAGTATTGCGATTATTGCGAGGATTATTTTAACCATAGTGAATAAAATTCGTTCAAATTTCGATCATGTCGTATCAATATTTAAAAAATATTAATTAGATATTTTTGATACCTGATATTGATTTGAAAACAAAAATAAATTGTTATCGTCGTAGTTCTGACTCTCTGAATGATATAACATATCTCAGTATCTGAAAATATGCTTTTTAAGCATACCTACTTTAAAGAATTCCAACTATCAGAATATTAAAATTTTCAAAAGGGTGAGCATGCTTGGTACATAACAGTGTACTGGTTGATTCTTTTATCGAACAACATTTTTTCAAACATTTAAATGGTATTTTAAATAATAAGTATTATTCTATAAAAGGATTAACTAGTATAGTCTACCATCATAACGATGTACACGTATACAACCAAAATCACAAATATTTTATTATATTAAGTCCATGATTAATAGTTTTAGTGGAAATTCCCTGTAATGAAATAACCCTTATCCTAGATAAACAGTAATCATTGTTATTGTTCAAAATATATTCGTAAAACTTCTATTTTTTTTTCCAAAAAAAAAAAATAATAATAATAACAATTTTAAATAACTATAAAAATGTCGTCTCTGATGCGCATTTAAGTTCGATCGTAGTAATTATCAAGTACCAACCTGTCTATGTACTCATTTTTACGTTAGGTACACAATAATAACGTGCACTTATAAGCCACACTTCGACATTTCTCTAATGTTTGTGTATAATGTATAATATAGTAAGTACAATATTATTATTATTTATCGTTATACACTTATACGAAATAACTCTATAACATTCCATCCGTTATTATATTAAGTACCTATATTAAACTAATTTCGTAGACAATATACTCGTACATATATCAATATAAGCTATATCTAATATTTTCTTAATTAATTAATTTCTCGTGAAACCTAATTGTCCAATATAATTTAATGTATGTTGATCAATTCTGAATAAGATAAAAAAATATATGTGCACGTGAAATATAATGTTTCATTTAGCCACTTCAAAAAAAAAACGTCTTTATTGAAAAACAAATACATTAATGCATTAGGTACTTTGTTAATAAATCATAATTACTGTCTATATTGAATTTTGTTTTTGATGTTTCCATAATTCGCCCATTGAAAAAATACGTACCTATAAATATACTCAGCACAAACCGCACGTTGAGTCGCATACTCGTACAAGTAATATATGCTTTTCATTTTAAACTGTTCTCAATCATTTTTTTTCAGTTGTAACAATAATTAAGTACCAAAAATACTTAAGGATTATTTCCAACTATACAGTGTTCTTAAGAAATATCAAAAAAATGCATTACAGGTTACAAGTTAAAATTTAAATCCAACCCCCTAAAACAACACCGATGCGGATAGTATGTAAAAAGTAATAACACCGTGCCCACCTTATTTACAATTGTATAATATTGTATCAGAAATCAGAATAATCGGTAAGCCAACGTCTTACTAATAACATTAATATCCAAATTGTTTTTTAATATTTTCATTTTCAACACAATATGTTTGTAGATTGAAAAAAATATTTATGTAAATATATAACAATATCAACTAAATGTACAGTCGAATAGTCGTAGGTAGTTGAATGATATGCCTAAGTTGTACGAAATATATTAACTATAATAACTACCTACTTTTAATTATTTTGATTTTCTGTATATCTGTACACAACGTGTAATAGAGAGTTCTGATAAATGTAGTTAACTAACTATATTGTAATGAAATTTGTTTCAATCAATATTTTGAAGTTGATTTTATATACTTGATTATTATAATAATGGAATTTAAAAAAAAAAGGATGTATTGATTATAATAAAAATTATTTTATTTATCAGTTCTTTCTGCACTCGTTGTATATAAATATAACATATACACATATACTGTTTATGTGTAATAGAATAAATGTACATAGGGGTTTAAATTTAAAAAAAAAAATTTTCCTTCGAGTTGTTTTTCAAACCACACAAATCTTAAATCATAAATGATTATATCCGAAGTTATGTTAAAATAAATCAACAATCATATTTCTCTTTTCTCTTACTCATTATCTCTCTCTCCAATTATTATTTCTTTGTACTTTGTACTTTGTAGTCACCAGTTAACTGAACAATAAAATACATTTTATATAATTAAATAAATCGTACAAAATCTACAAGCTGTAATAAATTAACTTACATTACATGATTGAAATAACTATTATAATAATTCGTTTATCGGTTAATATATTTAAAAAATATATATTTAAGTTAATTTTAAAATTTAAATTTATTTATTTTTTGTTGTATACGCAGAGTAATTTATCAAGCATTTTATACGTACTCATCATATGCGAGATCAGATAAGCTAGTGTTTATAATGAAATGCAAAAGGAAAAGAAAGCTATGGGTCTGGTTTAAAACGTCATAAACAGAATTATTCACCAACTAAACTCACCCAAAGGCTATCCTTTAGTAATGCATTAATTCAAATTATATATTTTTTTTTTTAATTTTGAAGTATACTTATAGACCATATTTTTTAAGAACTTAGATTTTTTTATGTCATTTAGAGATTATGGCGATACAAACAAAAAACACCCTTTTTATGGTAAATTATTAAGAAGATATTTTTTTTTTTTTATGTACCTAAACTTAAATTTAAATAAGTAGTTTTTGAGTTATTTTATTATATATCATAAAAATAATACTCTTTATTTTTAATGACTTAATAATTGTAATAAGAAAAATATAAAAACAGATATAATATTTCGTCTAAGATTCTCATTAATTGCTACTTATTATACTCGAACAATTTTTAAAAATTATAAAATCGTAATTAATTTATTTTAATTACTATACTTTCTATCATCACAGTTCCCATATTCTCTAAGCCTATAATCTTTATTTGTATTTAGTTTAACAACTTAGAAAGTACTGGTTCAAATTTTGATTTATACACATCAACATGTTCTAACAAAAAAATCATCTATTTATAACAATTAACAATAAAATGGGTTGTTAACTTTAAAAAAATAAAGTTTTAAAACCACGGTCTTTGCACCTTGATTGTTTAAAAATACGGTACCTACTTGAAAATTCCAAAAATTAGTATTTTAATAAATAGTACATTAGTACAATATTATTGTTATAATTATTGTTATATAATATTGTTGATTGTTATATTAATCTATTAGTCATCTAAACTCAGTTGTATTGAAAATTAATTTTCGTTCTGACATATCATAGTATGTTCTTATGTTAAGAATCTTAGTTCTTCGAATATATAAATTCGTCATATGAATATAACTTATCTAACGTTTTTTGACTTGAACGCATAATGAACATTCCATACTATCTCACGTCTCGTCAATCCAATAAAAAGTTAAGTCACCACGCACACAATATATACTATAAAGGCTGAAAATCTATGGTCTTCTATATTTGCACGATCACACAAAGCACATGTATACTATATCATATGTGATGTTTATATACGAAAAATAAATTTAAATACACCACAGATAAAATCTATAAAATGCATATTATAATATGCAACTGTCGGGCTGTTTAATAATGTATTTGTCTACAATGCATAAAAATAAATATTTCTGCGTTAAAATGTTCTATAGGACGCATCCGACATGAACACACATTATAAATCATATTCGGAATTTTATTATATTTCACAAATATTTTCAATAAAAAATAAAGATATAATATTATACATATACCTACCATAACGCAACGTTATGTACAATGGTTTGCATTACATTAAAGAGGAATTTCAATTTAAAAATGTATCGTCAATAATGGGCAATTATGTACAATTATATTTTATATACATACTGTGTGAATAATATTTATTTTTTTTTTTACCGTTGTTTAAATCTTCATTAAAGCACGTACCAATTACGACACGTCATTTAATATATTTATACAATATTAAACGAAATTATTAATGTTATCTAAACATATTGTGTAAAAATCTATTAATTTTTTTACAATACTGAATGCATATATAGATATGTAATCGATTCATTAAATGTTGTGTATAAATAATTGTATACTTTATTTATGTAATAATCTTTAATGTATATTTATTAATATAAAAAATTATAGTCGACATATTTTATTAAATATTAATTCAACGATATTTGCTATGTCGACTGAAAAAATTGTATTTTCAAATTACTTTGGCTAATGGCTATGCAAATAAAAACGTTATTTATTTTTTATTTGAAATCTCGGTGCAATTGAGATGACACAATTTAATTCGCGTGGCACATGGAAATGCGTCATAATATTATTATTTATTTCCGTGTTATAAATGTTCAAAATCTTCAATAAAAAACACATTACCGCGGTATTTACCTACTGTTTTACTGGTTAAGAAATTAATTATTCTAATTCAAATATATTTTGTAATGTGCTATGAATTGTATCGAATATTGGTCGATATAAAAGTGTATATTACAGTGTAGAAATAACTCATAAGATGTCAACTCTAATGATTGTATTGAAAACTTAAACAATAAAATCTTAAAACTGTACAATCTTAATCTTACATTATTATTTTTGTAAACAATTTTAAAATAGTATTAACCCATACGAATTGAATAAAGATTTTTAATTGAAAAAATTTCATAGTATGTAAACGTATGCCAATCTAAGATAAAATAATTTTTTTCTCTTGTAAATTTGTATGCCATATGAAATCGTTATTTGTTATTATTGATTTTGATGCACAAAACTATCGTATCATAACTTATATAAATAATTAAGTGACGGTAATATCTTTAGAATAGAAGTATATAGTCCAATTATAAAATCTTGGCATTTATTGATATATTGTATTATTAATAATATAATTTTAGTAATATGATAAAAATAAAGTGTAATATAAAATCGTATTCATGTTTATGAATTTCAAAATATGATAATTTAGATTTATATAATATAAATGTACATTTTTGTAAAGCTTTATTAAAAAATGTATAATATAAATAATATGCGTGTGGTGTATACCTAATCGTATCTTTTCGAAAAACGAAGAGCATGTGATTCGTGTTCACACCAGTTATTCTACATAATACGTATAAGCAGGTGTAAACATAAAAATGTCAGAACAAATCGAATAGAAGAAAAGGTCATATAAAATTACTTGTTTATTTAACAAAACTATATTAATTACACTGTGTAAACTCTTATTATATAATATATTTGATATCTGTCCACATAATATTATATGGAATCATATTATATAATATGTAATAGCACAGTGAAAAATCTACATATAACAAATTATAACTTTATAAACAGTATATACTATATATGACATAATATAATGTATTAACTATTATTATTTTATTAAATAAAACCACAATAATATTATGGAATGTCGTATAATATGATTGATTATTATGTTAATAAATTCTATGTATACCTATATAGGTATTTATTTCATTTAATAAAATAAATCGGTGTGGTATATACTATATACTAACGTGAATTGAGAAAATGATCAATAGTAAATTAGTATTTTAAACTATTAACAGGTGTTTTTGGTTTTATAGTTATGTGATTTTTTAAAAATAACTAGACAACTTGTAAAACTACTTTTTTTAAATGCTGTTTGTATTAAATTACCTATGTGTGCATGACCATCCTCAACGGAAGCAGACAGGACTCAAATTAATTTGAAATGTTATGACTCACTAAGAATAATCAAAGTAATTACTTTAAAGTAAAATTGTGATATAGGTACTTAATATGTAATAAGACGTAAATAACTGTCACTATCAAGCATATGACAACAAAGAAACAAACACGATAGAACAAAACCAAGAGGTACAGTAAATGCACATACAATCAAAAATCGTCCTATTTGATCTCATACTACTTTTGTTTAGTTGCATAAAAATATTTTTAATGACATATTTTCATCTTTTCGTCTGTTTCAAATATTTTATCATTTATATCGAACCCGGAAATTTCACCGCACACCATTTCACCTCAGATCCTTTCGTCGCCGCATCGTTTGCCTCCGACTTTTTCACCGCAGAACTATTCGCCGCGCACAGAACCTTCCCACAAAATATCAATAATACCAATAATTTACTTATCATTACATTTTATATATTAATATATAACAATACTAAAATTATGTCATTTTTTCAAATCCCATCACCCGACATTTTGCATGCATTCGTCCTGATTGACACACTTTGAGTTATAAAACATCAATTTTAATATGTTCTTCGTTTGAAATCATGTAAATTGTATCACACCTAATCTAACCTGAATTAGTAGCTTTAATTTCCGTTTGTACATACATGCGCAGCTCATTGGCAAGCCCACAAAGTATTATACAGTCATGAACTTGCATACTCTTGGGCAGACAATTATTTTTAGAGGGCATAATATAAATAAAGTCCTGCAAAACAACACTTTTGGGAGAGAAAAAATAATAACATATTTTATATGTATGATCTATATTTACGATTTAGA
Source organism: Aphis gossypii (assembly GCF_020184175.1). Taxonomy (NCBI): domain Eukaryota; kingdom Metazoa; phylum Arthropoda; class Insecta; order Hemiptera; family Aphididae; genus Aphis; species Aphis gossypii. Next base: position 13,563,186 of record NC_065531.1, on the reverse strand, counting down.
TGTTTAGAAGATGAATTATGAAATTATTATATACTTTTCGTTTTCAATAAATACGTCTTAATAAAAATATGTTTAACATAAAACAAAAATCGAAAAACCTATTACTTTTTAGGTAATAATAAAATGGATACCATAAATATTTTAAGGCACACTGTGTACACTATATCTGATTGTTTAATGTAATTATTAGTTCATAATATTTAGCTAAGTTATTATTTAGTTATGTTGGCATAACGCATGCAAAATATCGAGTGGTTAGGTTTGAAAAAATTTCATAATCTTAGTATATTGTAGTTAATAAATATTAATTGATAAGTATAATATAATATATATAGTATTATTGATATTTTGTGGAAAGGTTCTCCTCGCGACGAAACCGTTACGATTTATAGACCGACGACGAAGCGATCGCGGTGAATAGTTCGGCAATGAAACTATTGCGGTGAGATGGTCCAGCGGCGAACCGGTCTGCGACGATATGTCCTAGACCTCATTTATACATTGCATATTTGTTTAAATTTGTATCAACAATGAATACCAATGAATACTATATAACGAAAAATAAAACATATTTTTTGTTATTTTTATTGTATTTTACGTATTATACAGCCTATGCCCAAAAGGTAATTTTATGTGCTGATATGTTTTATAAGGCTATTACAATTTATATAAATCAACAATTCCTAAGTTATTTATAACTAACAAAAAATTAATTTTTTTGTTTTTAACCTTATATGTACTTATTACTCATGCATATAAATAACAATGATTACGTCATTTTAAATTTCCGATGTTAATATTCATTCGGACATAGGTGTTCACATAAATATTTTTAATCGACATTCAACCTCCATTTCTACAGCGCCTAGTTTGAATTTTTTAGTGAACTGTTGTTTTTACTAAAAAAAAAAAAAATTGTCTGATAGGTATTGTTCTAAATTTCTACATAACGCATAATATTATAATATTATAATTTTATACATTTTACTTTAATTCTTATATATTTATTGATTTTCATTCTTATAATAATTATATTATAATGGTTTAAAAATAGAATGCATAAATACTTATGACAGTGAACTACGAAAAATTTTTTCAAAAATGTAATAAATAATTATTATCTACGTTATAAATTGTTTAGAACGATACGTCACTCGTTTTATCTTCACGCAAATGTTTTTTTCTCTAAAGTCAAATCCGTCGTCAAATCGCGGTTTAGTAACACAGTTTATACGCTATACGCGTATCGTCGTGTCTCCTTCCGATTATTATAAATCATTTACTTTTGTATTTTTGGTACAAATAGATTTATTTTCGTCGTCCAAACAATTTTTTTAAAAAAAAACAATTCTATAAAATGGATGCAATATAATATCATTTTAAGCCTGCTGTTCTTAATGGTGGTACGCGAAAGCATTTTAAGAGACAGGTAAGTAATTTAAATATAAAATAAATTAATAATTGTTGTATGTATATCAAAAACTAGGTACATGGTTCGTAATAAAATAAAATTAAAATTATTCATTCTTCAAACTATTGATAGATATCCATTTATGTAAATTTATTTTTACAAATAAAACAAATTTACATATTTTGCATGTACATTTTGTCTCGTTTTAATTAATGTAAATTTGTTTGCATATACAGTATGTCAGTATAATACCTTCACATATTTCCCATGCGATGAAAGTTTTATGTTTATATAGGCGTCCAGGAGCTCATTAATAACTCATAGTCCATACTACCTAGTTTTCTATGAGTTAATAAAATTACCAAAATAAACTAACTGCAGAAACTTATAGTTCTTTTAAGGAAGTCGTTTAGTGAACATACTCTAATAAAGACTCTAAACTGAAATTCCAGAACAGCTTAAAGTTCTGCATACACATAAGAAATCATTATAAATTGTAAGTTATAGTTTTTAAATAATACCTAGTAATTACCTACCTATACTATTATAATTCAACAAAATCCCTACCTCAATAATGATTTTTATTTAAATTAATAATTACAATTATAAAATTATTCTAACATGAAATAAAAGAAAAAACTTCATCCCATCTATGAAGTTGCCCCTTCTCCACCAATTTTTCTTAATAACTTAAAAATGATACAAATAATTTTCTAAAAATTTGCTAAAAAAATTTTCTAAGCCTTAAAACTTTTATTTTCCCAAAAACTTAATTTTTTCAACGGCAGAATGTTATTTTTAAGTTAGAATCGGTAAGTCCAAAAACCATAAAATGTGAATTTTGAATATTGCTTAGCATATTTTAACAAATTAATTGAAAATTGGAAAAAATGGTAGAAAATTTTAAAGTATATTGTCACCGCAGTAACTTATCAGTTATTTATAGAACGAACAATTTTTGTTTATTGTTTGTCATATTAAAATAAACTAATTAATCAACTGTTATTAAGCCATAACTATTTGTAAGTTTAACATATGAATGTTGCTAATTTTATTCGAAAATTTCTGACTTTGATTCAGTAAGATTCATGATTTGAAAAATGTTTGTTAAATTAAAAATATTATATTTTTTCTTGAAATTATCTACTTTATATAATACTCAACAAATCATCAAGGTAGGGAAATGGTTTAAATAGCTGATTTTTTGCATGTATTCGTTGCCAACTGGTTAGGTGGGATAAGAAGTAACTTTTATATAGGATAAATGAGTGACATAAATATCAACCCTGTAGTGTGATGTCCGTCAACGGCTTAAAATGTCTACTTAATTTTGTTGCATTAACTATTTCATCACTACTGCTGCTTATCGATTGTATTGTCTTACAGTTTTAGTTTGTAGAATTAACAAAATTTCGTAAATAAGATCATTCTACCTTCCAAAAAAAAAATTGTTAGTTCAGCCTAGAACTTTATTGAATATACTAAGATTTTTTGTTTTGTGATAGGTGGCATCTGTAAGAGTAGGTATTGCAATTTGAAATATCTTAGACTTCGTGCTCAAACATTTCTATAGCATCATATTAAACCAATAACAGGGAGTAACAACATTGTGGATTACAAAAACGCAATCAAATATTTGGATTATTTATTAAAAAAGAACAAATTAAAAACCTAGTGATGTTCAAACACGTGAACAAATTATATACACGTAAAAAACATCAGTATAAAAAAAGTAAAGTTAAATAACTTAAAGAAGAAAAACGACTGGAAGTAAAATCTGCCAATACAGGAATACCTTACATAGTATATGATAAATATATATATACTTCAAAGAAAATAAAACCCATGGAAATAATTAATAAATACCAATGTGATTGATAAAAAGACATGATTTAAACTGACTAGACGTACCTAATAATATTGACGTGCCATGTGTAAGACGTATATAGACATACATTTTCCACCACCAACATACATTTGCAATGGTGACTTAACTACTGACTATATAAATTGTGGTAGTCAAAGAAAGTTTAGCAATATTGAATATGCATTGACAATCGTTTAATTACCGTATACGTGGAATTAAGGTGAAAGTGAAATAATACTGCAGAAATGTATTAGAATCAAGAACCACCGTATACGACACAAATATTTACTTAAAACTTAAAAGTGTAAGTAAATCTACTTGTTGCCAATTCAAAAACGATTTTGTTTCTTGTATTTAATAATACAATATACTTGCTGACTCAACAAACATTATACATATATGTGGTCGTAAGTTCATTGTAAAATCCCATCGGAAAATGCAATTTCAGTTTTCCTCGAATTTTTCAATCTGACAACTTTTTTAATTTTTCTTTGTACAAAAACCTTATTCAAAGTATTACTATTACTATATAACCTAATCTGTTCATCCATTTTCAAAGTAAACTATAGTTTTTGACAAATCCCTTTCCTTTTTTAGTGTAACTCAAAAACAAATAACCCTATTTGGTACTTGAAATATTCATAAAAATTTTATATCATTGTTTTCTATACATACAAAAATTACAATCAACATATTTTAACTTATTTTTTTAACTATACATTTTTTTGCTTAGTAAAATACTTTGAAAATTTAATTCAAGATTCCACGTGAATTTTTATTGTTGGTATTAAAGTATAAATTGAGCATAATTTGATATATTATATCTTTTATAAACGTATGAAGTTTAATTTTTTACGAAATCGGATATTCCCGCGTAGATATTCGTTTTTCATAAGCAATGATTTATCATTGAAATCAAATTTAATCCACCGTTACCTACTCATTGGCAAAGTACATTTGACACCAACTATATAGCAGAACGAGTTCTCTGTTTTATTAGTTGATGTTTGATGTATGTTGTTTGTTCCATGATGGTTGAAAAGCTTGACAGTTAAAATACAAAATATTATATTAAAACTAAAAAACTAAAAACACACGATGGTCACAATTTTTTACACGTCACAAATTAATTTGACATTCCGATAAATTTTATATTTTTAATATGAATAAAGAAACTAATGAAGATTCTTATATTAAATTTTCAAATCTTAGATATTCAAAGAAAAATGTAGAACAGAATTAGTACATTTTTGAGATTTTACGAATCTGTCAAAACTAAAAATTTATAAATTCTTTTAAAAACTATTATAAATATTAATACTATTTTTTTTTTTTTAATTTTTAAATGAACATATAAGAACCTTCTTGTTAAATTTTCAAACATTTTTATTAAGTTTAACATTTTAACATTTTTTTTGACGATTAGAATATAAAGAAAAAAACTAAAAAAAAATTTTAATTTAAAAATATTTAGAATGTTTTTATGATGTATAAAATTAATAATAATATAAAAATTTGATAACAATTTCAAGTACCTATCTACAATTATTTGTTTTTAAATTACAATACAAATCAAAATCGATTTTGTAGAATTTTGTTCTGATTTTTCGTAAAAATTCTTAGTAAGTTTTTCTTATTTATTTATTTGTTTTCTCCGATTATTTTAAAAAGTAATTAACTTTTGATCCTTTAACTTAATCCTCCCCACGCAAAGTTTAAAATTAAAACATCTTTACTATTTCAAATAGTGATATGTCAGAACAAAAGCATACCATTATAAATCAATACATTTATTGCTCCGATCAGAATCTAAAAATATAAAAAATAAATATTTTTTATGAGCGTCTTAAGTTTAAATTTTGATGAAATTAGATATTCATACATAAAATAATGATATCTCATCAAACAAATTTCTTTTTTTGTTATAACTAAAAAATGAATTACTGTAGATACTTGATACTTGATTGTTTTCACCAAATTCTTCAATATTATCATTTTTCTACGTGGTATAAGTTTATAAATATTTTGGCTCTCTTTAAAATATTTATGGATATTTGAAATTTTTTAATCTTTTTTTTTTTTTAATCAATACAAATTTGAATTGTAAACTTAATACAAGATCCCTCGTAATTTGTTATTATAGCTAACTATCTGTCACCTGCGTACTCCACCCCCGTGGATAATTGTTTGCAAATTGTAAGACTGTTTCTTTGTCTTATAGTAGTTATTTTGATCATAAAATGCTATAAAGTGTACATACCTATTTACTCAAAATAATAATAATTTAAGGTGTTTATAAATTTTCATAAATATACCTACTTATAGATAATAAAAACAATTTTTTTCTGACATTATTATCATTATTCTTACACACGGGAAATATATTATATAATAATATTATAACGTCGTTAAATGAATAACAATAATACCTAATGATTATTAAACAACAACAGATGGGCATGACATTCTGTGGGTCTTCGCATCGTACAGCCAATCAGCGCGCTGAAGACTTACAATACTTCTTTCCTATTGGTTATTATTATTATTAAATGCGTTTAATCTATCTTAACTACTCGAGTCTCGAGGTTAAGTACATCAGTCGTAGTCAGAACGCAGTGATCTTATACTTCAAACGTCAAACCCCCACAGGACTGTTCAATGCACCGAGCCGTTGTCACATCTCATATACATCAACAATAATAATTGATTCATCGTCGATTCTATATACACATTCTGAGGTGGGTTGTGGGCGATTGCACTATAGGTATGCTTTAAACAATTATCTTAACATATTATAATATACAATACACATACCTACTTTGAAATTCAAATTTTACAGGAGAGACACAAAATAAGTTCTGTGTGATTTATTATGTTGTCTTTTCGAAATAAATAAAATAAAGATACACATACTTACTGTTAAAATAGGAACAAGTATAGATATGTTTTGTTTTCACACCAAATAGTGTGTTTAGATACCAAATAACATATTTCTGTAAAAATCGAAAAATATCAAAACATTAGATATGTTCCCTAACAAGAGTGGTACTAAAACCTCAAGCGAACTATCAGGTATAACCGTGAAAAAATGGTGATAATACGTTGAACGGTGTGGATTTGTATGCGTGACAAAAAAACGGGACTTACTTTTATTGTATAGATTAAATTGATTAAAATATATAGGTTAGATCGGTTATGACTAAAGCTCGGAGTTTAAAGCATACGCTTTTTTTTATATAAGAGATCGAAATCTTATTTTTATACATAAATTCGTATCACGTCATTCTGATTCCAAATAAAACAATTTATTTTTGCTTTTTTTCAATTATTCCATTTGTTAATTTTTTATAATTTTATTATGCTATTGTAACAAAAAAATAATAATTAATAAGAAACGTAAAAACCCAGAATGTAGATATTGGATTATTATTGTTTTCGTTATCAACTTGTTTATTAAATGTACGTATAGATTATCGATCTATACATTATAGCAAGCAGTAGGTACCTATACGGTCAGTATGCCCAAAACATCAATATCGATCATTTCAAAATTTAAGATTTAGGGGTATAATTTGAAACCTTTTGTACAAAGTATGCACCAATCAATTCAGTCGTTTTCTAAGTATAAAAAGATTCCATCGGACTATTTAGGTAGTCAGTTTTACTTCTGCAAATCTTGAGGAATACGTGATAATTAACCATTTTTATTGAAATTAATTTTTCAAATTTTTTTATTCATTTTTATAGAGTAGAAAATGTTTATAATGACACCGGTTGTAATGACATATTGGGTGTAATAACCTTAGATTGAAAGTCCCTGCAAAGCTCCTATATGGAGTTATACAGAGTCCTATTATTGGTTATAATGACAAACGGTTATTATGACCTATTGTTCTTGATTCCTTGAATGTAATTATAAACAGTTTCTACTGTAGCTAGTTCGTATTAATTTTTAGTCATGGTTTTTTGCTTTTTTAGTGGCTTATTATGCTTTAAAATCCAAAAATTAGCTATAATTTTGTAGTTAAAAAATTATAAAATGTTAAATTTTTATTGCTGAAGATTAAAAATTTAATATACAATTTTTCTAATAAATAATTTATAATATCAAAAAATATAAGCTTTTTATAGACATTTATAGTTTAAATTTGAATAGGTTTAATTTTTTAAACAAAGAATAACAATTTCAATTTTTTTCTTAACTTGTAATTTAAAATATATTGTTCCTGACTTTATGAGCACTTAGATCTTTTAATATATATTATTTTATTTTAAGCATACAATGACGTTTTCAAATGCAATGTCATCTACAAAAATTAATTCAATATACCAAATTACTAATTTTAAAATAAATTAACAAAGTAACAAATATTAATGTAAGTACTTAGTAACATAGGCTGACAACAACCACTCAAAATCGTTTTTCGTATACAACGATTTATCATTCAATTTAAATTTAACACATCCATTACAGTCTACCCAATGACAATATTATAGGTACACTCGAATACTCGATGCCTACAGAATAACAGAACGATAATTTACTTTTCCCCTTTTTAATTTCGCATTCCTAAACAGAACGTTTAATGCTGTAAGTTTAAATATATAAAAATCGAATTTCGAACGAGTACCTAATAGCAGTAGTACTTATAAAACATAATTTAAAGTTTAGATGAGAGAAGACACTCAATAGTGTAGGTACCTACTTAATATTTCAGAGGGGGTACCTATGTACTTATCACTCCGCTAATTTTAAAATAATTCACATTTTTGAATTTTTGAAATAACGCTAATATTTATCCATACAATGTAGATATATATCGGGGGTAGCCAGATAGTGGCTTGCGAACCGCAGGTGACTCTCGACATAGTCAGATGTGACTTGTGTCTTATTTATAAAATTTAAATTTTCTTTGCTATAAATAAAATTTTTTGGTAAGCGTTTATAAAAATTTATTCAATTATATAAAATGTATTAACAAACATTTTGGCTCTTCGCATAATTGTTTTTGTTCATGTGGCTCGCGAACACGTTCATGTTAGACCACCCATGGTGTATAATACTATGAAGCATTGAAATATGTGCTCTTAGAAAATGCATCTGAATATTAAGTACTAAAAGTTTATATTTAATTATTATTCGTATTATAATATTATAGAATATATTACCTGTATACAACTTATGTATAGTAAGTATATTATTACCTTAGCTCTATTGTTTTCCAGAGAAAAACTAATAAATTCTTTGAAGTCATTATTTATATTAATATTTAGTATTATTTAGTAATTAACAATTACTTTATTACGTTCCTGTAGGTATCTGATGATATATATATATATATATATAAATCCATATAAAATTGTCAACGTGCCTTATGAATGCATTTAATCGTCACTACCATATATTAATACCTAAGCAAGTAAGTACATCGTACATAATATAAATATAAAGTGTTCTACGTAGACGGATAGAAAAATCAAAATCAAAATATAATTAATATTTTTAGATCATTGTCTACTTTCGTGATATTATACATGCCTATATACAATACGTAGCAGTCTTGCAGGCATGCATACAACCGTTTTGAATTAATTAAGCGAATTTCGAATACGATCTTAGTCTAAGGCATGTACAATGACTACTTAGAATAATTTAATGAATGCATTAAACATTACAATGCCATTATGATACAGAGTGAGCCGTTTTCGTATACCCGTGATCGTAGTAATATTGTACAAAGATAATACAAAAACACAGTAGTCGTACACAGTACATTTGTTGTGTTACTAAAACGAACGCTTGAAAAGTTCATTTTTAAGTATTTATATTTTTTCTTATATACATTTTTTTTAAAATAAATTTATAAATAATTGTCAAACTATCATATGATTACAATAATATAAATATTTTACTAGCTTCTAGCATCGCCTTATCATTTAAGACCCTAGGATAACCAACTTTTTTCTTATTAAGTGCATAATAAGTAAATCAGAGAATAAAATAAAGAATTTAAAACCAAGTGAAGAACCGTTCACTATCACTAATAGCACTTCGGTATGATTTTAAATTCATCTTATTTTCCCGATGTCGTTAAACTTGCCACTATATTTAACGCCATGGCCATGTTATTATTTTTGATCGTGTAGTAAAAATATGAATTTGTTTTTGATTTGCATTCTTCCATACAAGATGAAACTTTTCAAGGAAAAAACGAACACGCGAAGCGAGACGAAGGTGCAGGCGAAAATTAATAATTATACTATTTTACCGTGTACGGGAACCCGGGCCTTTCAAAAATGTGTTATCATTAAAATAATATACCGTTGTGTGTAGGTAGCTCAGAGCAGACGTATAAGTGTATAATAATAATAAAAATTTCGTAATTGTAGCGTGGCAGCTCGGTGGAAGGGGAGAAATGCCGCGCATGGTCGACATTCGACACGGATCATGTGACAGTGAGTGCATCTGCCTGCTGAGGTGCGGTCCTGCGCCGTCGTCGTCGGTCCATGTTGTGCGCCCGCTTAATCATACCGTTTCGAATTATCAAAATACCTGAACATTTGCGAAAATAACCATCATGGGCAAATTGTCGTCGTCGTTCATCATGTTCCGTATCGGAGCAATGGTCGTGTTCAACAAGCTGATTATGTTTTTGACCAGCATCATTGTAAGCATAATATCACAAATTACTAAATTTCGTATCGTAGGTACCGATTTATTATTATAGTCCCGTCGATCTCGTGTCTCCGGCCAAACCGCTGTCCGACTGCCTTGAGCTACGATCGTTTTCATTTTATTTTATCGTCACCAACTACTCTCGGGATGCTGAAATAACAGAGACGATCGTAAATACGGCCTTATCAATATTTATGTAGTTGTCGTACTCCCGTTATTGTGTTAAGTCGGGTCTTGACAGCAATAATAATAATATAAATCAAATCGTTTCGTTACGGACGCGGACACGTTCAAAGAGACATCTCTCGTATTGTTATTGTTATTATTATCGATTTGTCGTATAATCTTACTGTAATTATACACGGCTCTCGCGTAGAATATGAATAATGCGCTTGAAGATATCAAAACATATGATTTATTATCTCCACCATCCGTGATACTCGGTCGTGGTGATAACGATTTCTATGGTTGTGCGATACTTTGAGACACGGCTATAGATTTGAAATAATAATGTACGATTCGTGTATCTGCATAATTCAAAACTGGCTCATTAGTCATTAATCGTTAGTAATCATAAATGCGACACAAAATAATGATTGCTATTTGCCACTTCGGTCTCCTCCCCCGTCCATAAGAACCCTTCGTTTTTAACATTTGACGACACGCCATACGCAATCGAATCGGTCGATAGTCGACCCTATTGCAGATATAAACGAAAAAATACATTATATACAAAATGGATTTACATATTCTTAATTATTTCTATTCGAACTTTATTATAATAGCATTACCCTATATATTAGGTAATAATGTAATACAAGGAATGAAAAAAGATTATTAGACACAAAATATGCACATACATAAATACGTTTAATATTGTGAATATTACTGTACTCGTAATACACCTTTTTAAAAATTATTTTTAACTAATAAACGCGAATGGTATCTTTGAACTAGTATCCAAGGGACATGGGTGGGGGTGCTCAATCTCCCTTTTATTTGCTTTAACTGGTTATTGTGAGGACATCACAGTATTCATATTATATATATAATATATACTCAATAATGTCATATGATATTCGTTATGTACGCGATTGTGAAAACTCATCAATTGTGCCTATTTCTATCTTTCTTGGTAAAATAGAAAGTAAGTCTTTTTCTCTGTCTTTTTCTGTATCCTCCAGTCTTATAACTTATCTACAAAATATTAGTATATAGCACGAACTCGTTATTACTACTTATTAGCCATTAGGCATGCCTATACAACTTTAACACCTATATACTTTCTGTGTTATTGGCTGTATTGCCTAAACCGCATAATATAGCAGTATCGAATTATTATTTTATAATAATTATGCTTATCTGCCTAAAATATGTTATGTTACATGTGTACATCACATATAAGTAATAGGTAATATATAAGATTTATGTACATTAGGTATTTAGGTATTCATACTACATTACTACGTTTAACGTATAGTTAGGTTCTTCTTCGGATAACTGATAAAATACGATGTATGAACTAGACTCTATTTTTTGAACAATATATACAAGTACATTCAATTAGAACCAAATTATTTTTTTATTTTTAAGAACCGTTTAACATTGTTCAATGACCAGTATAGGTGCCACTATGGTTGATTTATATCAATTGACTAGATGAATTTTATCACTTACAATTATGATTATTATTATTATTAGTTTAGTATCGCTTTATATATACAATACACATACTGGGAGACCTCTTCTTTTTTACCTTTTCTGTCACTATTTTACCTTATTTATCACCTTAAGTTTATTGTTCTACTTTTAACAGATAGCACTATATAGAAAGTTGAGAAAAAAAAGATTAATAGAGACAATTTTTAATTATTTTATTTTAATATTATTCTGTACGCGGTGATTATATTCTTCAACATTTTCAAACAGTTTATTGTCCTAACGTTTATATATTATAGTTTTATCGAGTGTTTTTCTTTTATGCGAATTTTAGAAGTAATAGTTTATTACTTCATACAAATACCTACGATATAAACACTTTAAAATTTTTAAATAAAACAATTATTAAATTATGTATAATGCTATTTTAGTTTATAAATTTTGTGGTGACACAAAAAAACACTAGAGTGTAATTGTGTGTACCCAAGAAAAAGTATCTGATGACACAAAACTGGAAATTTCGAAATATTCATAAATCGTGAATAAATTATATAATTTATACATGATATTTAAACTCTTATCATATCTAACAATTCTTATTAAAAACCTTAGATCATATAATATATGATAATAATATAGTAGTATATAATATAATATAGTATATGATCTAAGAAAAAAATCTTATCCGACGTTAAAAATAACTGGACATAAACATAATAGTTTTATTTTACTAATAAAACAACTCATTATCCCATAAATTGAAAAATCTTTAAATATAAAAGTTGTTTTTAAAATAATAAATTGTGATTGGTGTCATTTACCAATTCACACGGGTCATCTGTACATAAAAATTAATAATAATATGTACATACAATCTTATATTCTTATATAGATTTATAATTAATTACTTTAAAATGTTGAAAATTCATATTTTGAATTTTAAGTGACGATTATTATATTGTATTACCATTTACCAATATGTAAATAATATTATTACTATTAAATAATTTATCAACATTTAACGTGACACATTAATTATAGGATATTATGATTTCAATTAATATTTAATAAATTATTGGCTGTTATAAAACGAAGTTCATTAATATTACAACTACAGTGTGTTTCGTGAGTCAGTATTGTTAATTGATATTGCTAATAGTGTAATTATAGAGTTATTGAGTAAAAGGAGACACTTGTCCCTCCTGATATTTGGAGGGAGGACAAAAAAATCATTTTACCCCCATAAATATGCTAACAATATAAATCTTTAAACTCTCTAAAGTAAAGAAAGAATGCTATAAATTTAGCACACAACGTGTAAACTGTACATGATAAAAATTATTTTCATCAAATTATTCATTATTGCATATATGTAGGTAATAATACATTTATTTCACATCTTTTCTGTTGAGTGCCTAATTTGATAACGTATTGTTAATGTTTCACATTATCTGGATTAGGTACATGAATAACCCTATAATATTATTTCACGATTACTATTATATAATTAAAGAAGTATCATCACATTTTTTTTCAAACAAGTTGTAGCACCTTTTTTACAGCATACTATACCTAGGTAATTAACGATATCGGTACCTATAATTTGTTTCAAAGCCATAGAGTGAATTTTAAGATTTGTATAAAAACAAACAATTCGGTTATAGTTTCGATTTTGGTGAATAAATTATTTCACTCCCCAAGTTTTTTCTGTAGTTACTCCAGTAGACTTTGTAATTGTACCTACTTTAACTAGACTACCAATAGACGAGTATACGGTGAAACTTCTATTAACGAAGTCTCATGGGGAATAAAAATAATTCGTATTATAGAGGAATTCGTTAAATAGAATTAACTCATCATTAAAAAAGAAGGTCATAGTTCTCAAAAATAATTCTTTAAATGGAAGTTCGTTACATGGAAGTTTCATTGTATTTGAAATTCCCTACTTTTTTCTATAAATGTCGATAAAAAGATTATTTAGGTACTAATTAGTAATTACTAGGTCAAACATTTTGAAAATGTAATACAAACAGGTTCCTCATAAGTTATTCCTACTGGAATTTAAAAATACATATATATTAGCGTAAAATCACACTAATTTTTCATACATTAAAAGTTCAAAATATGATAAAATGGATTACTATTTACACGTAAAAAACGGGTTCTTTGTGGACAAATTTTGTTGTAATTTAAAAAATATTAATCGTATAATTTTGAGCCATTTTCAAAAACATTAAATGATTATTTCTCATATACTATACTAGTATGCTTAAAACGTACCTAACTATTTAAATTACAAAAATAATAAATGTATTTCAATTCTTAACAAGTAAAGAACCAATATAAATGTAGAATATTGATATAAATATTATGGTTATTTATAGTAATTTATAGTAGGTATAGATAATAGATTCACCTACTGATAAAATAATTTATCGTATTGGTAGATACACAGTTATGATATGGCATGTCCGTGTAAACGACAACGACATATTATGTGTATATTGTACAAGTATAAATTATGGCTCTATATTATATACTTTATTTTATATTCGTATTACCTACGACCTACGTCCTACATGTGCACATATTATTATCAGTAATCGGTTATATTAATATTATAACTGGGACGATATTATTATAAATTTACCTTCGTTTTCATTTTATGCTCAAATACATGTACGAGTACGTGTTTATATGTTTATAAATGTATATTACTGTACATTTTGTTTTCGGTATAGTGGGAAATGTCCAAGGTGATCCGGAGGAATGAGAAAGGAAAAACTCGACGAAGAGATAATATTATGTCCGAACGAATCATTCATTTTAAATCATAAACATATTATGATGTTTACAAATACCATATCTTCATAATCAGATAATATATGAGTTATACATGAATTATAATATCTGTAATTACTGTTTTTGTGTAAATTAGCAATCAACATTTTTATTTTTATGTATAACCTTCTATTACTTTTCTACATAAAAATAATTTTTCGAATAAATTATTATTGTCTACGAATGCTCTAAAAGTTTTGTATAATATGCTCTTTGCATATTTAAAGTAATAGATCATAGTCCATAACTATTTGAAAAGATATTCCATTTTAAATTTTTATGTAGGCAGTTTATCAGAAAATTACTTGTTACAAGTAAATTAAATAGGTAAATACAAATTTTCCGAAAAAAAAATAGAAAACCAAAACCCTAACACATAATAATATTATGAAGTACGTTTTTAATATATTTATTAACTCATAGTGTATATATTATCCACTTTATATGATAAATTTAAACTACAAAAGTACCTATTGATCCTCCAATAAAAAGATTAGGAAATGATTACCTAGCTAGTTGACATACACACACAGATATAATTTTTCTTCTAAGGTATAATATTAATAATATGAGTTAACCATGTAATTGTTTGTATCTCTTACCATATTTTTACGAAAAAAACTACAATTCTTCAAATAATGAATATAAGTAATATTATATATCACCTTCTAGGAAAACTACCACAAAAACAAAATCTTAAATAATTTTTTTTTTCGTAATTTTTATTGGTTTATTTTGAAATTTTAGAAAAAATGATATTTATTTAGTACTTATCAAATGAAAACAATTAATTTAGAAAAGGACTTGGCATAGTTTTGTGTCACTTATCTCTTATTTTCACAAATATACTGCAGACCACAGATTTACTTAATTTCCTATTATAGTTTAAATTTGTTTCTGGAAGAAATATGTTGTAATATATTGTTGTTAAATACCAAATAGGTTGATTATAGATACCTAATACATAGTTTAGTATATTGCGCTATACCTACGTCATTTACCATTACCAATATCAAAAAATGTCCTTCAGGCCATGTAACATCATCAAGTCGGTCAATTTTGACGGATAATATTATAATTATTAATTATTGTACTCATGTGATCATAATAATAATATATATGTACTCACGTGGCACATGATATACATACTACTATAATAGCAAATTCGATTGCAGAATTGAACCAAATCAGTCAGCAAAAAAGCGCTTACCACCATTCACGGATCTGCGTAAGTATAACCGTGCAAATTAAAAACTTACTGTGCCTTATTCTTTCCAAATAAAAATTTTAATCCGCCGCTGATATTATATATATACCCAGTGAGGAACCTATAGGAACTTATTTAGGAGGTGGGGTGATTTGAGTATTTGTCAGTAATAACAAGAAAAATATAGGTACCTACATACCAACTTAATAAGTTTTAATAAAAAACAAAAGTTAATGGTTTTGATTAGTGATTAATATCACCCACTACCCACATCATCTTCTCCCTTAGTTAAAGACACCACTGAAAGTACCTATGTACCAAGTTCCTAATAAATAATAATTAATAATGATAATATGTCTTGTAAATATAGTGCAGACTACATTCTACTACTATTATAATATTATGTATACAAAACAATTATGATCGAAACTTTGTCGAAAAATAACAACGGGCAAAAATAATTATTGAAGTGATTCCGAGAGTTCTAGGTTACCTTTACCTATCATCTTACCTACTTATCGCAACCTCTAGTAATTGGTATTCGATAATCTGTAGTCGGCATAGAGCAGTTGTGGTGAACTTATGATATTTTTTTTTATTGATTGTACCTACCTATAATTACGCAGGTACGATTATTATTATTTTCGTTACTTTATCTACGTTTGCGATACTATTAGGATTATTTTGATAATTAGTTACATTTTTTTATTTGGTATTTTGGTATGATATTATGATTGGATTTATTATTATTCATAATTTAATATTTTAATATAAATAAATGATCTCAATACCTATATCTATTCATGTGGTCTACTTTACGGTGGGTTACTAAACCCAAATAAACCTAATGATTACAATTAATTTATTTCACCCTAAAAACAAAAAAAATACTTATAAAGAAAATTATTATTATGATTATAGAAAATTATTATAAGTATGTGCAAGTAGGTTATACCTATGTTACGCGTCACGCGTGTGTATGACGTTTATAATTCTATTGAAAAAAATTGAAATTAATAATTATTCATCAATGGTGCTATTTTTTACAATGAATATCATATTGTACCTATTAATAGGCGGTTCTACGGGTGCAACCTGTGCTACATCTGAAATTTTAATCAAATTATAGAATACAATTCTAAAGAACCACCCAAAAAAATATTTTTCATTTTTTTTTCATTACAAAACTTTTCACTTAATATTATATTATTACATAATTAACTTAATATTGTTGAATGACTTGAGTCTTGAGCTATAGAGTATAGACCATAATGATGATCAATCGTAATTTATTAGTTGACGTTAAAATTATAAAATAATGTATAATATTATTATCATTAATAATACTATCTACGGAATTGATAAATAATTTCAGATAAAAACTAAATTGTGATAACAGTATGATGGACCAATTTTACAGTGACACCTGTTGAACTTAAAGAACATAATGAATTACTAATTTAAAAAACAAAATTAAATACCTAGATTTCTATAATTTAAATATTATCATACTATTAAATATTTTTTTATAATACTTATTTTAATTTAATTATGGTTTATTTCTAGTTAATTTATAAAATAACTGCTCAAGCCCATTTCTACCATAATGTAATTTGTTAGAAATTTAGAATTACCTACGACCTACTTATTATTACCTATTTTCTTAAGCAGTTAAACAAAACTTTTTTGATGTCTATTTTAAAAACTTAAACTCAACTCAATGTTTTTTTTTTATTTTAATGACTTCAATACAAATTCAATTCTAAATAAACGAAGTTTGACTTAATTTTAAGTAAATAATAATTTTCTGTAAGTACATAATATTTGAAATACCTGTGTATTTAATTTGTATTGACTTAGGTATAGGCATTGTACTTAATCCGAGTCTTTTCAAAGCATTGGACATTGAAGTGGATCATTAATCTTGAGAGTTGAATTATTAATTGATGATACTCATGTTCCATTTCCATTAGTAGTTACAGCAGTATTCTTTGTATAGATACAAATAACTACAGTTGCAAGTGGTATAACACATGTCATATTAACAAATATCAAACTAGACATCATGAATAATAGTGTTAATTCATACAAATAATTGTGTCAATGAACTTAAACATAAATAAAGAAAGAACATACATGATTAATGAAATGATTTACCTATGTTAACAGCCGTGTACCAAACAAACCTACAATAACATATGAAAGAAAACAATTATTTTTATAATTTATTATTGCTTGATTATAAATTTAAAAGTTAGGCATATTATTATTATATTTAAAATTGTAAGAACTATTAGAGTACTTATTGTAATAGTTTCTCCAAATTCATTCTTCTTAAGATAATTAAATTTTTTTTTGTCTTATATATTTATGTATATATAATAACTATTATAGTCCATATCAGACCTATCTAATACTTACAATTATTCAATTTATTTTAGCCCCGAAAGAAAATGACAGTTGTACTTGAACAAGGTACATTACAAGGACTTCACTACAAAACACGATTATCAAATAAATCATATGTCAGTTTTCTAGGCATACCCTATGCTTTACCGCCAATTAATGACTTACGATTCAAGGTGAGTATTTTTAATAACATATAATTTCAACAGTATATCAAATTTATAAATTACCTACTTTTAACTAAAATGATTATGGTTTCAAAAATATTAAGAATTACTTATGTAACTATGTATAACTCATTCAAAAATTATAAGATAGCAATTGCGTTGTCAGTTCATAAAAACTAACACATTACAATGTTTTAAATTTAATTGCATAAATGTAACAATTTAAATAATTTACCAATTATACATTTTTAATTTTGTTTTAGCCTCCTGTCAAACATCCAGGATGGACTGGAGTTTATAAAGCGTTTTCATGTGGTAAAGTATGTATGCAGTATGATGTTTTCATGACCAAAAAACTTGTCGGAAGTGAAGATTGTTTGTATCTAAACATATTTGTACCACAGGTTGTAAAAGGATTTTGTTATATTGTATAGATTAGGTATTGGTTAATAATTGCTTCATTATAATTTACCAGGAGGAAATGGTTGAAAAAAAAGCTGTTATGGTATTCATACATGGAGGTGCATTTAATTATGGATCTGGATCATTGGATTTTTACTCTCCTGATTATTTACTCGATGAAAATGTAATTGTTGTTACAATCAACTATCGTTTAAATGTCCTAGGTATAAATAAATAATAATATGTATGAACTTAATTAATAGTATTAGTTTAGTTCATTACTTAGGATAAACATTTTAATTTTTATAGCTATTTGACAAATTTTGAATAAGATTGAACACGGGTTTTGCTTTTAGGATTCTTAAACTTTGGAATTGACGAATGTCCTGGTAATATGGGGCTAAAAGATCAATTGTTCGCATTTAAATGGATAAAAGCCAACATAGCAGCATTTGGAGGTGATACCAATAATATTACCATTTTTGGAGAAAGTGCAGGGTCTGCTTCTGTACACTGTCATTTACTTTCACCTCTATCCACAGGTTAGTTTTAAATGTATTTACTGTAGTGTTGTGTACCATACTTCAGTAAACAGTAGTCTATTAACCAGGAATAGAATTCAAATGCATTTTTTGGTTTACAGGTGTTATATTTATTACAAGAATTTAATAGATATAATTTAAAGAAATTATTATTAATTATTATTAAAATCTGTATTTAAATCCTGTCTTTATTCTATAATTAACCCAAATAATTTAAGTTAAAAAAAACACCCTTTTACTTTTAACAAATCAAAATATGTATCATGAGAACCTTAAAAATATCTTTTATACAAGAAACTATGACTTGTTAGACATCAAATTACACATGAGATTATGCACTAATCATGACATAAGCTCATTAGTTTTAAATAATTATTTAACCATTTTATAGTTCAGTAATCATTTGTTTGAATTTGAAGTGTATAATAGAACAAACTTAAATTATTTTTTATTCATATTTTATTTAATCTGATTTTTTTCTTTTTAAAACTAATTTTTCATGTATTGTATCATTACTCTGCAAGAGTTATTTCCACCACTGACACGTTCTTCCACGCTTCTTGGTTTTGTACTTTTTCTTTCCAATTTGGTATTCCTAATTTCTCTAAGTCTTACTTTAATACTTTATTCCAGCGGTTCCATACCTGGGAGATGACCTCAATGGGTACGTGATAGAGGGTAATGGGTTAGATTTAATAGTAATGACGGAAAAATGTTAAATTTGTTTATTTAAAATCATACGTTTCGAAAATATTCAATATACTCATATATTCTTAAAAATGAAAATTTGTGTCACAAATTAAAACTTAATATTAACTTATTTTATAAGATAAGTTATAGATATGGAGTATAAAATGTAGATTTGATAAATTATCATTCGGAAAATACTTTTTCAAACCCAAAGAAGTAAATAATTGGATTTTAAATCCTTTCGATGAAAAATTCTTTCAAAAAGTTACAACTTTATCAATCGTAGAAAAATAAAAGTTGATAGAACTTTCATGAGACATAACTTTAAAAAGTGAGTTAGAAAACAACTTATTAATTTTTGGATGTATATACACATCATTATATCCATACATATATCTATATGTACGAACATAACGAATATGAGTGACTATCAGTCTGATTGAGTTCCTATTACCGTTTATAATAAATCTGCCAATAATATACTCTGTACCTGCTGTACAGAGTTGGTCAAGAAAGCGTTTTCTTCGTACATCTTTATTAAAAATAAGTATAGAAATAAACTAAACGCAGCACCTGATTTAAGATTATATTATCTTGCATCATTTGATCTTGATTTTAAAAAACTATGCAATTCTAAACAAGGTCAAGGATCTCACTAAATTTTTGTATTACAATTTTTTTATTAAACAAATAAGTAAAATAATAATTCTTTTTTTAGCGTCTTATTACATAAAGTAAAATTATATATTACTACATTATTCTTATTTTTTATTTAAATATTTTAAATGTAGTTTGTGAAAAGTTTAAAAGTTATTATGGGGGGTATAATCTGTTGTCATATACTGGGCCACAGATGATTCACAGTGTTTTATTTTCTAAAGACATCAATTTTTGTTTCATTCAGTTTAATAATGATTATACTTCATATCCATATGTTAAGGGTTTAAAGCCAATAATAAATCAAATATTTTTATTTGATATCTTACAATCATTTTAAGATTCTATGCAAGTACATTTAATGGTATTGAATCCTCCCAGAAAAAAATCCACAGAATAAAAGCCAAAAAAAAAAAAATTAATTACTTATATAATACTTAGAGATGTTGAACACAAAGAAGTCTATAAAAAATATGTGGCACTCACATGGACTTATATTTCTGTGGATTTTTTTTCATGGTAATTTTCCATCTATTAAAATCATTATGATAATAATGATTAAAGACCAGATTTATATGCATTTAAAATTTTAAAATCTGCATGCAAACATGCAATCAAATAATGATTTGTGGACACTCATTGACTGCGTGTATATGATGTTAAAAATAACAACATGCATTTTATGCAAAATCCAGTATTTAATAATGATAATGATATATTAAATAACTATCTTTTTTTTTTATTGTTAATATTTTAGGATCATTTGACAAAGCTATAATGCAAAGTGGGTGTATTTTTAATCCATGGGCTTTTAATGAAAAACACACAGAAGTAGCCTTTAAGTTGGCTGAAAAATTGGGGTGTCAAAAAGATGATCCTAAAGAAATAGTAAAATATTTACTAAATATTCCAGCAATCGATTTAGTTAAATGCACAACATTGAAGTTCAAAATTGAAGTAAGTATGATGCAAAAATATTTTTTAATAATCTATAATACTTAAACTATAAACATATGTAAATAAAATTATAAAAGCAGGATATACATTGTTTAGTTGACTTTATTGGGTTTTAATATTTCTTAATTCAATACTTTGATAATGAAAACTGAAAAAACTGCTGAAGACCACTAAATTAAAATTTCTAACCAGAAGACAATCTTTTTTTCAATTTTATGCTTCTTTATTTTCATCGTACATTTTATATTTTTACAAGCTGTTGAATGTTATTTATAAAAATATAAATTTATTTAAGTAATTTTGATTTATAAAATTAATTTTTATAAAGAGTTTTAATAATTATTTTGTTTTATTTAATTTTAAAAGGGCCAAAGAGATTTGCTAAATTTTCAGTTTGTTCCAACAATAGAAAGTGAAGCTGTAAGTGACAGACTCTTACCTGCTCATCCAGACATTTTAATCAAATCAGCATCACCAGTACCTTTGATTAGCGGACTCAACAATATGGAAGGAATGATAGTGTTTGGAGGTAAATTATTTTTTAATTATATTATCAAATCAATGGCCATATTTTTAACCTACAAAATTGATGAATACACATAATTTTGGTTACATTTTATATACAATTACCTATAATTAAGTCACTAAATATTTTTACATTTTATTTCATTAACAGTTGCAAGACAATTAATTAATCAATTTAGAGATAATTATTGTACAACTTGGTATTAAAGTTATTATTCCAGGAAAATATGAACTATTCTCTTTTTCTCAATTGAATAAAATCTTACTTATTAATAAAAATATATGTATAAATATACTAAATTATATATATATTAAATATTTAATAAACAATAAATATTAATAAATATTACATACCATAAATTTTATTTAAATTGTAATAACTCATACGAGGAAGATAGAAACTTAAAACATCATATAAAATTATTACTATTACTATTATTTTTTTGTTTTGTAATTAATTAATTTAATATAATACATCTTTGATTTTGTATTGATCTTAAATATACAGGTTTTTTTTTTTATGGCCATTAAAACAAAAATGTAAACCTTTATTGAACATAATTAATAATAATTATATTTTTGTTTTCAGAACACAGATTAGGAAAGTTATTTGATTATTATAAAGTTGAAGAGATAAGTAAATTATTTGAAAGTCATTATAGTGAAGAAGTCATTCAAAGAGTAAAGAACTTTTATTTCAATGAACACGAGCAATCTAGTGATATAATTAAATTGGAAAATACATGTCGTGTAAGTAAGCTTTACTTCTTAATATTTTCCATTGGAATACCATATTATTTATAAAATTTGGTTTTTGGAATAGATTCCATGTGATATTTGTATATATTATAAACTAATGAAATTACTTAAACATTTTTTCCAGTTGTTTAGTGATGTATTTTTTACCAAAGACTTTTATCGTGGCTTTAATGATCTACTTAGAAAAGATAAAGCGCCAATTTACAACTATGAGTTCAAATTTGATGGAGAACTCAATGCTTGTAAAAAACTTTTATTTGCTACACGGCCAATATTTCATTCATTGAAAGGTACCAATTATTTCTATTATTTTTGATTTTTAACTGTACGAATTTATTAATCTTTATTTAACTAAGGTTGATGTAATGATAATTCTGTAGGTGCATGCCATGCGGACGAATTAAATTATTTGTTTTACGGGCAATTGTTTGGATTCTTGCCTAAAGTTAATACACCAGAATATAGAATGTGCAAAACAATGAGTAAGCTATGGTGCAATTTTGCAAAAACTGGGTATGTAAAATAAATGAACTTTGTCATCACATTAGTGATTAAATTCTGTTTAGATTTAGATTTATAAATATTCAGGTGAAAATGATTTATTAACAAGTTTTATTTTAGAAATCCAAATTCATCAAATTTGAATGTTGTGTGGAATAATTCAAATGTGGACGATCCCAAATATTTATCAATCGATGGCGATGAAACGTGCATGGTTGATGGTGTAATAAATACTCCCAGTGTACAATTTTGGGAAAACATATTTGAAATAATGCGATTGAAACAAAAACTGTGATTTTTCATACTCATAAACATGTAATTAAAGATAAACGTACTTACAATTATCTTACAAAAATGTTATACTAAACATTAAAAACATATTATACATGGTTTTTTTTTTTAAATCTATTTTTTGTTATTGTGACTAAATTGTTTATATTGTTGATGTATTATTTTTTTTTTGTATATATTATATTTATACATAAAATAATTTTAAATGCGTAATTCTTACTTAACTAATATTTACTATGTACACTAATATCCTCCACTTCCACCACTTCCTGTGCCACTGTAATTGTAAGATCCCCACGTCTGATTGTAGTTGGTCGCTTGCGGGTAGCTCCAATTTTGATACTGATATGAATAATCTTGTCCACTAGGAGCATACTGTTGATAAGCTGTCTGGTTGTAACCAGTGGCGTATTGTTGTGGGTAATATCCGGTTGTATTGTATGACTGGTAGTTGGTGGTTGCTGTCTGAGAATTTGAAGATGCTGCAATATCTTGTGCCTGTTTCGCTTTCATTTCTTTTTCAATCCTAGATTTTTCTTCCTCAACCGCAGCCAATGCTTTTTTCTTCTCTTTAGCGAGCAACTCTGTGTAACTCTTGAACTCATTGGTGGCTTTACGCAATGCTGTATAATCACAAGTATAATCCTCAATAAATTCCAATTTACGTTGTGAAAACAATATTTTTTGCTCTAAATTTACACTGCTCATTGATAATATTTCATCAAATATTTGAATAACTGATTTTTCGTTTAACGGCTTTACACTCATTTTAAGCTCAATGAGTTGCAATAATAGCCTAGCATTGTCTTGCATATTGTCTTTGTCTTTATTTACAATTTCTGTGATTAATTCAATGGCCTTGTCGATTTTATTTGCACACTTCCAAAGGAAACGAGCATATTTTATGGCAATATTAGAAGTAAGAAACTTTGTATGAGAAGTATTTATATAATGTTCATACAATTCACATACTTTATCAAATTGGTCTCTTCGTTTCTCTAAATTAATACGTCTGTAAATAATTTGCAACATATGTGGAACGGCGTCATCAAGGTTTTTCAGAATTTCAGCAGCTTTGTCTAAGTTACCTTTGCTTTCTTCAAAAGCTGACCATTTTAAATGTAATTCTGGAGACTTGCGATGGTGAACTAAGCAAGCACGTAAATAAAAGCTTGTTAATAAATCGCTAACATCAAAATCTAAAGATTCTAAATAGTCTAAATAACTCAACCAAAAATCTTCATACAATGCACATGGTATTAGACATCTTTCATACAAAACAACAATACGTTGGTGGTCCCCGGCTTCCTTCTCCAATGCGATATAATTTTTCCAATTTTCTATCTGACATTTTTCTAAAGGTTTCACATGGAAATAGGGTCTTTTGATACCTTCTTCAAATGCTTGACGCTTAGCTATTTCTCTAGCTGTTTCCTTATTAATTTTTTCTTTTAATTCAATAATAGTTTCTTTTAATAATGCCAATTCTTTTTCTGACACATCAGATAAAAAAGTGTTTTCTTCTTCTCCTGGTGGTGCAGAATCGTCAGTCAACAATTCACCGTTTCCACTCAGCCTTATTCTTTCAGCTACTTGCTGTCTTAATTCAAGATATTCCTTAGCATTTAAAATCTTATCAGGTGCATTCTTGTTCACAAACTCTTTAAAATTTTCAAAATGTTGCAAATAGCCCAGTGTTTGTGTAGCAAGAAGACGATTGTATATGTTGAAAGCATTGATTAATTTATTCTGTTCAATTTCCCACTTAATATAATGATCCCATAAACGATCTGAGCGGTATTCAAGTCCGCACATTTCTAAGCCTTTTTCAAACTTGCTACGTATAAGATCCACGTCATCAGCATGCTGTGTTTTTAAGTATGTCATGTAATGAATCCATAAGTCAACACTAAGTGGTATGGCATTCAAGCCACGTTGAAAAACTGCTTCACACTCATCTTTGTTATTATTTCTTTTCTCAAAATCAGCAAATTTTCTCCAATAGCCGTAACAGTACGGGTACAGTTCCAAGAATTTATCATATGCTTCTCTTGCGTTTTCAGCATTATTCTCTTGATCAACAAATTGTAGCAAATAAGTCCATCCAGCAAAGTCTGATGGGTCGTCTTTAACAGCTTGCCAAAACTTATCTAGTTCAGTGATTGGTTTTACTTCATCGGTTTTAACTTTTTTGGCAGGCTGAGATTCACTATCATTTTCTTTTTCCTCAGGTATTTGACACCTTTTTATTTTGGATGTACCATTTTCACTAGGCAGCTCTTCATCAGATACTATTTCAGTTTGATCAGCTAAAGTGGCTGGTGGTAATTCATCTTCAGACACAGCTTCAGTGTCAACAGGCATATTGTCAACTGGCATTTCATCTTCTGATATCACCTCAGTTTCAGGTTCTTTAGGTTCTTCTTTAAGTGTCATAATTGTTTGTGTATCTTTAATATCATTGTTAACTACAACTTTATCAATTTCACTAGTTTCATCTAAAGTTTCATCTTTATCACAAATATCATCAGTAATATCAATTATTTCAGTTTTAGGCAAAATAATCTGACAATCATCTGAGTCTTTAGCATCAAGTTCATCACTTGGCTTTTGTAATTTATTACTAGTTATTTTTATAGACAATGTTGGAGGAGCAGTTATTATAACCTTAGGTGGTTCAGTATCATCTAACTCTGGAACACTGTCATTCATTTTACCGTTTTCTTTAGACTTTTCATTTTTTAATACATTTTCGTCGTGGTCAGCCATGGTTCAAAATATTCTGAAACATCATAAAAATGTAAGTTATTTTAATTAAATTTCGTTTAATAGAACACAGTGAACTCAAATTCAATATTAAGCTACAACTATTCAATACATTAAAAAATAATTACAATTAATTAACATAATTTTATTAGCGTTAAACTTTAAATAGTACATATTTTTATTTTAAAATGTGATTATTAAACTATTTAAGAAAATAAAGTTAATTTTAAACATGTAGATATACAACTAGTAAATTCAGTACCAGTGTTACTTTACAGAAAAGTTAAAATATAAAATGAAACAAAGCTAAGACAAAAAATATTCTGAATTTCAAGATCACTTTTCATGTAAGTGCCTTCTTAATCATCATTGATAAATTTTTCTATAAACAATAAATACTTTTTACTGCTTGATGCAGTAGTATTTTTGTATAATTGATTTGTACTGAATAATAATCAGATAAAAAAAAACTAATATTATAATATAAGTAGTCACCTTAAATTTTGATTTTGGAAAAATAAATCTAATACGTTCTCATTGTCAACAAGAGCAGCCACAGAATCGATCCTATGAGATTATGTTTGAATAAGTAATGTTAATATAGGTAATGCTTCGGATTTCTGGTTACGGACACAAACTAAGAAATATAAATATCTTTTTACGGGCAACGGACACCAAACTGACGAAACTAAACGACATTACAGAGGAGTGAGCTCGGGAGTGAGGATAAACATTAGGAAAAGACGCCGAGAATTGAAGATAATATTATTTATGAACTTTATCAGCAGTTATCACTGACTTATCAGTAAAATATTATGTTTTTATCTAATCAATTATTGTTATTATTATTAATGTGACGGTTTATCGTTACGACGACATAAGTTCCAACTATTCCTACCACGAATTCTACGTCATGGTAGTATAAATTCTTGATTTCTACAAAAATTATTTTTAAACTTTTAATTTCAATTTAATTATGTATAGTCGTAAACTTAATCTGACTTACGACCTACTACCATAGACCTAATAACTATTAGGTCTATGTCTACTACCTATAAACAGTATTAATTATATCATATAAATAAACTATGTTTTTGTGTTTAATTATAGACTATAAAAACCCGTGTTGTTGGAGCATTTACCTAGGTACTTTAGTTTAAAAATATATAATATACTAATATACTTATTAATGAATACATTCAATACAGAATTATGTATACTTAACATTAGTACTTAGTAGTATACTGTAACAACTAGTAACTAGTAAAAATTCAAGTACCTACTACTTACTCGTACTATTCTGTATAGATAATTTTGAGAATAGTACAACTACTACATCTGTCTAGTTTAGACGGTTTATAATACAAGTTGCAAGTACTAAGTGCACAGAAATACAAAATAATAAACCGAAAACTTAAAAGCCTGGGTGAATGTTAAATGATATGTATTATATTAAATATTTAACCATGCCTAAAGCCTAGACGCCTTGTCTATACTAGTCTACTATACTGCTGAAAAAGAATGAGAAGAGAGGTGCTGAAGGAGTACTAAAGTAAGTTGACTATTCAATACACCCCTAACATTATCATTCACCACCAAAATATAATGACAAATTTAAAAAACAATAATTAATTTTTTTTTTTTTAGAGCCAAATCCTAACCCATTGGATTGTAGGAGTAAAGGCGGTAAAGAGCTTGTCAGTAGTATGGAAAATATTTTAAATCAGATTTTTTATATATTATCCTCTTTATACCTCGTCAATCTTTACAAATATTAAAAAGTAGGTAAAGTCGTAAAGTGTATGACTCTTTCAGTCATAAATAATTGATGTTCAACATAAGAAAATTACTTACCTAATTAAATTAATTGTGTTTTTTACTTAGTAGGTATATGATTTGAGTATTGAGTATTTAAGTACCTATATGCACTATGCACTATGCTTATAATTTTGCAAAAATATCTTGGGAGTTAAAATCGCAAATCGATTGAGATTTGAGAGCATACTCAGTATACCCATAATATTGAAAAAAAAATCATGAAATTTACGGCGTATATGTAGTACCTACACCCTATGGTAATGGGTACAAAGAATTGTTTTTATTTTCAAGTAGGTATTATTGAACTACCTCCAACGAACGATATTGTAGAACAACGTTAGGTACCTAGGTACGCGATGGTCAAATAATAATTAGTAATTAGTATTTTAAATTTTTCTTCGGTGGTCATTACTCATTACAATTTGCCAACAATAAAAGTTGTACATTATAATTAGTATAATTGTATTATTTAACTGTGCAGGTGCCTATTAAAAATTTAAGACATCTATATATCTACAATCTAAGTTGAGTATTTAAATAAAAGTGCATTATTAAATGTATTTATACCGGCTATATTATATATAGTATTAAGTAGGTAAAATATTAAATAATAGTCGTTAATAAGTAATAAGTAACAATACAATGCTTTTAGTACTTGGAAAGTATTTTAACTACTGTCTTGGATGTGTCATTTGCATTTTAAAATTAAATACTTTAAAAAATTCAAGAGATATTCGACACATTTTGAACTGTTTTTGAACAATTATTGCCTATATTAATTAATTGAAATAATTAAACATTTGTTTAAATATTTATTTGTTTTTTATTTCATGATTCAAATAACACAGATATTTATTTTTCAATATAAAATTAAGTAGGTATCTAGTTCAAATTTTTAATGATACTTAAATGTGGTATCACAATTTTAAATAAGACATATTGTGATTAATCACAAAAATAATTTTTTTAGCGACAGTTACAAAGTTGATAAATTAAAATAAGTCAAATAAAGAAATAATTTTAAATTCTTTTTTAAATGGATGTAAGTATTTTTACTTGTACTTAAATAGGTACAATTAAAAGAATATTTTACAAGATTGGTATCATACAAGTGATTTGCCTAATAAATAACCCCGGAAACTTAGCCCCCGAAAAAAAGCTCCGTGAAAAAATAACGCTATAATAAAATTTAATATATAGGTATGTTATACACCTATCTGAACGATATGACATACAGACTGTGCACCGTACTTTGAATCGTTTTTATTGTAAATAGGTATACAATTTAATTTATCATTGAATCCAAATTTAACATTATTTGTATAACTTACAAACGATACTAATATTTAGTTTAATTTACAAAATCTCATATAGGGTTATTTTTTCACGGTACTTATACAAGTGTCAAGTATATACGCGGTTTATAGATTATATTTATATACTTGCTACTTGCATATAAGTATATCATATATTATTTACTGAATACCTATTTAACTTCAAATAGTACATACTACATGAAATA
This sequence comes from Aphis gossypii, assembly GCF_020184175.1. Lineage (NCBI taxonomy): Eukaryota > Metazoa > Arthropoda > Insecta > Hemiptera > Aphididae > Aphis > Aphis gossypii. The sequence goes on along the minus strand of NC_065531.1, from coordinate 13,533,522 downwards.
TAGACTATCAATATTTTATAGTAGAGTTAATGCAAAATATACAAATATAATAATAATTAATAAACATTAAACAATTATACATTATTACGATTTCCTCCATTTAGAACATGAGCATTTAAACTTTTAAGCTGGCTTTATTATCTGAGACTTTTGTTTGTATACTAAATACTTATTATATTTTTAGCTATATATTCTTAATATTACTTATTATTTTATGCCTTTTTTTTTCTTTTTCTACATATATTGATTGTTAATACTTAATGTATTGTAATTGTTAAGTTAGATTTAAAATAAAAAAGCTAATTAAAAAAAAAAAAACTTTTAAACAATGCTCTTGTTGCAGTAATGCAATGTTTCACTAATATAAACTTATATATAATTTATTATAGTCACTACGACAGTACGACCACAGAACAATACGATCGTCGACTACACTACCATAGTCAACAAGACCACAAAACTTATGGTTACGGAGGCTTTAGTAACATAAGTTCTAACTTGTTATCACGGAAACTCTAGCTATTATCTCACATAATTGTTTACATTCGTTGTGTTCTAGAAGATTCCAATAATCCATGTTCAATAATTGTTGTAGTCTAATAGTTTTTATTTGTTACTTTAAGTAAATAAATGTAAATATTCTCTTACAATTAAGGCTGTGATTTTAGTTTTATCCTTTTCTAATATATACATTAAACAATCGCGGCCGAAGAAAAAACTTCCATTGTAGTATTTGATTCATCTACGTACTTAATTGTAAGAATTCATTTATTACCTATACCTAGATATGTTTTTATATACATATGAAAACCAATTTAAAAATCCCATTTTATAGCTATTATTAGTTTTAACACGCCTATCATTTATTAACCATGAAAAAAGTCTAATTTACCACTAGTAGTTAGTACATAAACAATTTATATTCAGTGTGATGCATTAACCATAAATACTGCACTAAGACATTTTCTAAAAAAAAAAAATGTACTATTATTATTTCCTTATAACACAGAAATAAATAATAATTGTATTAAAAAAAAACACCTTAAGAGGCATACCAGTATATTGTATAAAGGCCTTAAGTGTTTAAACACACTAGGCAAACTTGAGTTTTGCCGCCCCTTTCGTGTAAATAGGTATTACATCATGTATTTTTTTTTATCTATAATACATAAATATTAAATTCTGCTCTAAGCATATGCCTATGCCGCCACCCCTTGAGCAGGGCCTAATTGTATAGTATATTATTATCTATCTTCTATACATAATATAATTAAAACTCCCTAACATTATCTGTTATAACAATTATAATATAGCAATACATTATCTCCATCAAAAACTTTTTTAATTTTAACTTAGAAAAAAGTGAGATTTGTAAATGCAAAAAAAAAATAAAAATATAAATTATATAGGTACATACCTATTAAAATAACTTTTATAAAAATCAATATATTTATACAACACTTCATACTAAACACCTTATTAAACACAAGACCAATAATATTCTTGACAAATATTATAATCATGGCTTAATTTTAACTATGTTACGACTTACGACTATAAATGAGTAAAGTATGGAAAGAAATTTTTACTTTTTCTAATTCTTATTTTTTTACTGATGATCACTGCTATCAAAATCTAAGCTATAATTCGATATATTTATATTTTATTTTCTAAACAAAAAATAGTATGCTATTATTAATTGATTTTTATAAATAATTTTAATGTTTCCAACTAATATTATAGTACCTACATAAATATTTGAAATTAATTTTATTGGAATAGATTTTAAACCATTTTAATCAAAGCTTATATACTTTTTAATAGCTAATTTTTTATTTTTATTTTAGTTCTTATAATGGCTTCTTGTGCGAATGAAGAAAATAAAATTGTCATAAAAAAAGATTGGTACCAATCAGAGTCTCAAGTGATCATTGGCATTTTGGGTAAACATACATCTAAAGAAGACTGTATTGTACAATTTAAAAAAGATGAAGTAAATGTTCAAGCTATATTAGCCACTGGTCAACCCTACACTCTTAATTTAAAACTTAGCAGAAGTATTGCACCTGAATTTAGTAGCTTTAAAGTTCTCCCGTCAAAGTTGGAAATACGCCTCGCAAAGACAGAAGGAGGAATGTGGGATGTACTAGAGAAAACTGTTGTTAAACCTAAGCCATCCACTATTAATCTTCGCAATTGGGATAAGGTTGTTGATGATATGACAAAAGATGAAGAAGATAGTGATGTAAATACTTTATTCAAGAAAATTTATTCAGACGGTTCGGACGAAGTGCGCAAAGCCATGAACAAATCTTTCATGGAATCAGGGGGCACTGTTTTAAGTACCAACTGGAAGGATGTTGGCAAAGATAAAGTAGACATTAAGCCACCAGAAGGGATGGAATGGAAGAAATGGGACGAATAAATAACTCTGTATATACTATTACATTAATTAAGTGTTTGACTTTCTCTAAAAATTATGCAATGAAAAAAATAATTTTTTTAAACTATACATACTTCTTGCAAATTATTGTTGTATTATACACACATTATAAATTTGCGTTTTCATGTGACCAAATCATGTTTTAATTTATTCATTTTTGAAATTGATCTTAGTAATCTTTATAGTCCTTTTTTATTTCTTTAAAAAAAATACTTAGAATTAAACATAGATGAAAAAACAAGATATTTGTTATTTATTGTATATTTGATCTTATACAACTAGATACCTTGTTGAGATATTCAGTTCATAGCCAGCAATGTTAATGCGAAATTTGTGTTAAAATGTTAATGGTTAAATTTGCTGATAAAATGAGTATTTATGTGATGGAAATATTAAGTATAATAATTGAGTTATTACAAGTTAGGAAAGTTGATAATTTGAAAGTGTTACATTTGTATGCTTATAAATTATAATGTTTCAATAAATTTAAAAGCCAAATGTTTACATAAAATAATAAAACATAATGGATGGTATAATTTTATTTTTTAAACAATTTTTTATCTAAATTCCTTTATTATTTAAAAAGTAAAGAAAAATATCAAATATTTTAAAAATTATTATTTAACAATCATTAATAATCAATACTAACATTTCTGCATTTTAGAGAAGATCTAGAGCAGGGATAGCGAAGTTATGGTGTGTATGCCAAGGTGGCAGATAGGCCATGTTTTCTATGGCCAGGAAAGTATTTTGTTATTTTTTGTTTAATCTTGCATTTAGTTGAACAAAATTATTTATTATTTTTGAAATATATCATCAATTGTAACATTTTGGAACTCACTGTTTTCAGATACAATATTTTTTATTTTGTATTATTATTGAATGAGTCTAATGATACTACTTATTCTTACTTTTAAACATTTAATAATTATAAAATACACAACTGATTTTAAAATAATTTCTCTGGAATTATTATGACCTCCCCCACCATCATCATGAGAAAAATTGTTTATAGGTAGTAGGTACTTATGAACATGTGTTATTGGCATGTGAATTTTTTTTCAAACTGATTACAGCATTTTGATACTTGGTACAAAAAAGGATTTCTACCCCTAATCTAAAGTACCTACTAACATAATATATTAATATATGATAATATTCTTTTATATTTTCTTATACTTATTTTAGACAAATTACAAGAATAATATAAGGTTAAATAAATGAGAATCAATACATTTTGAAGAATGTAAGGCACTTAAGTTACACATCAAAAATATCATTAAGATATTGTATGATAATAAATTGTTACTGATGGACAGATCCACTATCAATGATAAATAAAATCATCTACGTAATATGTGTCATACTTTTATTTGAGATTTAAATTTTTCTACTAGGCAAATTTTGTTTTTACTATATACTAAAAACCCGTTCAATGTTTTCACTCCTAAACTTAAATTAAAATTTGGAGTTGATGTAGATTTCTTAATACATTATTACGATTTACGAGGATGAAATATGAATGACTAGAATAGTGAAGTCATTTTGTATTTCTTAATTATTAAAATCGAAAGGAATAATTTTTAATATAGCCTACTGCATTACTCAATATTATTACAATTTTAACATTTGTTTAGAAGTATTTTATTTTTAATTTAATAATTTTTATTGGTGCTAGGTGTTACATACAGTGTATAGAGTATCTATTCAGAATTTACTAACTATTTTTTAGAATAATAGTTAAGAAACAGAAAATGATTTTTGATTAGTCTGACCATGAAAAATAAATAATTATGATAAGAATCTAATACAACGAGTTACTTATGAAGACACCATAGTTGCATATGATTTATCCGTCTTACAAACATTTTATATTATCAATAATCTATTAATTAACTCTGATATTTTTAAAATTCAGTATATTGACTTATTATAAAATTATTATTAAGGGCATTTCAGAGGCTACTGTTGTTCATTATTTTGAGTAAGCAAGTATTAAAACATTAGTAAGAGCCTCCAATATACCCTAGATAATACTTTTATATTTTATAAAAAATTAATTCATTTTAATTTTAAAATTAACATATTAAAATCACTAAAATGGATTATTTAACTTAAAATTTGTTATACAATACTTTTAAAAGATGGAGATAACACATGCAAGTATATCGTCCTTTTAATTTAATACAATTTATAAGAATTTAAATAGGATAACCAACCTAGACATTTATCAGTTTTAAGCTGAGCTCACAAAGAAAATTAAAATAAAACAATATATTTTTTGTCTACCAATTTACTGTGCATAGACTCAGCATTTTAAACATGTAACATAATAAATTTGTATTCAGTAGAACTTTTTATCAATACTTATATTCAAACTAAAAAAATCAACCTCCTACTTAAAAGCAAGAATACTATCTAGAGCGAATCACAGGCTTTTGTTGTTACTTATTTTTTTTAAATCTGAAATAGTTTACATACAACATACGTATAACTCACTATACATCTAAAATATCAAAACTTATGAGGAGCATTATAAAATACTCTCATCTTCCGTTTAGGTCAGTCCCATCTAATATTTAATTTAATAACATAAAATTTGTTCTGCTATTGGCATATAAATTTGCTATTTTATACATATTATATAAAAACAAAGATTATTCACATGGGTATAATATTTTATTTTTAATCGTATTAGTCACTTATAGCCCCAATTCAAATGTATTGATTACATTTTAGGAGTTACTTTTACAGTAGGTACATCAAAAATCTGTATTATAAATTTGAATAAATTTAACAATTTACGTCATCATTAACTCACATATGTAAACACTAATTTAAAAACATGAGATTTTAACCATTATATTATAGATTTTTATGAAGATCAATACACTTGTAACGCATTTCATAAAATCTTTACCATAAGAATATGTTTAAAAATTGGGTTTTTTGATTTTAATTTTTGTACAATAAGTTTTAAACGGATGTTTTTTATACCTAACAACAGATAATAAATTAAGTAATAATCAAATTGCTATTTATATTATATTTCAAAGTAACTGAGAGGAATAACTACAGCTGAAAATATCAATTTAATTATATTATAGTTGTGATATATATATCTATTTAATTTCAGTCTTGGAAACAATAATAGTTACCCAAGTAACGGTACTACTGTTTCAGATTTAAATAGAAAATAAATAATTAAGAAAATTACAATTTAATTTTTGTCGTACCTACCTAAATTCTCTAGAACAAGTACCTCTATTCATAAAAAGAAAACTAAGTGAGTGAAAATAAAATAACAAAATGATTATTTCAACTTTGAAATTAATGTGGTCTTTATTTAAAAAATTAAAAATAGAATCACACATTAGTACAAACGTTGTGGGGGTCCCATTGTTGACTTGATGTGCAGCGACCTAACGTTTTGCCAATGTTTCTTCAACAATGAAACTAAGAAATTGATTGAAAGATGAATGTTGTGAGCCAATTCATCAGATTTCATGTCAACGTGACCAACAGCAACACACAGACACAATACCTAAAAATCAATTATAATATAATTAATCAATGAAATTGACCAGTATACAAATGGTGAAAAGAAATAGTTTACCTTTTTCATTTGGAACTTAATGGTGGCTTTAACTTCATCGATTTTCATGTTCATCGATTCTTGATGGGACAAAAGACCAGGAAACTTGCCTGCTTTGTTTAAACCGGGTCCTAACAAACGTGGGATCTGTTTGATAAGAGCTTCACTGGCTAAGAATGCATCATATCGTTTGGCCAATTTCTTTACTAACTTCTTGTTCTTGTTGAGCTTCTTCAAGGCTTCAACATCCATGAACGGCACCTTGTTGACCTAAAATATAAATGGACACTTTTAGTTTAATTTAAAAACACAACTGTATTACAAATTGACACGCGCCGGTAGCTAAAACATTATACAATTAAATAGACCTTAGCCAGTTAGTAATAGTTTAAAATAAAGTGTTTACCTCGGCTTCGTCACAATGCTGTTGGTCACCAAGAATGCACACCTTCATCTTGGGCCTGGGGATGTGCTTCAATTTAATGGTTCCGGAGAAACGCTTGTCCTTTTGTGGATCGTAGTTCTTGAGACCAATTTGCAATTCAACAGTTTGCAAAAAGTTTTTCTTGTGTGTCTTGGCCTGGCTCAACACTTCGTTGACGGCCTCGTACAAGGTATCCTTAGATACTTTCGACGACATATTGTGTTTGTGTACTGACGTTCACTGTGAAAAAATTCAATGACAAATATTTAAAACGTGGATACCAAAAAACCACATTAGAAAAAATATGTCAGATATACTTACCCAAAAGACACGAGTGAGAAAATGAACGCGATACACTTCCGAAAAGAATTTTTAGGTTATGGTGCATCCGTACATCTAACTTTTTAATTTTGCCATCTACCAAATCACAGCGCTGTAGTGGTAACCTGGTAAGGTGTATGTCATGACCATGGTTTACTGTAACCATGGTCATACTGAAAAGTGTTCTCCCAAATGGATAAACTGATAATGATAACTAATAACTGATAATAATTTTTAAATAAAAAATACAAATAATAATAAATAATAAATATATTATATATTATTATTATTAATAATTATTAATATTATTAATATTATTTATTTATAATATTAAATAGTAAATAGTTGTTAAGCCCATTAAGGATTATGATTATTATTTATTATGAATTTCTAAATTATTCAATTCTTCAACAATTCTTTACCAATATAGAGCATTAGGGCCATAGGGAAATCGTTAATGATTTTATTTCTTTCACAATAAAACTACACGGAAATAAAAAATAAAAATATCATTCTTACAATGTTTGACGTAGTCTGCACTTCAGCAAATGGAGGAATCCCGATATTTTATCGAAAAAATAGTAAAATGGATTCAGTAAGTTATTAAACATGACGATCATCGTCATCTATAGTTAACTTTTCTGTTATATTGCTTTGTTAATTTATTGAATTGTGCAAATATACAAAATAAATTGATATTTGTATTATACATTTACACTTTTCAAAGTATTATTTGCTCACTAAAAATATAATAAAATTAAAAACTAATCTTCCTTTTATTGGGTACTTTTTGTTTTAAAACTTACAACTGAATAAATTTTGTTTTGAGTTATTTGTTTGTATTCACTCAGTTCATAATAATGTATATTCTTTCAGGTACCATTTACTACATTTTCAACATTAAATGCTGTTATAACATTTGCAGATGTGCAAAGTGTTCAATTTAAAAGTATTCATACAGATAAACATTCTTTTATTTGGCATGCCATTGGAGATAGGTGTGTAATAATTATATTATAAGTTTTATAATACTTTGGATTTGTAGAAATTTTGTTGAATTATCTTTACAAATTTAAATACAAATATCATGTTGTGTGTAAATAATAAGTTTTGTCAATATTTTTGATTATCTTTATTGAATATTTTTAGCTTAATTTTGGCAGGCATTGGTGATTTGAACGATTCTACAATAAAAACTGGCCTAGAACTTATATCAACTTTAATAAAGATGATTATTGGAGATGAAAACATATACAATAAAAATGCAGATAGAATAAAACGTGAAATAAAAGTATGTACGAAGCTATCAACTTATGAATTTACTCTAATAGGCAATTAATCAAATTGTATAGTTTTCAACATAATGTTTATTTATTGTTTAGCCATGTTTACCTATTATTGATTATATATTGAGGAGTTTAACATCAGTAACCATAGAAAAACATTTAATAAATATTATTGAAACACAGTCAATAAAGGATAATAAAGCAATAAATGTAATTACTAACTTTTTATGATTTTAAAAATGTGGCATACTGCACATTCTTGAAGAAAATTAAAACTCTATTTAATTTTTTTTTATTATTTACAGAATTGTTTATTTAATTGGTCAGAAACAATATGTAGTGATCTTTGTTGGGTTATTGTGGATAAGAAATTGAGTGCTGCAACAAAGGATTGGTGGGATTTACATATTAGCGATAGAAAATTATTAATAACAATTATTTTAGCCAATTGTTATGACCAAATTACTTCAGCTGATATTCCAATTTTCCTGCCTCATTCTAGTACAAAGGTAAATCAATTTACTTGTTTTGTAAAACTTTTATTAATAATATGTTACCTTCTCTTTGAAAAAAGACCTTAAATAAAATATTGGCTCATCTCAAACGGCTCCCATCCATTGTTTGCTTATTCCTAAACAGCCCCCATATAAAATAGGTAAAAAATTAAATTTATATTGATACACGTACATCTTAAAAAAATAAGAGTTCATTAGAAACATCATTGAGTGAAATAACACGTATTGATTATATTATTTGTTTTCTCCAAATATTTTTAAATGTAATTAGCTTTTGATCCCTTCCCACATAAAGTTAAAAACAAAAATTGTTAGGTATTATTACAAATAGTGATGTGTCAGAAAAAAAAGCACACCATTATAAATCAATACTTTCATTGCTCTGATCACAATCTAAAAATATAAAAAATAATTTTTTTTATGAGCGTCTTAAGTTTAAATTTTGATGAAATAGATATTCACACGATTTAACGATTTCTCGTCAAACTGCAATTTTCTTTTTTGTTATAATTAAAAAATGAATTACCGTAAATACGTGATAGATACTTGATTATTTTCAACAAATTTTTCAATATTATCAATTTTCCACGAGCCACGAGGTATAAATTTATAAATATTTTGACTATCTTTTAAAATATTTATAGATATTTAAAATTTTTAATGTTTTAAAAATAAATAAAAATTTGAATTATAAATTTAATTCAAGGTTCCTCATAATTTGTTATTATAACTATCTGTCTCCCGTGTGCTCCATTCCCATTGAAAGTTGTTCGCAAATTTTGGGGCTGTTTCTTTGTCTTATAGTTATTTCGATCATAAAATGTTATTAAGTGTACAATGTATATACCTTATTAGTTATACTTACGCAAAATAATAATATTTTAAGATGTTTATAAGTTCTCATGAATATATCAGTTATAGATAATAAAAACAATTTTTTCTCGCATTAATATCATTATTCTTACATTCGGGAAATATATTATTATATAATGTCGTTAAATGAATAACAATAATGATTATTAAACAATAACATTGGTCATGGCATTCTGTGGGTCTTCGCATCATACAACCAATCGGCGCGCTGAAGACTTACAATACTACTTTCCTATTGGTTATTATTATTAAATGCATTTTCCTATCTTAACTACCCCAGTCTTAAGAAAAAGCTGACTTCGTCAGTCGTAGTTCGAACGCAGTGATCTATACTTCATACCTCGCGGTACCGTTCAAAACACCTAGTTGTCACAACTCATATACATCGACAATAATAATTGATTCATCGTTAATTCTATATACCTACACATTCTGAGGTGAGCGATTGCTAATCTAACTAAAAACTTTAATTATAGGCTTTAAACAATTATTTTAATATATTATAATATATAATACATTATACATATTATACGTCAAAGTTTAAATTTTAAACGAGACAAAATAAGTTTTGTGTAATTTATTATGTTGCCTTTTCGAAACAAATTAAATAAAGATACACATACTGTAGGAACACGTAGATATGTTTCGTTTTCACACCAAATTGTGTGTTTAGAAACAAATAATGAAATAAAATAAAATACCTATTTCTGTAAAAATGTTAAAATATTAGACATATTCCCTAACAAAAGTGGTTGGTTCTAAAATCTCAAGCAAACTGTCAGGTATAACTAAAAAATTTGGTGACGTTATGTAAAACGGTATGATGGATTTGTATGCTTGACAAAAAATTGGGACTTTCTTTTATAGTATAGATGATAGGTTAGTTAGGTTATGACTAAGGCTAGGATTTTAAAGCATATGCTTCTTTTTAGATTTTGAACGAAGTGATAAATGTATTGATTTCACAATGATGTGTGTCTGTGTACAGCATATAATTTTTCGAAATAATGCTTCATTTTTTCCAAACTTCGAGAGTGGTTACCTAAAGAAAAATTAATATCCTTGTTGCATTATAGAGATCAAAAGTTAATATTTTTCAACAGTTTTCAAAAAAAATCGAGAAAAACAAAAAAAAAGTGACCGATAAACGGGAATTTTTACGCAAAACCAGTTTTCGACAAAATTGATTTTTTTATATGGTTGTAACTCAAAAACTAATCACTGTAAATACTTGATATTTTCAGTAAATGTTTATATTAGTATATCTACATGCAGTTAAATTTTCAAAATATTTTGAATTTTTTTTTGAGCTATTTATAGACAACTCAATTTTTTTATTTTTCTATTTTTTTTTTTTTGAAGTGTCGATAAAAAAATTTTGGGGGACCAAAAAAACTTGAAAATTTAATACAAGGTTTCTTATAAGTTGTTCTTATTGTTCCTAGTTATAAAAAAAATCAAAAATCGTTAATAAAGACATTTTTTTTATAAGCGTTCAAAGTTCAAATTTTTACGACATATGTTAAAATTGCGAAAATTTGCAATTAATTTTGTTGTTGAAAATTCATACAATTTTTTGTATAAGTATATCTAAGGTTAAAATATTCAATACTAAGTTTTTCTTCAAATAACTATAAGTATAGAGTAAACTCGACATAATATAGTAAAAATTTTATGAGTGTTGGAATTTTAAATTTTTACGAAGTTCCGTAACGATGATAATGATTTATCGACCATTTATTATTATTCAAAAAGTGTAAGTCGTAGATAACTGGAAATTTCATCAGTTATTTAGATTGGCATTTTCCTTACATAATTTAATTTTCAAAATATTTCGCTTGTTTTAAACTTTTAAAGTTATTTATAGGAATTTAAATAATCGTGTTTATTTAGTTTTTTTTATAACTATCGATAACATTTTTTTGGCTAAGTCAAAATACTTGAAAATTTAATACAAAGCTCTTTATATATTAATCTTATAGTGATTCAACAATAATTATAAGAATTCATAGGCACAATTTTTTTATTAGCCTTTGAATTTTAAATTATTTTTAATAAATTCGTCAAAACTATGAATATTTGCAAATTATTTTATAGTTAAAATTTATAAAAAATTTCATGTTAGTAGCTAAGAGTTGAAAATGGAACACAAGATTTTTCATAAATTTGGCTTACAATAATTATAAAAGAACTTAAACGTTGGCCAATTAAAAAAAATTTGTCCTTAGTTTAAATTTTTACGATATGCGAAATTCACTCGTAAAATAACAATTTATACTATCACTAGGTACTATCAAATAATTTTGGATTTTTGTTATAGTTAAAAATTACTATGTAGTCGTAGAAAATTGAAACATACACTAGTTATTTAAGTCGGCATTTTCTGTACATGAGTTAATTTTTGGGTATTCAGGTCATTAAAACATAAACCATATTTTTCATTACCTACTCAATTTAAAATATAATATATTTTTTGTATTATATCCTAAGCTGACAAATCATCTCTATTAAGAATCGTTTTTCGGATACAATGATACTTACCATAGGCATGCGCAGGCCTCTTTTCCAGGGTATGCAGAAGGCTCCCACTGGAGCCATGGCGGATACAGGGGTGTGGGGGGGGGGGCAATGGTGCAGTTAATTAAAAAATTTTTACTTAAAACTCAAATAGTCAAATATAAATAGAAAATAAAAATAACAAAACTCAAAATAGTTAGAATCAGGTATACCTAATATCATACAACTTGTAAAAATAAATAAAAATTACGAACATATTTCGTATAATAGATTATTATGAACATAAATTAAATATAACACTTTTAATTTTAAAAATGATCTTTGATATATGTGAGGCTCTGTGTTCGTTCAGGGTATGCAGCTGCATACCCCCTGCGCACACCCATGATACTTACCATTGGATTCAAATTTAAAACTCCTATACCTAATAGTGATCCACTCGGTATACCTAATGTACAATATACTGGTATTCACTTGATCACGCTTTTAGATTCTGAACGGAGTGAAGAATGTATTGATTTTACAATGATGTGTGTTTTTTTTTTTTTTTTTTTGTTTTTGTGTCTGTGTACAACATAACTAGTCGAAATAATGCTCCAATTTCAAACAATGGAAGTGGTTTCCGATGTAAAAGTGAATATCGTTGGTGCATATAGAGGTAAAAAGTAAAAAATTTCCAATAGTTTTCAAAAACGCCGGGAAAAACCAAAAAAAAATGACGGAAAAACGGGAATTTTTACGCAAAACCAGTTTTCGACCAAATCGATTTTTTTTTATGGTTGTAATTCAAAAACTAATCACTGAAAATACTTGAAATTTTCACCAAATGTTAATGTCAGTGGTATCCGTATATAGTTAAATTTTCAAAAAATTTTGAATTTTTTTGAGTTATTTATAGACCACTGAAATTTTCGATTTTTTTGAGAAATTTTTTTTAAAGTGTCGAAAAAAAATTTTTGGATGACCAAAAAGTTTTGAAAATTTAATACAAGGTTCCTTATGAGTTGTTTTTAATGTAGCTAAAAAAAATTAAAAATCGTTAGTCACAATTTTTTTTTATAAGCGTTTATAGTTCAAATTTTTACGAAATCTGTCGAAAACGCGAAAATTTGCAAGTAATTTTGAAGTTGAAAAATCATAAAATTTTTTTCTTTTATAACTAAGTTTTGAAAATTTGGTACAAGGTTTTCCATAAATTTTTCTTCAAATATCTGTAAAAAAAACTCTACCGGATTCAGACAAAAATTTTTTATGAGTGTTTGAATTTTAAATTTTTATGAAATTGCGTAACGATAACGATTTATCCTCAAACGATTTTAAATATTTGTTATTATTCAAAAAGTATAAGTCGTAGATACTTGAAAATTTTACCAGTTATTAAGATTCGCGTTTTCTTTACGTGATTTAAATTTCAAAATATTTTGATTTTTTTTGAGCTATTTATATACCACTGAAATTTTCAATATTTCTGAAAAAATATTTTTGAAGTGTCGATAAAATTTTTTTGGCCCTATCAAAATACTTGAAAATTTAATACAAAGTTCCTCATAAGTTATTCTTATAGTGATTAAAAAATTATAAGTATACATAGGCACAATTTTTTTTTTATTAGCATTTGAAGTTCAAATTTTGACGAAAATTCGTCAAAATTATGAATATTTGCAAATTATTTTGTAGGTATAATTCATAAAAATATTTGTATTGGTAGCTAAGAGTTGAAAATTTAATACAAGATTTTTCATAAGTTTAGCTTACAATAATTATAAAAGAACTTAAATTTTGGTGTATTCAGGCCATTAAAACATTAACCACCTTTTTCACCAACCACTGGAAATTATATCCTAGGCTGACAAATCATCTTCGTTCAGAATCGTTTTTCGTATACAATGATACCTATCATTGCATTCAAATTTAACCTACCCTAGTCCGAGGTCCACCCCACCCCCTAATGTACAGCAGAACGGTACCCACTTGGCCGCTTTTTTTTATATTGAGCCATATTATTTTACACTAATTTAAAAATTGAAAATTGATTCATTATGATTTAGAAAAACATACATAATGTGTGTATATTAAATATATTTTATGTCTTCTTGGACATTTATAAATGAATATTTTTTGGAGTCATTTGAAAATTGGCTTCTTTGTAACTGAAGTCGAATAGACTATCTACGTCCAAATAAGTAAATATTTTATATCTCAAGGGTAAAATACAATTTTATTTTCCAATAATCTTGTGTATTATAGCTATAACAATACATTGTAACATTTTTATACATTGTTGATTTTTTTTTTTATGTACATGTATAAAAAATAAATTTGTATACTATAGTTTTTCATATTAAGTACCTAATGTAAGTAATTATTATTTCTTTTTTAATTTAATAAATTCTATGTTTCTAGGTTCTTTTACGGCTAGTATGTTGCATGGTTGTACAGGGTGTTTGGACTGCAGCTATTTGTGGACCTATGCCAAATTTAGATGATATTGAAATAAATGCTGCTAAAAGTTTTAGAACTGTTATCAATTATTTTCGACCTAATTATACAAAATTTGAATTAACATCTGGGTAAATTAATATAATACATAAACTATATATGTTACAGTTAAAGTATTGAATTTCATTATTTTATATAATAACAAGGTAGGTAGTTCTATGAGTTACCTACTAATGTCAGTTATAATATAAAATAATATGGTGAGAAAAAAATTATTTATGATACATTAATTAATTATTTTGTAGAATATCTAGTTATTTTATATAATTGCAATTTGATTTCCATTTAAGTATAGAATACATTTATATTTAAAATGTATTATAATACCTATTTAATTTATTTTAAACTGAATTAATTATTTTTATATTATTTAATGGTACGTGCGTATAAGGCTATTGTAGTTTTTAGGTTTGCATACATTTGGAAATTAATCTCTTTTTATTTCCTATTTCATATCATATCATATAAAGTTAGTTGGTAGACAATTATTGATTACCATCATTTACAAATGAAAAAAATTTATGAATTTAAGTTAATGTATGTTTATTATTTTTTAGATATATCATAGTGAACACAAACTTGTTCAAATATATGCAAAATTATTATTCGAGTACTGATGTGCAAAGAGGAATTGTACAGTTTTACAATAAAATTGCATCACGTCTTATGAATGGTATTAGTTTTATGTTTCTTAAATATGTATTATTCTATTTTGTGGTTTTAAATGAATTCTTTTTTATTTAAATTTGATGTTTAAATATTATATTCATTATGTTTAGATAATGTAATGGGAAGTGAAGTCTCATGTATGGGAAAAAATCATAATTATTATGCTATAAGTTCAAATGGTATCACATTATGTTTAGCATATCCAAGTAAACATAATATGGTTACAATCAAGTAAATATATTTTAAATTATTAATTATCAATGATTATAGTGATTATACTGTTTTCAAATTATTTGAATTTATTCATTAATCTATTTGTAACTTAGATAGTTAAATTTTCTAAATTATAATGACCAATTACCAGTTGGTGATTAATTGTCTCATAATTAAACTGATACATAGTTTCTATACCTGAATTTCTGTTACTTATATTATCTTTGTTGTTAAGTAAAATATATTAATATCATTTTCTGTTCTTTAATAGGTACTATGCGAAGCAAGCTTTTCAGCAACTTTTATCTGATATCAACAGTTAAGCATGATTATATGTACGGTATGCTCCACATAATATATAATTTAATTTTTAAATATGATCCGTCCAAACTATTTTTATGTGATTTTAAAATAAATATTTATTTTATTATTTAGCAATATTTACTGTTGAAGAAATGTTTATTTTTTTTATATTTTATAACTTAAAATTAAGGAAATATTATTGTGTTATAAATAATTGTGCATTTTATTCCAAACAAAATATAGGTGTATTTACTTAATACATAATATTTTTTTAACCTAATTACCTATAAATAATAGTCAAACTATAAGGATCCCAACAAAAATTTTTCTTAAATATTTGACTATTTTTATATGCTTTAATACTCTACTAATAATAACTCTCTAAATAGTCATATTATAATAAGAATACAAGTGTTTAAGAGAATGTCTTCCCACAGTGCTGCCTATATCGTAAGAATAAACAACAACTACAATCAGACTTAAAGGTAAAAGCATATCTGGTAAGTTATATTTTCAGTTTTTAATATTTTATATATTCAGTCAATCATTTCTTAAAGTAGATGTTCCTTAATCAAACATTAAATATTTATAGTTTTTAAATAAGGAATTTCAAAAATAAATAAATTAGAGACAAAGCTCCATTTAAAGAGAACTTTATTAATATACAAATATTCAACAGGAAATACACTAAATTCTCATTATGCTTCATACCATTTTTTCATTGTTTCTGGAGCGGAAATTTTATTCTTGTATTTGTTAACCAAGTTTGAAAATGATACATCATTCTTGGCTATCTTCTTCTTACTTTTCACCTGTATTACGAAAAATAAATATAATAATATTACTTGTTTGTATAGAATTAAATTATTTATGAAGTATACTTTTGGTTCTCTTTTCTTCTCGTTTCTGATGGCTAAATCACGTTTCTTTTTCATTGTTAATTTCTTCTTAGTTTTGACATTCTTCTGATGTGCTTCTGATTGAATCTTAAGTTTAAACTTTGATCGAATTGCCGTGTGCCCCTGATTAAATTTTTAATATGTCAGTAATTAATAATATATTTAAACTATTAAACTATTTAAACCAAAACGTTCAATTTATTATATTTAAATACATTATATTGAGCTTTCTACAAATAATAATATTTTTTATTTTACCTCTTTAGCTGTTATACCAGTATATTCAGGGAGTTCTGCTGTTTTTTTTCTTGATAATGCAGTAGATCTATTGTTTTTATTATTATTTTCTGTATTAAATTTTTTATTTTTGTTTTCAGTTGAAGAAGTACTAGGTTGTTGTTTATTAAATAACGGATTACTGGTTTTACTCTTTTCTATTCTTCGTTGTCTAGCTTGTAAAACAAGCCTATTTTCAATAGAAAATGCTACTATTGGTCTCTATAATTAAAATATTAATTAATCAACTTTCTACAGAAGGATAAAATAATGTCTGAAAATCTTACTTTATTTGAATTAAAAATGTTTGGATTGTTATTGATGGATCTGAGTGCCTTTAATGCATCTTCATGTTGTTTAAACGTAACAAAAGCATATTCTTTTGAAATTGGTACTCCATTGGGATCAACTTTTTTTAAATTTCTCATAACAACTACCTGAAATTGAATAATATAAAACAATATAATAAAGCAATAGTATTTTTAGAATTAAGAAAACTATGTTATAAAAGTGCTTTAAAACATTAGTTATTATCCATTATTAGTAAGGTATTCTAAGATTAGACAACATTTAAAGAAAACAACAAAAATCTTTTATAAAACTAATATTAACACCAGGTGTGTTGTTTTAAGAGAGACAGACAGAGAATTAGCACCACCCAAGATATTTTAGGTGGTCAAATTTTGTATCAATGTTGTGAATAGTCATAATATTATAAATGTATGGTGAAAAATTAAGGTCATTAAAAATTCTAAAGAAAACCAGGGTATCTTGGTATCCCATTTCTCCTAAAGCAACGGTTAGGATCTTTTTTTCTTGGGAATACATTTAGGTATAAAAATGTTGTCCAACCTTAAAAAAACTAAAATGACAATTTTTGATTTAAGCTTTTAATTAAAATTGGTGAGAAAGCAACTTTTTAAAAATTTCTGATTTGCAAAACAGTTTATTATAATGTAGTCAAAATTAAAATACTTATGGTGCATAAGTGTTTAGTTATCGAACTCACTTTCAATACTGCATTAGGACGAGTATGTTTTGTGAATAATTCTTTTAAGGTTTTATTATCCATGTTTGCTGGCAAGTTGTGGATAATAAGTCGATTACGAGCCACAAACATATTTAAATTTTTTAGAACTTGAGATTTCCATTGTTCCAACTCAAGTCTTTTGTTCATATCATGGACAGATACCCCATTTGCAGCTGCTGTTCCGGCAATTATAACTAGAACACGATTCCAAATATTAAATGTCATGTGTTATATAATAGAATATGATGTGTATTTACACCAGCTACCTTTACTAAGATAAATAAAAATAAAATTCCATACCTCCTTCTTTGATTAAATACAAATTTCTGTTATCCTTATGAATAACTTTATCATCTTTATTTTTATCTAAAACTTCTTTATCGATTGCCATTTGTGGTTCCATTGTAGATCCATTAAGTGTTAGGTCTTCGGGAGAACTAGACATACAAGCTTCCACACTGCTAGAATCCTAATTTACATATTTAAATAAATATCACTACTATCTGTATTAAAATTTAGGTGATCAAAGCTAATGTTTTATCAGCTCTATTTTGAAATAACAATTTTTTTCTACAAATTTAAGTACTTGCATAATTTATGTTTTAGTACATTTATTTATAATGTATTTTATGTAATTGGAATCAACTTCCGCAAATAAAGAAATTATTATTATTATATATATCAGGGGTGGCCAAACTTTTTACAATCTAATAAAATTATACTTCACCTTTGAGGATCGACTTCCTTAAACAATCTTTTTATTATTGTATAACAAGAATTACTAAGAAACATATAGGCCACGCAGCCCTAAAAATAAACTCTAACATGATCGACTTTGAAATTGTCCGCGATCGACTGTTTGGCCGCCCCTGATATATATACACATTACACATATATTAGGACCAAATTATACTTATAACTATAATCTGTCTTGCAATAGAACGAGACCATTTCGAGCAGGTTTGCTGCAGCGCTATCCCAATTTGTGGAGGTGGAATAGAGCGATGCAGAATGGGAATGCACAAGAATGACCGGTTTTGGTCGAGAAATGCTCCAGTTCTTTTGTAAGACAGACTAGTTATAATTAATGTTTATATTTACTCTGAATTTCACAAATGCTGTTCCTTTGGAATGTTCCGTTAAACGATCCACACAAACTAGTGCATAGTAAACTGGTCCAAATCTTTCTTTTACGAACCGCTTTAATTCATCATTGTTAACACTAAATGAAACATTTTTAAAAAAAACTGTCAAACCTTCTTTAACGTCGTGTGATTTAAAACGTTTTTTATTTGTTGCAGAAATTACAGATTCATCGTCATCATTGTTTTCTCTTTTTCGTTTAATATCATTTCTAAAATTAAATATTTCAAAATAATTATTCGTGAGTTGATTAATAATCTAATATGAATAACTCACTCATTATCTTTGGTCTCAAAATCAACAAAGTTTTCACATTCATCTTTTATTGTTTCAAGAGTAAGATAATCTTCAACAGTTTTAGGTTTTTCTAAATTGTTTTGATCATCAGATGAATCTTCTTTAATTTCTGTTTTATCTTCTTCGATAACAGCTTCAACATTTTCTTCTTTAACCGAGATATTTTCTTCTTTTTCTTTATTAGTATGAATAGTTTCATACTTATTTTTCGGTATAGCCCAATCAACAACAATAGATCGACCTAATATATTTAAAAAAAAAATAAGATGGTTAATAATAATAGGTATTTAAACAATTTTCTAATGTAACTAAAAATAATAAAAAATTTAAAAAAAAACACAAAAATATGTCATCATTCTGATGTTATCATTCTAATATGTTTTGAAATAAAATAAAATATAATTAGTGAATTAAACCCGTGAAATACTTTTAGAAGCTTAAAAAATATCTAAAGAAATGTTAACTTTTCATTTTATGGTTATAACTTACAATAATATATACCTTTTAAATATATATATAATAACATACTTACCACCAAAATCTTTTCCACTGGTGTGAGCAATTGCTTTAGCAGCATTTTGTTTAACGATAAATTGTACAAAACCACAACCAATAAGTTTTCCATCAGGTTTTCGTAAAAGTTTGACATCATTTATTTCACCAAATTTAGAAAAATGTTCTTTTAATTGTTCTTCATCTGTCTGTTAACATTTATACAATGCTGTTAAATTATTATACTTCAATATTTTAATATATAAATACAATTTTATAACTCCAAATGACAATGTTAAAAATAATTTTATAGACTTCAAATACTCACAGTAAATGGAAGATTTCGAATAATGAGTCTTCCTCGGCGATTGTTTGCATTTTTCGGAGCTTTGTTTTTGGCGAAGAATATTTTATCCTTCATGTTTGCGATCGACGAAATATCTGTAATGTATAATTATACGTTTCAACGTTTGTATAATTATTAATTATTATTCTGTAGTACGACGCACATGTCTTACCGCCACGGTTATCTATATTTACTATCTAGTATCTACCATACACCTGATAAAAAATTATTATCATTTTTATCTTTTTGTGATAACGATTTTTATTTTTTACCACTTATCCATGAGTTGGCACAACCGAAGTGTCATTGTTGGCAGCACCGGACCTTATCTTACCGCTATCCTATATCTACCTTATCGTTTTTTTTTCACTTTTCTTAATTATTATTATTATTATTATTTTTACTCTCATTTCTCATTCGTGTTTCTTTTACCGCTGTGTTCACGCGGAAAGTCTTCGGAGGTCCAAAGTTTCGATTCCAAAGTCGTTTACCGGTCGCTCTATATTTAGCACTTAGGTCTCCGAACGATAGACTTCTCTGTTCGATATAAGACTTCGGATATGATGCCATCACACACTGAATAATCTCATGTAAGTGGACACATTTATTTTGTTCGGCTAATACACGTAAATGTCATGACTAACCGCTAAACCATATTCCATTCGATTGGAATACAATAATAATATGATACGATAGGTCACGTTGTCACTGAGCTCATTGCGACTAGTGTGATTATTATTTTTATTATTATTTCGTACTACTGTCAAAGGACGTCTCCTGTAATACTTCAGAATAAGATTTTATTTAATTCTCATTTACCTCGCTGCTTACTTGTAATCTAATTACTATTTGTACAACTGTACACAGTACATACTTAATATGTTCATGGGAACTCAATGTCTACTTACATTTTTTTTTCTGCAAGTTTTTGGCACTCTATCATTGTACCAAAGCTTCTCTGGCAAAGTGTGTAGTTATCTTGTTTTTGGTCTGCCAACAACCACATTTTATTTCCTTACAAAAGTGATAAAAATATAAAGGACAAAAAATTGTATACATTTTTTTCTGACTTGATTATTATAAGTTAGTCATGCAAAACATATCTATTATTAGACTATTCTTCAAATTAAAAGTTTGACCGCTTTGCCCACACCTATTATAAAACTACATTAGGTATTTATAAGATGGATTTAAAAGTTAATTTGTTTTTACATGATTCATAATATTTACAAATATTTGAACATAAACAATTGTATTGATTTATCATAGAGTAGGAAAAGGTTTTTGCAAACTTTTTTGAAAAATATCTATTGATACAATATGTTGAGGCAGTTGAGCGTTGACTTGTGTTAAATAGTATTGATAAGATTTTACTAAAAATATATATTAATATTAACAACTATATTGAGATGTTACATTTACATTGTTATTCAATTAGATATGTTTCAAGTTTAAAAATTAATTTCAAGAAACCTATTGAACTATATTTAATTTTCTTTAATAGGAAACTATTTATTTCGTATTCCAACCTTTAAGCATTCTAATTGGTACTATTATAAAAATTATACCCCCCCCCCTGGTAATCCATTTTGTTGGCTTAAGTGTGAATAGTCTATAAAATTTTAATGAATTAAACCATAATTTCTAATAAATATATAAGTTCTACAAAAATATTTGAAATTGAAGTTAAAAGTTGTGCTTATGAAGTAGTATGAACCCATCATCACGACCATAACAATTAACTTTACTAAAGCCTTTTAACATTATACTATTTAGAGTTAAATAATACTGAGACTTCTCTTCTATTTTGGTAATGCTTGAAATGTCAACATCTGTATATTAAATAAACTGTTATTTTCAACAACCTTGATAATTTTAACAAAATTAACCTACATTATGTAAAATGTAAGTTAAGTAGTCAAATGCTTATCTATTATTATTATTTATTATAACATTAATCGATATTTTCTTTAGTTCAAAGGTGAATTTACCTATTATCTCTTGTTAAAATAGCAAATATAAATATAATATAACCTACTGTAACAGAAAACATGTTATGAAGATCTAAAATTCTAGAATTATTATATTATAAATATATTTTATTTAGGCTTGTGTTTAAAATTGATCAATTATCATTTTATCCAACTATAAATAACAACAATTTTTTTAATAATTTATTTATATTATAGGTATTTACCTAATATCTATAAGTATATGTATATTATATGCATGTATTTTTTATCTTTATCATATAATTATTAACAGTTACAGTTAGGTGTAAATCACCCAACTGTACACATACATTCAAAACCAAGAAATGAGGCCATAATTTTGTATACCTACCTATTCAGAATTTCTTTTTATACATTTTATTTTAATTTGTATAATTTTTAGATTGTTTCAAAATCATATACTGTATCTTCTAGGTTATATTAACAGTTAATTACTCTAATTGTTAATGGTTATCCTCTGCCACAATTAATACATTTAATTAATAAATCTTTTTGGTTTTTAAATACTAACCATTATTAGATTACAAGTACCTTTAAATAAATATTATTCATGTTTAATAATACATTTTAAATTGAAATTGGCACTATCATGACTTTTAATATAGATTGATATATATGTACATTTTTTTTACACAGCTTCAAATCAAGCCCAACTTTTTTATGTAATTTTTATTATCTTAATGCTATATAATTAATATTTTATTTTTATTTCTTTTTAGGTACTGATAAGTTAAATATTATGTTTCATCCATAATTGAGTGTTATATTTTATCTACTAAATATTGCTATACTATACATAGATACAGTATAATTTTAATTATAATTTAATTTTTAACTTTTACTGTTTTATATCAATGTTTTTATTACATATTTGGTACAAAATTGAATTCTTTAAAATCAATAATAATGATATGCTAAAATAATTATAGTTTTTTATTTTTAATTTTTATTTAACATAGATCCTGTGAATACAATTCTTTTGTTTGAAATTTTAAAGTAATATCAATTTATATATTTATATTCTGCCTTGATATAACTATGTACTATTAATCTGGTTTTAACTCTATTGTTTATGATTTATGTTCTACATTAACTAACTATCCTTTATTTGAAACTAAAGTTTTTATGTTAGTTAATCAAAACAATTTTTTTTTTGATAATTTGTTTATATACATACTTCTTTTATCATATACACATATAAATGCCCCTAATCATATTGAAAACATAAGATAGGTTATCTATATTGTGCATTGACAGCAATTTTCCATATATTTAAACTAAACATGTGATCATTTTAAACAAGTATTTATTTATTACTAAAAATTATAGGCTATTGTAAATATAACATAAACTATATTGCATATTTGCATAATTACATTATAGTTTATGACTGTATCATGACATTTTTTTTCTGAATTTTCATGAATATTAAAATGTTTAGGTTGTATAGGTACAATATAGTTTACATAAAAAAAAATATGTGTTTTAGATAGGTTAGGTACATCTACTAAATATATATTTTATATATTAAGAGCTAAATTCAAAAATTATTTTATATTGACTTCAATATTTATATTTTAGATGAGGATGACGATATGATTATGAAAATAATATCATAATGGTAGAAGAAGAATGTTTAAAAAGTAAGAAATCAATAAAAATGCAAGCTGTAGCCCTCAGAACATCGAGATCAATTTCAAATGAGGAATGTACACCAAGACAAAAATCTGATGTCGGAAGAGCTGCGCGCAAAGCTAAACGTATACGTTTCCTAGTTAATGGTGATCGATTTTGCAAAGGTAATTTATAAAATAAATATAGTGATTAATTAAACATTACTTAGGAACTGTCATGTTTAATGGTATTATAATACAAGATTTCATTTATAATTTTAATTATTTGGTATTTAAAATTATTATATTTTATAACTATTTGAATTAATGACCTATTATTTAGTAATATAATCATTTATGTTGGTTTTAGGTGTTGTAGTAGCAGTAACTCATGAACGATATCGTTCATTTGACAGTCTATTAGCAGAATTATCAAATATGCTATCTGAAAACAAACACCTTCCTAGTGGTGTACGAGCATTATTTTCAACAGATGGTCATAAAATATCTCAACTAGATGATCTCGAAGATGGAAAATTTTATATTTGTTCTGGTGGTAATAATGCCATAAAAAAAATAGACTATGCCGCCCTGAACAATGTCAAACCATCTCGATCTCTGACCAAACTTCAATCTACCCATACAGTTTTAAGCAGCCCAAGTAAACAACCTTATCTGAATATAAGGCCTAAAATAATATTTGTTGTAAGAAGTGGTACCCGACCTAGAAAAATTATCAGAATGTTATTGAACAAACGCAATTCTCCTTCATTTGAACATATTCTTACACTAATAACAGAATCCATAAAATTAGATACTGGTGCCGTCCGTAAAGTATATGTATCATCCGGATGTCAAATAACACAACTAGAACAATTTTTTGAATCAGATGACTTGTTTTTTGTGTACGGTTCTGAACGAATATCTCAAGATGATTTGAAATTAGACTTTGAAGAAATGAAAACTGTACAATCTCACAAACGTGGACTAAGAAGGCCAGCCAATGAACTGAAAAATGGTACACATTGTATGGACGAAAGTGGTAAAAGAGTACCTCAGTTACCAAAAACAACTAAAGCTAATCGGAGTATAACCAGTTCAATACCCAGCAAAGTTCTAAGCAGGTATATAATTTTATCAAATAAATGTTGTTATTTATAAACACTAGAAAAATGAAAACACAATTTTTTCATAAAAAAATATTCATACATTTTTATTTTTATTTACAAATAATTGTATTTACATATATATATTACAGTTTTTTACTAAAAAATACATTTTCAAATATTATGAATTGTATGTAAATCTAACAATTCATTGACTAGCTTATAAATATGAATTTATTTTATATGGTCTTTAATATTATCTGTTTTTATTTTTTTTAAATAGGTACACTATTGGTGATCGACTTGGTGATGGTAATTTTGCTGTAGTTTACCGGTGTTTTGACAAACGCAATAATGCTGAATATGCATTGAAAGTAATTAAAATATTAGATGTCCCTCAAATGAGTCAAATGATTGAAAATGAGCTCACTATATTGAAAAGTATAAGCCATCCAAATATCATCAATTTAATATCCGATCTAGTTACACCTACTGATGTTTACCTCATCACAGAATTAGTTAGTGGTGGTGACCTGTTTGAAGCCATTGCTAGGTGTACAGACTTTTCTGAGCGCGATATTCGATTAATGACAAGAAATTTAGCTTCAGCATTGGCATATCTCCATGGACTAGACATTGTACATAGGGACGTGAAACCAGAAAATCTTCTAGTTGAATATGATATTAATGGTCATGTGTTGCACTTAAAACTGGCAGATTTTGGTTTATCTCAAAAAGTTAAAGAACCTCTTTACATGGTGTGTGGTACTCCCACTTATGTATCCCCAGAGATACTTACTCAAGATGGTTATGGCGTAAAAATCGATATTTGGGCTGCTGGAGTGATTCTATATATACTTTTGTGTGGCTTTCCACCATTTGTCAGTGAAAACAACATTCAAGAAGATTTGTTTAATGACATACTCAGTGGGACATATGGTTTTCCAGAACCTTATTGGGATAATGTGTCTGAAGAAGCCAAAGATTTGGTTTGCTCAATGTTACAGTCCAATCCCAGTTTGAGATTTTCTGCTGAAGATGTTCTCGATCATCCATGGTGTGATGAATTTGAACTGTGATGAATACTTCCAAGCATTTGTTTTTTTTTTTTAATGTTGCCATTGTATGTAACTGGCTAATTAAAATTATTATTGTTCCATTTTGATAATAATAAAATGAAATTAGACTTGTGTAACTGTTTCAATATTTGAATTATTATCATTATTATTATTATTATTATTTTTAAAGCATAATTATTTTATTTTGTTTAGTAATCTAGCATTAAGAAATTTTAAGGCAATGTATTTAGACATTGATCAACTATTTATTTGTATTAATTTATAGTATGTAAATCAAGCCAAAATAATTAGACTCTTCCTATTTGATATTACAATTAAAAATTAAAGTGATACTATTATAATTATTTCCTTTTTTAAATAAATAACATATATGCTGAATTTTAGTTGGTAAAGCTGTTCTTATTTTTTAAAGTAGGAATATTTTTAATGTTTATTCATCAATCTTTATTAAAGTATTGATTGATGTTTTTTGAATTATATTATACACCTGGTCATTGATAATTCAAATTTTATTTAATATTTATGTATTATTTATTGTGTAAACACTAAACATATACCTAATAGTTATAAAGATGCTCAAAAATATTTCATTTGTTAAATATAGTATTATTTTTATTTATTTTTAAATAAACTGTAATGTATAGTATGCATTGAAATAGTAAAAAAATATATAAGAAAGAGAGAAAAATAACCATTTTGCTTTTATACTATTCGAGTTGAAGCTACCACATTATTGAGTAAATCACTGTAATGAATAATTATGTTTGATTTGAATTTAGTGATAAATCATTAAGGTCATCCATATGACCATATTATGTTGTGTTAGCGATACTGAGCACTGAATGTGCTCGTAAATCAAAAATGTGTTAAATTGCTGAAATTTGGAATCTACAATGGATTCTCTCCTAAGTGACAGTAATAGTTTAATGTGTGTAGTGTATGTAATATGGTAATTTTAAACTTAAATTCAATATGTTAAATCATTTATTCTGGAAAAATGTTTCATAAATTATTTGAATAAGTAAATAAAATATTAAAAAGTATTTAAATGCCTAATTATTACATTTTAAGTTACACTATCTATCTCGGATTATATTTTAAATCTGGCCAATTATAAAATTTTTTCAAAATTGTCTATAAATTTCAATAAAATAAACGTTTTTAAAATATTGAAGTATTTAGAAGATACCTACATTAGTATTCAATTAGGTACCTACCAAGTCAAATACTATTAAAAACGTCCTTCAAACTAATACACGCATCATAAAATTTTTATATACCTACCTACTACATAGGTATACCAACTAAATTATAGTAATGTTTATTGCAGGCAAGTAACTCAAAAAAAAATATTAATTCTCTAACGATGATTTAACTTGGCTAAAATCTCTAATTTATACAGTAAAATCACTCGCTTATTATAATAATTACAGTGTCGTAATATATAAAAAGACGATATCCCGGGTACGATCCGTATTAGGACATTTGGTTGGTTTTAAATATGCGTAGTAACTTAAAACTTTACCAAATTTGGTCGTATATAACGATGCAGTCTATTACAACGATAATCCGGTTGCAATGGATGATGTTATTTTGAAATGAAAAATTGTTTTTACGTCGTGTATACATACGAAATAATAAAAATTGGATTTCGCTAAGTTCGATAATTCGTAATCTAATCTGTATAGCAGATAATGAGTCGTATAGTTTATAGGTATGTAGATACATTTTGTATCGTAATAAAATAGGTTTCACGTACCTATAAGACGTTATATGGTAGATCGTAGCAGGAATAATAGTAACGACTAACGATAACAAAAAATATGTAACACCGACAGTGTAGTTCATGAACAAATGTAACATGTGAGTTCGATATACAGCAGATAAAAAAATCACCCGTGTATTTTTACACGAATAAAAAATTGTAACGATCCAAATTTCCTTAAACTTTGTTTTAAGACATAGACTATAACGATTAACGACTTAAATGCAGTGTTGGTGTGGTAACTTAGTTATTTGTTTGCTTTTGTATTTTTAATAATAATTTACCCGGTAAAAAGCAAAACATCAATAGAATGAATAGGTAAATGTTATTTTAGAATCCACAATCTGTAAAGATTAAAGAGCAAAGGGATGCGTAAAATATTTTTCGATATTATTTAAAATACCATTCATATTATGCAACTATGTTATTTCCAATTACCTACTTTAAGAATTGAATATTTAACGGTTAAAATACATTTATAAAATTTATTTATTGTATTTTAAATACATATATTTTATATTATGATCATTGGAACTTGGAACTACATTTTATTCAATACCTATACGGCTATACCGCCTATACCTACGTCCTATTTTAATTGCTATTTAATAAATTATTTAAATATATTTAGTAATAACTAGCGCTCGGATTTTAAAGCACAATAAGCAACTAAAAAAGCAAAAAAAAAAAAAAAGCGGGCAAGTGGGTACCGTTCTGCTGTACATTAGGGGGTGGGGTTGACCTCGGACTAGGGTAGGTTAAATTTGAATGCAATGATAGGTATCATTGTATACGAAAAACGATTCTGAACGAAGATGATTTGTCAGCCTAGGATATAATTTTCAGTGGTTGGTGAAAAAGGTGGTTTATGTTTTAATGGCCTGAATACACCAAAATTTAAGTTCTTTTATAATTATTATAAGCTAAACTTATGAAAAATCTTGTATTATATTTTCAACTCTTAGCTACCTATACAAACATTTTTATGAATTATACCTACAAAATAATTTTCAAATATTCATAATTTTGACGAATTTTCGTTAAAATTTGAACTTCAAATACTAATAAAAAAAAATTGTGCCTATGTATTCTTATAATTTTTTAATCACTATAAAAATAACATATGAGGAACTTTGTATAAAATTTTCAAGTATTTTGATAGGGCCAAAAAAATTTTATCGACACTTCAAAAAAAATTTTCAGAAAAATTGAAAATTTCAGTTGTCTATAAATAGCTCAAAAAAACTCAAAATATTTTGAAAATTAAATCATGTAAGGAAAATGCCAATCTAAATAACTGGTAAAATTTTTAAGTATTTACGACTTATACTATTTGAATAACAACAAATATCAAAAATTCGTTTGAGGCTAAACCGTTATTTAACGCGGTTTTGTAAAAATTTAAATTTCAAACACTCATAAAAATATTTTGTCTGAATCCGGTAGAGTTTTTTTTTACAAATATTTAAAGAAAAATTTATGGAGAACCTTGTACCAAATTTTCAAAAGTTAGTTACAAAAGAAAAAATTCTTACGATTTTTCAACCACAAAATTACTTGCAAATTTTCAAGAAACCTTGTATTAAATTTTCAAGATTTTCTGGTCAGTCAAAAAATTTTTATCGTTATTTAAAAAAAAAATACCTAGAAAAATTGAAAATTTCAATTGTCTATAAATATTTCAAAAAAAACTCAAAATTCTTTGAAAATTTAACTGTGTACGGAGAGCGCTAATATAAACATTTGATGAAAATTTCAAGTATTTACATCGATTAGTTTTTGAGTTATAGTAAAATAAAAAATTCGATTTTGACGTAAACTGGTTTTGTGTAAAAAATCCCGTTTTTCCCTCATTTTTTGGGGGTTTTTCTTGATTCATTTCAAAAATATGGACTATGGAAATTTTTAACTTTTGACCCCCCAAAGTACCAACTAGATTCAATTTCCTTTTCAAAGAGGGGCTAAAGTCAAAAATCGAAGCATTTTTACTGCTCCAAATGTTATCGACAGACACAAAAAAAAAAAAAACACACATCATATCAAATCAATACATTCATCACTCCGTTCAGAATCTAAAATTTATGTAATTTAATTAATATTTTTTAAATATAACTATATTGTATTAGTTTATTAAAAATATTATAAAACTTTTAAGTGTCGTTTGATACAATTTAGAAAATATATATTTATATAAATATAACATATATATTTCATTGGCTTATTGTTATTAATCATAAAGAATTATGATACATTTCACCTCAATGATATTCTTAATATATTGATTTTAATAATTTTGCATAAACTATATTCTTCAATTATTCATGAATAAACAATATACAAGTAAACATAAATAATCATTCAGAAATTTTTGTCATAGAATTTCCTCTAGAAATAGTAGCAGCTTGAAATTATCATTTTTAAAATTTTTAAAATGAAAATTTCATACTAACATCACTAACCACACCATAACGGTGTTTAGAAAACTTAAAAAAAAATTGAATCGATAAATTTTACAAAAAAAAAAAAAAAATATTTTTCAATAAATTATTAGAAAATCGTATGATATTAATTGATGCATTTGTATATCGCAGACGTCTCATAAATATTACAGCATCAATTAACATAAAATAAAATATCTTAAGTCTTTAAAGATGAAATACTTACGCAATAGTGCGCATTATACTAAAAATATATAATAATACGAAGAATTAAAACATCCATCGTCTCGTTTAGAATCAAGTTACAAGATTTTTTTGTTGTCAAGAATGTTGTCGACAGACACAAAAAAAAAAAACATCATTGTAAAATCAATACATTCATCACTCCGTTCAGAATCTAAAATTTGAATCCAATGAGAGGTATCATTGTATACGAAAAACGATTCTGAACGAAGATGATTTGTCAGCCTATAGGATATTATAATTTCCAATGATTAGTGAAAAAGGTGGTTTATGTGTTAATGGTCTGCATAGGCGGCATTTAGAGGGGGCACGAAGGGGCAGTTGCCCCGACCCCCAGGAAAAATATTGAAAGGGCAAACTTATCATTTTGCCCCCTCATAAATTAAATATTATTTAAACAATTTTTAATTTTTATAAGATATTTATGCTGAAATTACTTTTGTACAATTATATAAGAAAATTAATCCCCATGTTAAGTTATGATTACTTTTAAAACATAATATAACATACACCACATAATTATTTTTTATTAAGATGCACAATCTGTACTATTTAGCACAATAAGTGTATCTATGTGGTGCGATAGAACAAAAATACAATGAAAATAGGAATAAGAAACCATCTACTAGTGGAATTTGATTGGGAAATTATTTAAGTATAAATTATAAAATTATAGGAGTGTAAGATGTTAACTGTTCTTATTTAGATAATAAGCGAGTAAAATATAAGGTGAATTGTATTAGATAAGTTGAATAGGAGAAGATTTTTAAATGGGTCAGTAAATTTTGATTAATTTTTCAAAAACACACTAGATATTATATTTGGTGTGAAAACGAAACATATCTACGTGGTCCTATTTAGTAACAGTATGTGTACCTATCTTTATTTCATTTATTTCAAAAAGGGAACATAATAAGTCACACAGAACTTATTTTGTGTCTCTCTTGTAAAATTTTAATTTTGAAGTATATGTATTATATATTATAATATTATATTAAGATAATAATTGTTTAAAGCGTACCTATAGTGCAATCGCCCACAACCCAACTCGCAGAATGTGTGTATAGAATCGACGATGAATCAATTATTGTTGTCGACGTAATGAGATGTGACAACGGCTCGGTGCTTTGAACAGTCCTGTGGAGTTTGTAGTATAGATCACTGCGTTCGAACTATGACTGACGAACTTTTTCTTAAGACTAGGGTAGTTAAGATAGGAAAATGCATTTAATAATGATAACCAATAGGAAAGTAGTATTGTAAGTCTTCAGCGCGCTGATTGGCTGTATGATGCGAAGACCCACAGAATGCCATGCCCACTGTTGTTGTTGTTTAATAATCATTATTATTGTTATTCATTTAACGATGTCAAAATATTATTATATAATATATTTCCCGTGTATAAGAATAATGATAATAATGTCAAAAAAAAATTGTTTTTATTATCTATAAGTATATTTATGAGAATTTATAAACACCTTAAATTATTATTATTTTGAGTAAGTAGGTAATAAGTACATACTTACTCAAAATAATAACACACTTTATAACATTTTATGATCGAAATAATTATAAGACAAAAAAATAGCCTCAGAATTTGCAAAAAACTATCCACGGGAGGTGGAGCACGCTATAAAAATTAGACTTCTATTTCATAAATAAAAAAGAAGCACATACGCTTAAAAATCCAAGCTCTAGTAATAATAATACTAATAAGTAATAAGTAATAACCAATTAATTACTAATACAGCATTTAATAACCTACTGTAATACGGTTTTGCTATATACTTGAGTTCATTATTGCATCTCAATCGAATACCGAATACTAGATGGCTTGTAGTGCTTGTACCTTGATCTTTTTTATAATTCAAACACGAGTTTATTTAAAATATATTTAAAAAATATTATTCTGTATTACAGAAGCTTACAAAACTGTTAAATATTTGAACTAAATCATCGTATAGGTACATTCGTACCGGTTGATAATTTAATTTATGCACGTTCAAAATACCCGTATTTGATATGGAATGATTAACTATGTGAAGTGTGAAGCAACAGTCATCCGTTTACTTTCGATGTCTGTAATCGAAAATCCATTTTATGATCCAATGTTTAATGGTTTTCCTTGCATGGATCACGGATGTCGTGTCGTTGGGATGCGATGCCCTCAAGTCCAAATGATGAGCACCGTCTGGTATCAATAACGCCCTGACGGTCGACGATATACTCTTCAATACGCCGCCACTAGACCACGGGTCTAATAAGCCATTGCTATAGTACATAAGAAAACAAATAATCAAGTACACATGGACGCTGCGATTAATTATTGAGTAATTTTTATTTTCAAGCATTCCCACCCCCTTGAAAAATCCTGCTTACGCAACTGTTGCGTAGTCGTCTACATATAAGTAAAGTATAACTTACGGATTTATTGGTTCCAATAAACTTTCAATTTTAGAATATAAATATTTTTTTAAATGAACTTTTTCTAGTACAAAGTTTAAACGTTATTGACTAACAAGCAGTTTCCTTCCCATTTTACACTTACGACTTATTAGGAGAAGAGGTCTAAGATACTTAGTTATTTATACAAATGCGGTCAACGATTAACACTATATATTTATATATATATATTATATATCATATTGACATTTACATATTATTATAATTACTTAAATAATAGGTACTTAATAACTATTTTTTTATCATCCGTGTTACGCTAAATTAAACCACAAATCAACAAGAAAATGTTATTTTTATTTTTATACCGAAGTATCGGTTTTTGAAATCAATGGCTATAAACCTTCTGGGACAACGTGGACATTTTTTTTTTTTTTTTTTTTAAAAAATAGCGTAAAAGTCGTTCCAATAGCTTTTG
Source organism: Aphis gossypii (assembly GCF_020184175.1). Taxonomy (NCBI): domain Eukaryota; kingdom Metazoa; phylum Arthropoda; class Insecta; order Hemiptera; family Aphididae; genus Aphis; species Aphis gossypii. The sequence goes on along the minus strand of NC_065531.1, from coordinate 13,500,247 downwards.
ATTCTATTAATCTCGGATATACCAACATTCATTTATATACTATATATTATATCTTTATAAATACGACATTATTATTACCTGAATATAATGTTGGACGCAGCTTTAAGATTTTTACCACCGTACTGTTTTTCGACATCGTCCGTGGTCGGTTTGACGCCATATCGATTTTCACAGTACTTTGCGTAGCTTTCAAAATCCCACGGGTACGGTTCAAATATGTCGTCCTCGCCACCTTTAGTACAAAACGGCATTATCATTTCTGTACAAGCCTGAAAAAAAACCCATCGGATGGGGTATACAATGTTTATATTTCATTTCGGAAAATTAAATTATGTATCTAAAAAACAAAAACTCGAATCTCTTACTATTTCTTACTATTATTAGTACTTACATTATCTGTTGTGATTTACGGTATCGACTCGTTACTAAAAGAAATATCAGCTAAACCTCAGAATACATACTATATGGAACAACATATTATGTGGATAATATCTATCTACAATTAACTAATACCTATACTACTCATGAGTATACAATAATACTTATTTAACAAAATAACAAAAGTGCAGGGTTGCACTTACCTGATAATTCCAACCTTTCGTCATATCATCGGAAAACGCCGACGACAGATTTAAACAACTGGCCGACCCGGTGTAATTGAAATAGACGCTCAGCCCGTGAAATACCGACATCAGGAGCGTCGCATCGTCTTCCGTGTGGTTTGTCATCGATTTGCAGACTTCCTGATGACAAAAGTTCATCATATTTTTTTATTAGTAGCTACTCCATATTCACATCACCCTAGCCAAGTATCCAAAATCGATTCAAAAGTTGGTACGTAAAACAATATAATATGACGAAAATTAATAATGAATATTAATAAATTAAGCTGTAATTTATGCTGTATTTTTAGTGAATTATTGTTTTATCTTATATTTATAGTTATTTTTATTCTATATTATAAACTATCAATTATTATAACTACACATTACTCATTTGGGTTTCTAATCATAAAGAAATAGTTAGAATATCAAATACGACCAAGTCCAATAATGGTTCAACAATGTATAAAATTAAATATTTTTTTTTATAACCCAAAAACAAATGCAATTTTTGAAATAAAAATATTATTTTACATCGAAAATTAGTTTTAATTAGTATTCTTTATTTTCTTTACTTTTTATTGTTTTCTCTAATTATTAAGAAAATTACACCACACATAGTACCATTTGGAATTTAGATTTACTTTCTTACTCTAAAAGATATTGAAGATAGTTACAAAAATAATGAAAAATTAAATTAAAAATCATTTTTGTAAAATCAATAGGTACAATTTAAAAATGTAAAAAAATGTATCCTCCCATTTTATAACATATAATATAGCACAAATATGTAACTCATCATAATATAACTATATTATAAGTTAATACTTACCTATGTAGTATCTCTAGCTATTCAAATAAAATTAATATACATTTTCAACTTTATTTTGCCTTTCGATTAAAGCCTTGACATAATACAGTTTTATCTTTACCATATATTATTTACACCACAAAATAATCAAATATCTATTACCTTGATCGGATTCGCCGGCAAAGGAGCCAAAAAATTTGCCTCGTAAGGATAGTTAACCATGGCCAGTGCCACATACACGTCAGCAGCCCAATATTTTAACCGTGCTACGTCGTCAGTGGTCTCTAACGGTGTACATAGTTTCCAGTTGTCCGTTAACCATGCTTTCCCAGAATCTACAAAAATCAGTAGACACAGTTCGATTATTATAATGTATAAACTATAGTTAATTTTTACTGAATATTACATATTATGTCGTTTCATACATCACGTAAATCAACTTTGTCATATAAAATATGTTCACGCAAATCAGCTCTGTCACGATAGTTTAAGCACAAAATTAATATATTGTGTTTTTTTACAATTTTCTAAATGATGAAACAATTACATCAGTTATTTTTACAAATTTCTCAATATTAAATGATTTTCATTTTAATCATAATTCATAATTATAGATTCAAAAAACAATGAGGCAAAAATAGAATGAGCCGGTTGTACATAAACAATATATGTATACAGATTAGAAGATTGATAGAAATTAGAGTGAAAAATTGACGATGTATATTTAGTTGTTTAATGAGATATATTATTTGCTTAAAAACTACTAAATAGTTTTTAATTAATGTGATTCGACATGGAAGGAAATAATTTACCAGTTTCTGTGACATTATTTATAGCTTTCCAGGATGCTGAAATAGTTGATCCGCATTCGATATTAGTATTTCTGTAAACCGACGATGTCACTTTATAGAAATCATTGCACGGTGTCATTCCAGTAAATTGCCATATTGGAGCTGAAGAAGCTATAGCTCTACATTTTTGATAACAAAAATAAATAATCATGAAAATATTTACAAGAGTATAACTACTATAACATCATAAGTTCTCAAACTAGTATTTAAATGTAATGTTGATAATAATTATAAAAATATTTTAATAATTATAATACATATCATAATCCATTAACTATTGCTATAATAACACTGAATAGTTTTCCAAAATTCAAAAGTCAGTTGTGAAATTAAGTTTTTTTTTTAATTAAAATCAAAATAAGTGGTTCTTGTCATAATTTATAAAACTAACTACTATTTATAATGTATCTACAAATAATATATATACTGACCCTTCGACAGTAGCGGGATACTTGATGCGGAACCACGCTGCCAACATTCCTCCGTACGAACCGCCAAAAGCGATTACCGGATTGGGTCGTTTTCCGATACACAGCGTGTCGTTACGCAAATACTTTATCAAGTCTACGAAGTCTGCCATCGCTTGCTGTGAGGTCAAATAGCCCAATTTCACTTTGTCATCGAACGAACTCTTTCCATAGGGCATGGACTCGCCATAGTAACGGTGCTCGGCGAACACGACCAGTGCGTTAAATTCTCTTGATATTTCCCACATAAAGCCCTATTTCATTTTTCATGTAGATAAATTATAAACTTTTCATATTTATACAAAAATATAAGTATGTAATGCAACAAATGATAACGATGTTTTCAGTTATTATGTACCTTTTATCGTAATTTTGCAGTGCTTAATTATTTAAATTATTTATCTATATGTCAAAATCGTTGAATATTAGATAAGAAAGGTAGATATATTTGTGAATTTATTATTTAGTAGCCATATATTGTATAGTATCCCTTCTTAAATCTATATTAAAGTTATGTCCCATTGAATATATATAAAAAAAAAAATTTTAAAATCTATATAGTGTTCGGCTACTTGGACTTTAGTGAAGACACTTAGCTTTTGGCAACTAGTCACGGGATGCTAACAGCCGAGAGTGGATGAAACATCATAAATGTTTTCGAAATTCTATGATACCATCAATTAAACTTTAACTTCATCGTATTTCTATGTTTGAGTTCTTTAAGGATAGAAATTTACATGAGTGGTAAACAATTTTTGATTTATCTATAAAAGTCAAAAAAAAAAAAAAAATAACCAAAAAAAAAAAACATTTAGACTTAACTATTGTAATAATAATAATAATAAATGAATATTATTGGGCAACGTAAGAGTGTGACATTCACTTATATTTTTAATAACAACGAAAGAACGATGGTTGTGTCAATGTTCACGTATTGCGGCGGTGGTCAGATGACAAGTGAGTATAAAATAGTCAAATTATTTACATTAACCCGGAACTATGTGTCTATGTAGATAATAAAGTATGTACGTAGTTAATAATATAATAACACCAATGATAATAAATGGCTTGGCAGTAAATAATATTATAAAAATATTCAGGTATTGGGTTATTTTATTGTACGCATTGAAAAATATAATAATAACGTTATGCCAACTATCGGGAAAATAAATCCATGACCATGTTGAAACTAAATTGCCTATTCAGGACGCCGTGTTACAATTATTTTATTATAAAAATGCACTAATTCAAGGTTCATATATCATACGTTACATCACAATAATGATTCAAATAACAAGAGGTATGATTAATTTGGAAAATCGTCATATAAGAAATTAACTGGAAAATAATATTCCCGAAGATAAGAGTATCTACAATATCATTATTTAGATATTTTGTACATAAAATGATGGAATAATGTAATAGGTACATTAGTTTTAAATGCATACGTCATGTTATATGGTGCTAACACACAACTTTCACACATAGAGAAAATGTCACTGGTAGGTAGGTATAGTAATATTTGCACTTTAAGTTTAAAATTAACATGTTCATCGTCATTTTTTATAAGAGTTAAATAAAAACTTACAGTATTATCAGAAAAATCTTCAATTGGTGCTTCATTGCCAGCATAAAAAAATATTGGACCTTTATCAACATCCCAATATGTGTCGTTCATAAGATACTTCATTTTAAATGTATCACTATTGGTGTAACTAAAATGGTCAACCTGTGGTAAAAAAAAATACATAATATTTCATATGATGTGTCGAGTTCAACTATTTAAATATACTTAGTGTTTAATTTTCTTACACTACTATTTATTATTATCAGTTAACGTATTGATTATAGAATAGATTATTATTATATTCTATAATCAATGGTTAAGGCTTAGGTTAGGTATAATTTTACATTATTTTATTTAACTATTGAGTATTGATAAAATTACAAAATTAGTTTATTTTAGTTTTAAAAATAATGAATAATTTTAATACACATTCAACTATTCAAGGTTTAAAAAGTAACTGAACTCGGGAGATTTCATTCGAATTAGTTACTTGATATCGAAGTTCCATACTAAAATCGCTTGTGTTTTTATTATATTTATCACTTGTCTGTTATTTTAAGACAAATAACATTTTATCATGAAAATTTAAGAAAGTGTATTTTTGTTTCTAAGTCAATGCATATTTTATTTGTGGTGTTGATTTCTATTTAAAAATATGAGTGAAAATTATGTACTATTTCAACTACAAAATTTACGACGTATTAAATCATAATTCAAACACGTATAATTCAATAAGTTTTGAACTTGAAGAGTTTATTCAAATACCATTTTCTTAGAAACACTTCAAAAAAAAAAAAAAAAACATTAATAATCAATAATCAAATGTGATAAAATTGTATAATAACACAACATTTATAATGCGTATGAGCGATTAAAAATTAAAAGTACTTTAAAAAATATTTTATGTAAGTACAACAACTTTTAGATTAAATGTGATTTAAATCTTGAAAAAATGTATTACTTTTTATTATCTGGAACGTTTCAAACACAGAATAATAATAATGCAAAAGTATTAATAATTTTAATTTTAATAGTTTTTAAAATCTGACATAGTCTTTTTTCATTTTTTTTTCTTATTGCTATTATTAATTTGTCGTGTTTTTACTTACCGGTACAGTTATATAATTAGTCGTGTAATCATAACCACAGGTGACGTGGAGAATTATCATCAACAGTTGTGAGTAAGCAAAAATAAACATGTTGAAGTTGTTAGAAATTAATTTACAACAACAACAATAATAATAATAATTAACAAATATAAAACCAAATTTAGACCAAATGGAAATAAAATATTAATGCAAATTATTAACTAATACACATAATAATATAATATAGTAGTGTTGGCCCAACGATGTATAGATATGACTATAAGAGTATATAATATAACTATGTCCTAGCGACCTAGCTGCTTGTTCTCACTCGTGATGCGTGAAATAGTTACAATATAAATTTAGATGAAATGTTTAATATTTTAAATTAGTTAAAAATAACAGAACTGATAAGATTAGTATTAGCACTTGAAGTTATGTATATAACAAGATAGAAACACTTGAAAATTTGGTATGATTTTGTTCGCGCCGAACGAATATCGTTATAGGAATGCTATCCTGCACAACGGCGACCGTCCTAATCTCTCCCGTCTCCCCCGCACACCACTCAGTCCATTCTGTTAATTGTGAAATTATTATAATCTTATTGTTATATATTCTCTTTGTTTTATATTATTTTGTATTGAACAACTATTGGTCGGCCTTTTGCCACATTATGTTCATTATCAATTATCTTATATCATTTTATTATTGTTGTTGTTATTATTTTGCGGTCAACGCCCTTTTCTTATATTATTGATATTACTTCTATGCCGTACGTACGCAAATATTCATCTGTGTTCTTCTTCCTCTAATGTAGCGTTGTTTTCGTTTGTTTCTGTCACTTTTTTATATTTGTTATTGTAAGTCGCATTGAGCGGAATATAATATATATATATATATATAGAACAGAAAACATTGCATTATTATAATATTATTATATTGTATTTTTCTTCGTTGCCAATGCGGCACGCATTTATTATACTTTTTAGCCATTAAGACATACAGTCATTGGTGTTTTTTACTATTTTATTAATCCTCCGGTTAGTCGTGTGCGACTATAGCCACGCCAAGTCATCCGAACTTTAATTATTCCACACGGCATCCCGGACATTAAGTGAGTTTTTTTGGGTGTTCTTGTCATCACTCACATTACCTCAGGACTCGTCGTCGAATCTTCGTGGACCAACTCACGCTCGCGTAAGACCGCCAGCACTCGCTGTGGTGCGTGGGAGACCGCTCAGGTCGTCCAGATCATCGACATTGTCCACTTCAAGTTACTGCTACAGACTTCAGTAGACTCAAGTTTAGGTATTAAGGGTGGCCAATTTATGTGAGCTCTGTGGTCATTGCATCAGATCGATTCGACCACAGAGAATCCCTCTCCATAACTAAACTGTTGCACCCTCATTCCCGTGTTCTCCATTTCCTTTCCTCGTCGTCGTTGTCACAGGTGAATATCGAATTGCGTACCTTAATTATTACAAGGCGTCAGCAATTTTAGTTACCTACCCACGCCCGTACAAACTATTATTATTATTCAACTCGCTATCGGACGTCAGCGAGTGGTCCTTCAATTGGCCTACACTGTTGGGTGCCTACAGATATATATGTATATTAAAAATACTTTTTGTGTCAATATGTTAATTCTAACTCGATGGCCCATTCTAACAACTATAATACATAGATACTAATAATAGAACATTAAAATAAATCTTTTACATAATTGTGCAGTGATCAAATCAGACATTCATTCTTGACTTAATGAAACAATATCGGTCTTTGAACCAAAATAAAAACAAATTCGACATAATAAATTGAATATATAATAACTTAACTGCACTATACTATACAGTGCATGTATAATAATACTTAGTACACAATCATACACATTAAACTCCCCAAAAAATTGTGTAAAATATTACCTTAAAACAATTGATACTTTATTAATTACGCGAGACAAACATTTAGGTATAAACTTCGATGTAAGGTATTTAATTTGTTGATCATTAATAAAAATAACACAACATAATTGTGAATCATCAATATTGTCATTTTAATTATAACGTCATTAAATAGTAAGAACTATTTGTTGTTTGACGAATGAGTTGTTTGAATTTCGTGTTAGACGTTTTTGATAGTGAAATATCCATTTTTTAATCCAATTTTTATAGAATTTTCTGGCTTTAATCACACTTTCTGGGTCTTTGGGGTTGGATGCCCTCAGGTCCAAGTGATGTGCAGATTCTGGTATTACCACAGCTAGCACTGTTTTTGATATGTCTTGCAACACTCCACCGCTCGACCACGGATCCAATAAACCGTTGCTGTAATTATATTATAATTATAAATTATTTCTATGATGATATGCTTTTGTACTCGAAGCTCATAAAATATTTAAAGACTTAAATTTGAGGGAGAGCAAGATTTTAAGATCAGTGTCTACTCATGACTAATTATGACTTATAAGCACTGATATTTAATTTCATTGATCTTTTCAATTTTCTTTAACCAACATAATTATTATCATAAAACTGTTTAAAGCTTTCAATAATATTTTGATCTAAAATAAAACTTTCTGTTTCAATTTTACATCCATTATACCTTGTACAATAAAATTCTATTAAATGTTATAACTTATAATCACCTGAAAATTATATTAGAAGCAGCGTTCAAATTTTTACCACCATATGTTTTCTCGATTGTATAAGCACTAGGCTGGACCTTAAAAGTTTCAAAACAGTATTTAGCATATGCTTTAAGATCCCAGGGTTGTCTTTCGAATATATCATTAACTCCATTAGAGCACATTGGCATAACCATTTCGGTGCAGCTCTAAATCATAGATTATTTAAGTTAATTGTATTTTCATATAATAGGTATTAAAATATTACTTGATAGTTCCATCCATTTTCACCAAGTGTAGGAGCAGAAGAGGAAAAAATATCCAAACACTTAGATGTACCGGTATAGTTAAAGTATACATTCAACCCTTTGAAGACTGATTCCAAAAGTGTTAAGTCGTCTTCTGTATGGTTTTTCATTGGCTTACAAACTTCCTATGACATACATTAGAATACATAAATAATTCCTAATAACATACATTAACAGTGTACTTCATGTACTATTTTAATCCACAAAAGTTTTTATTTCTCACACCCGTAGCCACAGTGGTTTAATAGTATTGTAGTAATTCAAAATAAATTATTAATTTAAAAAATATAGCGCTTACCTTAACTGGATATCCGGGTAATGGTGTTAAAAAATTTGCAGAATAAGGGTAATTTATCATGGCCAAGTTCACATAAAGTTCAGACGCCCACTGTTTCAAAGTCAAGACGTCATTGTCGTTTGTCAAAGGTGAACATAGTTTCCATTTCTGAGACAACCACGTCTTTCCTTCAACTGGAAGTAGAAATGCGTTCAACGAAATTAAAATGTATTACAGGAGTTTTATACATTAACGTGTTACGCTTAATAATAATAAAAAAAAAAAACATAAAATATTTAAATAATTTATGATGAATTCTATCTTTAATACCTATTATAACATTAAAATATGTTTTACCCGTTTTTGTAACATTATTAATAGCTTTCCAAGACGCTAATATCGTCAAACCGCATTCGGTACTTGTATCTGTATATACCGATGACGTGACCCTGTAGAATGCATTGCATGGTGTCATACCAGTGAATTGCCATATCGGAGCAGACGACGCTATAGCACTGTATAAAAGCACACAATAAAACTAAGTTACAAGAAACGACTACGAAATTTCAAGCTTAATGTATTATAATACATAATCTAATCGTATTTTGATTATTATTCATTTCCTACACTATCACTTATCAAAACTTTAAATTAAATTAAAAGGCATTTAAAATTAAATTCTAATTTCACTATGATATTATTTATTAAGTAGGTAGTAAAGTAAGTAAAAATAATTACAAGAGATTACAAGACTTTATGAAAAATTTCTATCAATAATGATATTATCGAAAAAAAATAAATATTTTTTCTAAAATCACACCAATGACGAGAAACAACATCAAATTGTATTTTCTATATAGAAAATAGAAATTATTAAAACCTACAATAGGCCGGTGAGAGCTAAGCACCAAACCTTTCCTAACTCAAGGAAAATATTCATCTCAAAAATATATGAGTTCTAAAAAGTTTAACAACAAAGTGAAGTTTCAGAGCCTAAATACATAAAGGTAAGTTCTTATATTTTAGACAAGTTCCGGTCATTCCTACTCGAAGATCTGAACGTAACACGACCACTGGCAGTAAACATAACCATTATATATATAACCACTAACCCTTCGATGATGGCAGGATACTTCATACGGAACCAGGCGGCCAACATGCCGCCGTACGATCCGCCGAAAGCGATCACGGGGTTGGTGCTGGACGGTGACGGGCCAATCGTGTCATTGACACCGAGGTCATAAATATCGACAGTTTCGTTCAGGCTCCGACTCGAAAACGACCCGTTGTGCCGCAAGTAAGTGATCAGGTCCACGTAGTCGGCGAGCGCCTGTTGCGAGGTCAGATATCCAAGCCGGCTGTTGTCGTCGTACGATTTATTGCCGTACGGCATCGAAGCGCCGTAGTAACGGTGCTCGGCGAAAACGATCAGGGCCTGGAACTCTTCGGCTATCTCCCACATGAAACCCTGTGAAACCGTATATCGACGACTGATGAGCGTATAATTATATCATACTAAAATGCAAACGTAATACACCAGCTGTACGTTCTTTAAAACGAAAAAAATAACGTTTTGGATTTGATTAAAGTTTGAAACTATTTGGGCTATTTGGGTTTGGAAATTTCAATAACTATAATGACCTGTTGACTTGTATATTATTTTGTTTTTTATCGAAACACATATTATCAAGCCTGTCGTGGTTTACCGTATTTTCACAAAACATTTCAATAGCTCCTTCGTTGCCAGCATAAAAAAATATTGGACCGTTTTCTCGTTCCCAGTACGTGTCGTTGATGAGGTATTTCATACGGAAAGTTTCATTATTTGTAAAACTAAAATGATCGACCTGTTAAAAAAAAGAAAAATATGTCAAATCTATTAAAATTGTAATATTAATTCACAGCGAAAATTCATATTATTATATGTTTGTATGAAATATTTATTCCAAAATCTAATGTATATCACATCTAACTGTTTATTTATACATGACATCAATATCTTACAGTACCTAGTACAGTAAATAAAATTCATTCCAATAATTAAATACATCATTAATTATAAATTCAAAGTCCACGCTGAAATAAATGTTTGACAATCCAAAGCAAATTTAAAACTTATAAATGAATATAACTATCATAAAAACTGTTCAAACGGTATAAATGTTATTGTACGACCTACAGTAGGTATTTGTTTACGCAAAAGAAAAATATTAATTACATTTTAGGACTGTTGATAAAATAGAAAGAATAGAATGTTTTGACAATTCTTTATTCAAGATAATGATGAGAAATCTAAATATTTAAAAAGTTATTCATCAAATATGAAATATTTAAATATTAATTTATGACAATAATTTAACCCTGAAATACACAATGACACTATATTACATAAACACTATTTATTACAATAATTTTTTTAAGACTATCTTATTCTCAAAAACTGGAACTCTGATGTCAGATCATCGTCTTTGACTTTAAAATACCTAGCGGAGTTGTGCTGTTTAATGTTTATGATAAATGGAAACAAGTAGAATCGATTAGTTTTGGAAATGATTTATTTTACAAATAACACATAATATATTTTTGTAATGGTTTTATTTAATTTATTAGGTACTTATTCTTAAGTTTCATGTACGCACAATACTACTTCGGACTTCCTTTTAAAAAAAAGATGCTATCCATTTTCCCCAATTACTTTTCTAGTTTTTTTTTTTTTATGAATTTTAGCCTCAGGTTAGGTTTATAAAATATTTATCAGTTAAAAGGAAAAAAAAGCTATATATTTTGAATATTAGATCATAATTGAAAGACATTAAAATTTAGATGAACAAAGAATTATATGGTTAAAATTGAATAACTCTTCGCCAAGATATGGTGAGATGTTATCGACTTATTGTGGAAAAACTATAAGGTAATTTATATACCTACCTAAAATAAAATGACCGTTATACTTATAAACCGTATATTCAGTGTTAAAAATATTAAATAATTTTTCAAATACTTTTCTTGTTATGTATTTTGACAGATATTTTTATTTGGTATAAATTTTAATATTTTACAAATCATACCACAAGTTTTAGGTTGTATTATATACCTATATAGGTACATTTTAATTTATACACATTACACATGTTCCTATTACTACTTTGTTTTTCACTAACACAATAATATACGACCTAGGACAAATTGACGCAGTTGTTTAGAGTGTTAAGACACAGCTATTTGGACATGAAGTCATTTAGACGCGGCCGTTTGGACACGAGGACATAATTATACAAAGTCAATTCTTTTACTTTCTCAATATATACCTATGACAATAATCTAACAATATATATATTAGAATAACTATATAACACTATAGTTTATAAGCATATTACGTTTTATTTAAATATGAATTAATTCAAAACATCTCTCAAAATATCATAAATAAAAATTCAATAGTTACTGTACACAAATATTCTGAGGTATTCTTTTCGAAAATATTAAAATTCCACTTGTTCATAATTTTTAATTATTTTTAAAATCCTCTTATCAACATCAATAATACATGTTTTTTTAAATTTTTTGAGAAAACTATTTCCTAACAATAATGTATTTATATTGTTGTATTATTGTCATATTGGTATATGTAAAAGTAAAAGAATTAAATTGATATAATTTTGTCCTCGTGCGTCTAAACGACTTCGTGCCCAAACGATTTCGATAACGTTGGATAATCCCTATTATCGTGATAAAGTTATTATGTTATATAGTAATATATATAAATAAACATATATTTTGTTATATTATTGTTATAAATATATGTGAACGTAAAGAATTGAATTTATACAATTTTGTCCATATAAAATGATCGTGTCCACTTGTCCCTGTTCCGGGCTGTTCGCATAATATACATTATAAATGTAGATATACCTGTATTTATACTCTTATATTTTTTAATTGTCTCCATGTTCTAAAATTGGAAATAAAAGTAACAAACATATAATGTATATGACAGATTAATAGTTATCATTAAAATAGTTTTGAAAAAATTATAACAATTATAGTACCTATTTTATAATTTTTTTAGTGAATGTTTAGAAATTACTTTCCACAAATAGTAACTTCTGTATAAATTAAATGCAAAAACTAAAACAGGACTAGCAAGCAAACTTCTTCATCCTTTTTCAGGAATATTATATTATTACTTTACAATACCAGATACACAGCTATATATATTTTAATGTTATATCTAAACGAAACGCAATTATAGGTACTCCAGCCTAACCTAATCGTATTATTGTGTTTTCGATTCAATATATTTGACAAAGTATTGACCGAAAACAATTTTAACTTCTTGTATCAATCATTAATTAGTAATTATAAAATAATAATTGTGTAATATACACTTACCGGAACTGTAAAGTATTCAGTTTTATACACGTATCCTCCATTAGCCAAGTGCAAAGCTGCCAAAGCTATTGCTAAGTATGATAAGCATGCCGTAAACGACATCCTGAACAAAATTGAACTTTTGATTTACACAAAATTTTGTAAATGATAGCTTTTTACCCTCGTTGATTTCACTTTAAAAGTAGACTATAATCACGTATACATAATATTAGTCATTATATTAAGTCCATCATCTCGTGACGAGCGCATCACACGTCTGGTAACGGAATAGTTGCACAATAATAATATTATATCCATTTCGATTAAACTCAATTAATAATAATAATAATAATCGTGTACAGACGCACACGGTCCACATTAAATTATTGTAATAATAAATAATAATAAGATAACATATCCGACAGAACCACATGTGATGGGTACCAACACAAAAGCCGTCTACAACGCGATGTTGCAAGTCGTCCGTAGTTTGTACTTTGACATCATAACGCATTATATATAAACTATCATTATTTAACTGGTGTACCGTACCTATGGTTGTACGGTCTTGTTACTTACAATCTAAAAACGGTTGTGTACGAAACATTATTCCGGTAGCCGGTAGGTCAGTGTGAATCGAATTGTACTTGGAGAAAGGGTAATTAACTAATAGATAAATTCTCCTCACCATTATTATTTTGATCTCACTGTAAATTCTGATCAATTCGAAAATAATTGGTTTGAATTATTATTGAACAATAATTTACTAGATACAGTGCATTATCAATAAATAAGATTTTGTTAATAGGTATATGGGATTTCAGGTATTATATTTTTATACGTATTATGTATACTAATTTGCATAGGGTAATCCATTCTATGTAACTCGTGAGATACTCATTTTTCAAAAACTATTTAAGTTTAACATATTAATTTTACCAAATTTTAAGTCGTTAAAAACTTAAAAATAAAATTTTTATAAAAAAAATGTATATTTTAATTTTTTTATTTTTTAATGACTATACTTAAATGATGAGTTTAAAAGATCACCGGATCGCCGGATATATATTTTATATTTTTATACTTTGTCAAACACACCAAAGTCGTCATTTATAATTAAAAATTTTTTATATTTTAGTATTTTTTAATAAGAAAAACGTTTAAAGTTATTTTATAATGATTCCCAATGGCCAGTAGTCAATACCTACGACAATAGTTATACATCATCTGCCTAATTATTATGATTGTATGAATTTATTGTCAATTTTCAAATAAAATACAAAAAGTTAATTTAATAAAAAATAAACAGCATATAAATCAGAATAGTTACATTTAAATTTAATAAGTTACGTAACGGGTATATATGTATATATTATATATTTATGTATATAAGTAATTATAATTTAGGCCAATTATAATAGAAAAACAATTAGGTACATAATAAATTTTAATATTATAATATTGTTTGGTTTTATGTATGATAAATAAGTAATAACTCATAATGGTCCTTATTGAGTGCTTATTGGATGAATATAAATACAAATATTTCTTAAGATAAATTATTACAATTAATTAAGATCTTAAAAATATATATAAAATCTTGTAAAATATCGAACTATTAATGCTACACGTTTATATGATACACCTATATACCTGGTAGTAATTGTACATATATTAATAATTTTTTCAATAATATCTGTTATTTTAAAGTTCATATACTTTAATGCAATATTTCGTTCAGCAAATAAGTGAAACCTACATTATGATTTAGTAAATTTAAATTTAATAATGTATACTTACTATCTAATTAATTTGTAAATTGTAATCCTCTATATAGGGCATTGGGGCTATATCTATAATCATATGATATTCGTACCTATATATTGTGTGATAACGGAGCAAATTGTAATTTAACGGTCATGTTCACAAATCACACGCATTGTTAAATTCGATTTTTAGTTATTTTGTTTTAAAATTTGTTCCGTAACTAATTTCAGTTGATACAGAACGAATATGATTATTTTATATTTCGCCGAAATTCATTACCTACTGAGATATATAATTATTAATTATTTTATTCACTATAAGCATATACCGTTAACACGGGTTGGCATTCAACGGTCATTAATCTGTAAAATACGTTATCTACTTAGATATATACTATTTTATATTTATTATTTATATTCTATTATTTCTATTGTTACTTTGCTTATTATACTCGCTATTACCTATATTATTATTAAGAATACAATAATATTATGTTCCATCATCAATAATTTCATTCAACGGCAACTGCATCCAACAAGTTTACTGTACTTAAACATTTAAAATGTAAAAGTTATAAATCTACTTTTGGATGGCTTATTGTACCTATATAGTCAGTAGGAATTCGTCCTGAAAAAAAAAACAAACAATACATTTATAAATGTAAAAATGGGATTTAGGTAATAACAGTGATCCACGGATAACGGCAATTTTTTGTTGCTTAAATAGTATTGTACTTATAATATTATTGTATAAACAGCTTATGATATATCTATGATATTACTTTTTAAGCTTTTTTAATCACTAACAATTAATCACACATAAATCAAAAATAAACTGAAAGAGTCGAAAATTACGAATACTTACAATTATAGCACAAAAAAGTTGAATAATGACTTATTAAATCTTTTTATAAATACTTGGGGAAAATTTCATAACACTACAGCTATTAATGTTTTAATTAAAATGAAAAAACAAAATTAATTTTGTTAAAAACTAATTTTTAAACTACAATGATTGATAACTGGAATATTACAAGCTAAATGACTGTTTATGCCAATAAAAAAATTTAATATGATTAGAAAAGCTTTAATAGTATATAATATAAACTATTCCATTCGGTTATAACACTTTTAATTGTATCTAATAAATTCTCTGACATATGACTACGTATAATTTCTTGAGTACAAATATTAAAAAATTCTAAAAAAATGCCAACAATCAGTTGTAAAGTGACCTGTAATTGTAAAATACGAATCTTTGAAATCCAAATTTTGACAAAATTGAATTAGTTTTTTTGATGTAACTCTATTGTTAAAAAAAAAAATCCTATAAGAAATATAATACATAAATATAATTACATTGTTCATTTAATATTATAATTTATAATATTACAAATTTACAAACCTTAAAATATTAAATTATTAGTCCTAAAGATTACCTAAAAAATGAGAATTCTAAACACCTTAGCAATTTGCAATTTACCTGACTGTAATTACCGTAAGTGACATGGAGTCCACTGCTCCGACTGACTACATGACTAGTGAATAATTAATTACTTATCTATGAAGTAACTTGTTCATTGGATACCTACGTCAATTTGGGAAAACCAACTACTGCAAATAACAACATAAATCTTTATTTTTTTTATATATATATTTTAATAATAAAAATATATGCTACGCACTTGCTTGCTTAATTTACATTTTGTTTTTTACACTTATATTATTGGTATTATATATCCTTGACCGTCTATTTCCTTATTAGTTATTCATATTTTAACTACTGTCTGTTAAAGTATTAATACATGAATAAATGTAAAATAGTATTAATTTTTTGTATACGTAATTATGTATGGTGTATATTTATACCTTATAAACTTACAACTTCTACATTTGACGATTATGATGTATTACAGTAAAACTGCATATAAATATTATCATGATGCAAATTTGGAATTAATGACGTTTAATAATATTGTCAATAAACACACTTTCGCTGTGTTTAAAATTTAAAATATATTTATTTACTAATCACATGACAGCGTAATGTTGGTTATCGCAGTAAAGATATCTTTAAATCTTAATATAATTTTACTTATTTGACCAAATAAATAGAACAATATACTTATTATATAAAAATAAGATATTATAGAAAATAGAACTTATATTATTTATAGATACCGTAACGTTGTGGTTAACTGTATTACGATATTAGTTATGTAGAAAAGGATTTCTATTCCTTATGGATAAGTTTTCCCTAGCTGCATGAAGATCTAAGTACTTTTGCAAGAGGTTTTTAATCAATAAAAACGACCCATTTAATTTATATATCTAAGTCCTAAGATAATTATTAATATATTTAAAATAATACTTTGCTGTATAAAAATGGCCATGGCTGTTAATAATTGTATATTTGAGTTCGCTAGCGTTTATGTTACATTATGTGGAACTGACTGCCAAGTGCCGAATGTCATTTTAATAATAAATAATAATTCGCACATAATAGTCAAAATATATGAAGTGTACATTTTTGTGGTGGTCAATTATAATATATAGAGTATATTAATATCAATGTAAATATTATGTAAAATATTTCTATGTCGATAGATTATAAAATATAACAAACTATACAGTTTATTATAATTTTTTTTTTTGTCAAATAAAAAATAAATTAATGTTTTTACAAAAAAAACTTATTTTAATTGAACCTATTTTAGATTTTTAAAAAAATGTTATATTCCTACTATTTTTAACACTTAGTAATGGAACTAGGGTGTTCAGTATTCTAATTAATCACATACCTCTAAACATCCGCAACGATAAATCAAAATGAAATATTTTAAATTTGCAATATGCGTAGAAAATAATATGTACTTGTAATGGCAAAATGTTCCAAGTCTGGGCGGTGGTAAACTCTCCCGATTTTTTAAAATAGTAAACTCACCCGGGTCAACATTATGGATCGAAATTGTTCAAAATTCAAAATTGTAATAAACTAAAAAAAATAAGTAAAAACAGCAGTCATATAAAAATGAAGAAAAAAATATAACTCAAAAAAATATTAGATTATAAACAAAAAAAAAAAGATACCTATATAATAACTTTCAAATAACATTAGCTCGCAGTCATTATTTACGGGTTTTACCTATAATAATATTATTGATATAGACATTAGACACGTGAATGCGTGATGTTTGATGAACCATAAAACTGTATAATAATTTAAATATTTACTTTAATATTGTAATCTTTGGAATTTGTTACGTATTTTCTTGATACGTATCTCAGTCGATTTATAATTACTTTTAATTTGATTACCTGCAATCATTAATTATTATCTATTGGGATTTTCCTGGACGTTTAACTACACGCGAGAAATAATAAATTATTATGATTATTATCGTTTATTAACATATTGTAGTAGTATGGTACTACCTACCACCAACGATCTAAGATGAATCATCAATAGGTAGTAGGTAGGTACTTGTCCTATAAAAGATCCAAGACTAGCACTTCAAAAAACAATCCACCTTCCAACTGTCGATAGAACTCTTTAAACTTACTACACAAAAGTAACACTTGAAACTCAACTCCAATATCAACTATCAACATGAATCGCAACTTGTCTATGTTTCTTTTGGTCGCCGCATTGGGTAAGTACAAACTACAAACAAAATTTATAAATTAATTTGTTAATTATTTAGCTCTATAAGTACTTATATAATATATATCCATTTAAATGATAACTCACTCCCAAAGGATTTATAGCACTAAAAAATACTAAAAAATGCGCCCAATAAACTCAAAAATATGCACTAAAAAGAATTTATTAGATATGAAAAAAATTGTCATTATTACTGGACATTTTAATATTATGACAAATTGTTATAAATATATAAATCAAATTTCTTAAAAATTGGTTTTTGTATGTTTTGAAAAAAAATATATTATATCGGGAAATATTTATTTATTAAAAATTTGTTGTTGTTAATCAAATTTCTATCTTTGTAATTGCATTGAACTTTTAGATGTTTTCGAACATTTTCAAACGTGTAAACTCCTATCCTCGGCTAGAATAGACTAATATACCGAAAATGAACTTTCACGTCAATAGATGTTATGAGAGCCAGAGAGCATAATATACTATAATACTTTAAATAAACCAACTCAGATATAGCTATTTTGTTTTTGATCGTTTCAAATTGATTTTGTTAAGTATTTATAAATCACATTAAATACATCAATTTGATGACAGATAGCCACACAAATAGTATTATTATGCTCAAAACATGTATTATAATTAATTGTTCAACATTATTCATATATCATATAAACTCAAAAATCGCTGAATATATCTGTCAATATAGCAAAATAATTAAAAATATACAAACACCTTTAAAATATGCAAAAATTAGCAAAATAAAAAGTTATATTTGAATTCTCCGTATATTAAACGTAATTTTATATCTGCTATGGTTTACCTACTACATCCATGATGGATATGCAAAGCAGTTTTTTGAAATTTCGGTAGTGGAATCAGTAGCCACTACTTTAGAATGGGCATCTTTGATTAGAAACTTAATTTTTGAAATTATTAAGTTTAAGTAACTATATACTTATTGATTATTAAAAAAAAAAATTGAAGATTATATATTTAAAAATATAAAAAACAACTTTTGAAAACAATATACCTGTGAGTGTACAATAGGTACTACAACTTGTTAATAAGTTGGTTAAAAATTCTTATAGCATCACATCAGCCTAAATTTAAATCATATTCTAAAACTTTACCAACATTTAACTTGAGTTAACTTTTTTAAGTAAATACATTTTGATTAACAATTAATAAATAATGTGTAATTCAGTACCTAGTCCTCTAGCTCATCATAGTTACGCCGATGGTAATATTATAGCCATGTATAGCCTACCTAATGTGTTATAATTTATAACTTTATAAGTGTATTAAGAGAAACTATTTTATCAGACTTAAAATTTAATAACACTTTCCTTACAATATAAGAGTAAAAGTTGTGTTTACTGATTTAATGTATTTCAACTTATAGTTTTGCTGGTCGCAACCACAATGATCGATGCTGAGTGCCGCTGGCTTGACTGTCACGCACATTCAGCTGGCGACTGGTGCAACATACTTGGACCCGGCTGGAGGATCAAAACTTGGCGTAGATGTAACGGATTGTTAGGAAAATCCGAACAGTGCTGTAAATGATGCAATTTCTTTTTTAACGCATTATATTATTTTAACTTTGTTTTGACCAATTTATATATGTTTGATATCACTACGTGATTTGTCGTAAGACGCGTTTATCTGTACTTAAATAAGTTATATTATTACCATTACTAACGATCATTATTGAATCATTGTGATTTTTTTTTCTTTGATTACCTACAATTAAAAAAAAATATTAATAAAAACTACTTTACAACATTCTGTTTTTCAGTTTTTTTACCTATCCTATATAACAATTAATATTTATTTATAAAATTATACTAGGTAATGGAGGTATCCTAGTAGTTTCTAATTAAAATATACTATTATGGTGCAAGTGTGCAACTAGTGCAAGGGTATTTTACCCTGTATGGCAAAACAAAAGCTTTAAAATGATATAAGTGCTATTGCCTATTAGTACTATAACCACCAAGACTTGGGTTATTCAGTGTCAAATATATTGCGGGTTAAAGTGGGAAGCTTTGTCCGGTTCCAGTGGTATACTGGTATATGGATGACGCTCATGATATAAGAGTGTCTGAAAATATCAATAAAGCCAATAATATAATTACCATACACATCGAAAAAAATAAAAAATACGTGATGCCTACCATAAAACGATTAGCGGGATATAGGATTATTTGAAGTAATTGCTTCATGTCTGAATGGGTGGGAGGGCGTCTAATCTCGTAAGACTTCAACACAAAGATATTTTACTTTAATATACACATGAAATAGGTACACATGTCCCTATGAAAATATAATTGGCATTGGTAAAGCGTGTGATCTATACCGAGTACGCCGTGATATGCTATTAATGTATTAAATATTATACTTATTTTTTTAATTGAATTACATTTTTATTTTTGTTTTGATAGATAGGTATATTATGTATTGTTTCAACTACCTAAACCTAAGGACAAAAATATAATTTGATACTCTTGTATTATCATCTGCAGTTGCACATCATCAAATCTCACATTAAAAGAAGTTTAAACAAGCTGTAAATAAAAATTAGGTACCGACCTTTTTTTTTGCTTTCCAAGCTCTCTTGACCAACTAGATTTTAAAGTTGGTTCTAAAAATTGGACACACTTTGAGTTAGGTACCCATTTTTATTGGTGTAAATGAGACTTCTGTTAAATAAAAATATTAACGATTTTATCAGTCGTAAATGCTATGACAATTAATTAATGGTCCATAAACTCAACAATACGAAGAAAAAGGGACTTATGTATACCATAATATTATTGAAAGATAGGGCATTGGCATTTTTTATTATACTTAGCTATTAATAGTAGATAATGGCGGACCAGGTAGATCATACGCTTTACCAATTGACACGGTACGCAACGGCTGCCAGTACAAAGTACAGGCATCGCAGCGACCGGTCTGCACCTTTATCAACCGCCATCACGGACTACGACAAGACGGTTCTGTCGACTCTCCCACCAACGCCCCAAAGGCTAGGCAGGACGGGAAGACAGGTCGTGCTGAACGAGTACCGGCCGCCGGCGGTCGAACTCTCTTGCGTTAACCGTCGAACAGCGTAGACCAAAAAGTTCGACAACCCACCTAACGGTATAGCCACACTATCGGCTTACTTCTGGTTTTTTTTCATTTTTTATTTTCTTTTGTTTTTTTTTTGTTCTTCGTTGTGCAAAACAATAAAAACACACCCCCACACATCCGTGTAGCAAACCAGTGCGTTATTTATTTCCGTGTGTGTGTGTGGTGTCCCCCCCTATACTCAATCGAGACCGGTGAACCGCGGTCGCCTACAAGCACACTACCGTCGTCACCGCGTCAAATTGGCTCCCCGCTGAGGAATCACCTCAAAAAGAAGTCAACGTAAAGGTAAGAGTTTTCTTTCACGCTGACACGTACCTCGGGTAAATTGCTTATATTATATTAGTATTAAGATATTTTAGCCAGAGGTGTGTTTTCCGGTTAGCTAGGAATCCCGAGTTAACGATTACGTAAAAAGTATTATAGTACGCACGGAAAAAAATATGTAGTTGATGTTACTAGAATTGTAATAATTTTAACTATATTTTATAGTTATATATAGGACAGCTATTATATTAGTTAATAATACTACATTATTATAGTTATCCTATTATAGCTATGGTAACTATAATATAGTAATGTCAACTAAAACATTATAGTAATTTTTTAGTACTGAATACTAAATGTTGTAGTTAGTCAACATAAATTGTATAGTAGCTTCTACTATACAATTTAGTTAGCAATACTTAATCTTTAAAACCCTTAGTTCTGAATACTAAACGTTTTAGTTAATTAACATAAATTTTTTAGTAGCTTCTATTATACAATTTAGTTATCAATACTTAATCTTTAAAACCTTTAGTACTGAATACTAAACATTGTAGTTAGTTAAACTTACATTTTATAGTAGCTTCTATTATACAATTTAGTTAGGAATACTTAATTATTTAAAGACCTTAGTACTAAATACTAAACATTTTATAGTAGATTGTACTATATTAGTTAAATAATTGAAAATGTATACAATTATATTTCAATAAATAAAATAAATAAAGTCAGAGATAAATGTAAGAATATATTTTATTGTTATTTAATTACAATTAGGTAATACAAATGATATACTTTATACTTATTATGTTCTAATTCATCTGATAATACAACATCTAAGTTATCCCAATCAATTACTGAATGTTGAGTCATAACTGATGAATTTTCCTCTGGTAAATTCTATATTATAAAAAAAATTATGGATTATAACTACTTAAATACAAAATCATACAAATTCTTACTCTTTCTGTTTTAATTTTTTCAAATGTTTTAAAAACTTAGAGCGCTGACCCATTTTTGGGAATAACTGTTCAACCATAGTTTCAGTAAGATCAAGTAAAGCTATTTCATCATATTTTCTGTGAATAAATCCATAGTGGGTAGTCAAGCTTTTAACCTTAGAAAATTAATTTGAATTTTATTTTTTACAATGGTAAATGATGTAATTTTGCGACAACAAATGTCAACTTTACGACCATCTTTAAAAATTTATACTATAGTAATTAAACAAAAATTATATATAGGTAGGTATATTTATACTTACATGTATACAAATGACAGCAAAAACGTATTGATGACAGTTGACAAATTCATAAGTGACAATTGACAAATTAAAATTTAACACTTAAGAAAATTTAAATTTCAAATGACGCAATGACGATGACGGACACGAAAAAAAAAACAGTAAAAGGAAAAGCCGATTTTCGATCACTCAGTTACTGCCATAGAGGTAAAAAACCCGAAATAGGTAAAAATAAAAGTAACAGTGTAACCACGAGCCATTGTCCAGTGTGACCGGCACCCGTTGTCAGGTGTAATATTGCGATAATTACTATAACAATTTAAGCAATAATAAAATACTAAAATCTTTTAGTTGAAATTACCAAAATATAGGTAAAAAAACTAAAAATATTCAACTATAATTTTATAGTTAGGCTTACCATCTAAAGTTAGTATTTCTTACTATAATTTAGTCAAATTAACTAAATATTTTTCAACTAAAATATTTTAGTACATATTTTTTTCCATATTTTATATTTTTTTTACGCGTACAGGGAATTCCGCGCAACCGAGAATAACCGTGAAACGGCTTGGGAAGTGATTACGCAACGTAACACCACCCCGCCGAACACTTGCCTTTCGTACCGCGACGATAATACAGATAGCAGCGCAGCGCACAGGTGAGGAACCCCCGATCCAGTATCGCTGCCGCCGTTAGTAATTTCGTCGCACGAAAATAAAATCGCGCGCCGCCGTCGAACGTGAACAGCCGCCGCGCGCCGCCGAGACAAACAGGTTTCACCGCCGCCGCCTAGTACGTTGACCTACTTACGTTATTTTTGGACCGTACTGGCGACGCCACAATCAGCTGCACAGCTGGTTATCATCTGCGCGGGTGTAATCAAAATATTGATTGTAAACATCGCGCGTATTCCGTTTGTTTTGTTGTTAGTATAATTTCTATTTCGCTTTCCCTTTCTCGCTCACACCCTCGACCGAATAATCTCGGGGTATCCGTACAACAAGCACAGGCTACCGTCAACGCGATAGTTTAACGTCTACATCTGTATTTTTGTTATTTAAAAACAAAAAAAACAGTATGTCAGGTAAATCGTTACAACAGTTGTCGACAGCGGAGCTACGTGGCGAGTGTACGTCCCGTGGGTTAAGCATATCTGGCTCAAAGTCAGACGTTATAATTAGGCTAGAGGAGTTCATTAGGGAAAGTGGACAGGACCCCGCCAAAGTACGGTTTCATCCAGTGCAGTCTGCGTCGAATACGCAAACGGACGGCACAGGAGAACAGCCGTACGCGACATCGACAATGGTAGGCACGGACGCGAGCTGGGTCGCCGGACAACCGCCTACGGCGAACACTGCATGCCCTAGTGCATGGCAGTTAACCTCGGGCGGCGGCTCGGGACACGGCAAGGCCCAACCCACCTCGGGCACTAACGTGCCCAGCGTCGATGTATTTAAGACCGCAGCGGCACAGCTACAGATGCTACAACAGACGCCGCCACAGAACCGCAACATCAACGCGTTCGAGGCGCGTTTGTCGGCGCTCGAGGCGAGCATGGCAAGTTTCATGACTGAAATGCGCAGTGCATTCGCACAACAGCCGCCGCAGCAGGTAGCTGCGCGGTCACCCGTCACCCCGCCACCCGTACAGGTCGTAGCAAACGCACGTGAGTACGACCAGTCGGGTAAGTCAAACGCGGACGGTGCAGGCAACGCTCTACCCGGAGCCAGCTACGCCGTCCGGACAGACTATCAACACGTAGCCGCGCAGAATACGCACGGCGACGTGACGGGACGGACGGGTAATATGTCCGCATACACGCCATACGAAGCACGCACACAGGAACGTTCGGTGTTAATACCGTACGAGGACTTGCGCACAGCAAGAGCCTCGTTACCTGAGTTCACTGGAACAAGGGCCGAGGACCCCGTACGATATATAGATAATACCGAGGCGATTTTGGGGCAAGCTCGTATACACCACTCGGGTTGGTGCAGGGCGGTCGAACCGCAATTAAAAGGAACGGCGAGTACGTGGTATAGCTCTATCAGGCCACTCGACCTATCCTGGGCAGAATTTCGGGACGAATTTTTGGAAAATTTCAATAACGCCGAAATTCAGTCTCGATTGCGCGCCGACATCGTGTCAACACGACAAACGCCCAAACAATCGCTAACGGAATTCGTGTTAACTAAAAATCAGCTAGCACGCCGCGTAACCACCGGCCTATCCGAATCGGAATTGGTAGGTATTATCGCTGGCCTAGCACACGACACGTTTCGTACGCACCTCCGTTTGCACCGACCACAAACGTTCAGCGAGCTGAGACGCATCGCAGGCGTTTTGGATCCGGCAACGGACAGCACCAACCCGCCCACACAACGCTGGACGCCAAAGCCCAAAAAGGGGCCGGACACCCCGCAAACACCCCCCCCGGTCAAAAAAAAAATTTTTTGGCAAATCATCTGATGACCAGCCACCGGGGCCGTGTAAGTTCTGCGGGGAACTCCATTGGAACAGTAGGTGCCCACACCGACCGACCAGGCCGGGAAACGGCGGGGGAGTCGACGGGGACTAGTCCATCCCATCGACTCACCACCTCCCCCCCACCCACCGACACACATTATCGGTAGTACACACGGAAAAAATAGGCGTAATCGAAAAGCGCGTAGTGCGGAAGTTCAGCACACAGAACAACCTACTACAACAATTTTTTCCGTCACAACACCTATCGACACCCGTTCACAGACCCCCAACCTACACCATTGCGCCGTTCACACTCACCTCACCGGTGACACGTGTGTTCAGCACCAACCGGCTCATGCGGTAAACACAGGTGTAGGGACAAAGGCAACAGAGACACGGGTGTTCACCTTCACAGGTGACGGGGACGCGAACACGCACACCATGCATGCCCCCGCATTAGGTCAGTCTGCGCACGTAATGCCACAGGCGGGCACAGAGGCAGTCGATAGGGACAGTGAGATCATGGCGATCAACGCCGATGATCAAACAGTCTCTGTCGCGGTTCAGAACCAACTGTCCCGCTCGGCCTATGGTAACACGACTAGTAATGGTACACGAACACGCTTGGACAAAATTCCGACCCCTGCGGTTGAACTCGAATTTCGGTCAGGCTTCGTAACAGCCCTATTAGACTCGCAGGCGCAAAAATCGTATGTAAACCCGATAATAGCCAGTAAATACGGCAAATCACCCCCCCACGGACCACCAAATTCAGTCCGAATGGCGGACGGTCACACTGCGACAACCAGTGGCACCACCTCATTCGAAGCTAGAATAGGAGCACTCGATATACGATTTGAAGCAACTATTCTAGATAATTTGTATTGCGACGCGTTACTAGGACACGACTTCCTTATTGACAATGAAGTCTCTTGGGATTACGCCGCGGGTACAATACATTTGGGTAGGCACATTCGTACGTCGACATGCTGGAAAGGGAAGGCACAACCGCCCACCACTAGTCCCGACCTATCACAATTAGAATTTGGTAACGATACCGAAACTCGCGCGAAATTCACCGAAATATTAAATAAATATGCGGTAGTATTCAGTGAAAAAGTAGGACGTACCAAATTAATTGAACACGAAATTGTACTTAAAGACCCATCACCCATCGCGCTAAAGCCATATCCGTACCCACAACAAAAACAAGTGGCGATCGACGAAATGGTGCGCGACATGGAGACCCAGGGGCTCGTAGAACCGAGTACCTCACCGTGGGCCGCACCGGTAGTACTGGCAAAGAAAAAAGACGGAACTTTTCGTCTCTGTGTCGACTACAGGCGGCTTAACGACGTGACAGAATCCGACGCATACCCGATGCCAGATCTCAACAAAATGATTAGGCAAATGCGGGGCGCGAAAATTTTCAGCATTTTCGACCTAAGGTCGGGGTACTGGCAAGTACCACTACATGAAAATGCGCGAAAATACACGGCTTTCCGAACACGTAGAGGTCTATTCCAGTTCAGAGTCCTCCCTTTCGGTCTGAAAAATAGTCCAATGACTTTCGTGAGACTCATGAACGAGGTCATGAGGGGTTACCAGGATGATTTTGTACAAGTCTACCTAGACGATATTGTAGTATTTTCAAGGGACGAGTACGAACACCAGGCCCACTTAGACAAAGTTCTCGAGCGTCTCAAGAGATTCGGGCTAACGTGCAACACAAAAAAATGTAAAATCGGTCTTCGCGAAATTTCATTTTTGGGGCACATTGTAGACTCGGAAGGGATACAAAAACAACCGGAAAAATTGGTCTGCATTGACAATTTTCCGGTTCCAAAAAAGGTTAAGGATGTAAGAAAATTTTTGGGAGTGTGCAACTGGTACAACCAGTTCGTAGATAATTACGCGGACACCATAGCACCCCTAACAAATTTGTTAAAACACGGAGTAAGGTGGAAATGGACCGATGTAGAACAACGCGCGTTTACATCAGTTAAAAATGCGTTAGTCACATCACCGAAGTTATCGCCACCTGATTATAGTAAACCATTTTGTCTACAAACTGATGCAAGCGAAATTGGAGCTGGTGCAGTCCTATTCCAACGGGGTGACAGACCGGAGGAAAGACGCATAGTATCCTACGCGAGCAAAAAGTTCAGTGAGACACAAAAACGGTACGCCGCGGTTGAACGTGAGTGCCTAGCTATAATCTGGGCGACCGAAAAATTTCGTCCATACCTAGAAATCCGTCGTTTCGAACTCCTTACCGATAACGCAGCACTAACGTGGTTGTATAGGGCTAAAGACAAAAACTCGAAATTAACACGTTGGTCACTACAACTAGCTAATTTAGATTTTAGTACGGTACACGTCCCGGGAAAACAAAACGAAGCACCGGACATGCTATCCCGGGATCCGGTACCCAGCACCCCCATAGACGAAGACCTGCTGGAGGAAAAATTGATAGGCCCACCGGTAACGCCGACGACCAATTCTGACTTCGGAAGGGACCACGTTTTCTCTGTACACGACAACCACGTTAGCGACAACACACCACTCACCGCAACCACGCTCAGAAAGTGGCAGTCCGAGGACGCTACGATCTGCGATATGGTTGCCGGTCTCACGTTAGTCGATCCATCGCGTAGCACACGGAACGCCAAAACGAAAATCGACTCATACGTCTTTTCGGAAGGCCTCTTACGTGCGAACACCGGCCCTAACACACCCGTCGTGATACCCAAGTCCAAAGCACAACATGTGATATGGAGGTGTCACGACCACGTCCTATCTAGCCATCCGGGTTGGAAAGAGACGTACAGGGCGGTTCAACAACGGTACTATTGGAAAGGTCAAAAAAACGACGTGAGGTTGTATGTCGGGGCGTGTCACGTGTGCGCGTGCACGAAACCACTAAACTCGCGTCCGAACGATCCGATAAAACCTAGAACCCCCCGACAACCGTGGGAAGTGATCAGTGTCGATTTGATGGGACCATACCCACGTTCCGGTATGGGAAAATCATACATACTGGTAGCAACCGACTGTTTTAGTAGGTGGACCGAGGCTTACCCCCTAGGAACAGCAACCTCTAAAACAATAATCGAAACACTAGAACGCGAGTTCTTTTCACGTTTCGGTTACCCGCGCGTGTGTCTCAGTGATAACGGCCCCCAATTCGTGTCAAACGAGATGCTAAACGCGTTAGAACGTTGGGGAACACAGGGTTGGACTACTCCGATTTACCATCCGAGGGCCAACCCAGTCGAGCGCCGAAATCAGGATTTGAAAAAAGGTTTGCGCGCACAACTTATCGACGGCAACCACAAATCTTGGGATACAAAACTACCCTCAATTCTATTCGCGATACGGAACAGGTGTAATGAACAGACATGCTACCCACCCGCGGTCCTCGTTCTCGGCAGGGAATGCAAGAGACCCGGAGATTGGGCACTGTCAAATTCAACACCTGACAGTATCGGGGGAACACAGGAAGAGAGGGTAGTGCGGGAACAACAAGTTTTAAGTAAAAAGGTAGGGGTACAACCGAGCGCGAACACCGGGACACCGGCGAAGTTCCGCAAGGGCGATGTAGTATACTACAAAGCACACCACCTATCGAAAGCACATTGTAATTTCCATGCCGGTTTCGCACCAAAGTGGTGGGGACCGGTAGGGCTGGCGAAGCAAGTCGGAAAAGGAGTGTTCCTGACCGACCAGCAGCCACCGCGGAAAATACATGTGTCTTGCCTAAAACGCGCATCCACGGGACAAAATTAAAATGAATTATATTCTTTCTTAAATGTAATTTATATCACCACCGTCATGCAAATCAAAGATTTTTTTTTTTTTTGTTGTTGTTTGTTCTGTTCGCTGCGCCCCTCTTACCCCGCCTAACAGGAGTTACGGACAACATGAGCGGCCAAAACGTGGAAAAGTGGCAGCAGGTGGCCGACCTCATTGCGCAACTGGGGTTGATGGGAGCGGACCAGCCGACGACAGCCGCCCAGGTCAACAGAATGACCACGCAGCAGCTGCTGCAGGACCCAGTGCGAGCGGCCATCTATCGCCGGGGTTGGGATGATCGGACGGCAGACATCCAGCGGACCCTGCAATACCAGCCAAGGTCCACACGGTTGCCGCCGACCACATCGGCGAGGCCGCCGACCATTTCAGCGAGGCCGCCGACCGCACCAGCGAGGACGCCACAAACGGCAGGACGATGGTCGTCACGGCCGCCAGCACCAAGGCCGCCACGACTGTCAGCGCCGAGGCCAAGACAGCCGAGGCCGGCAGCACCAACGGCGGCCGAGGTGGCAGCCGTACGGGTCCCCAACCCCGTGACGATCCAGGAACCAGCACCGGTACCAGGACCGTCAGGGGCACCCGTCATATCGACGGTGAAGGAGCGGACGGAGGCACAACTGGAGCGGAACCGTAAAAAGTTCCGAAAGCTAAAGGAGAAGATGAAGGCCCGGGGAGTCGTGGCAAGCCAGCAACACCGGCTAGCCAAGCACCCGAGGCCAGAATCTGATCCCGAGGCCCCCAGCCAACCTCCACCCGAACCGTCAACGTCGACAGCAATGGAGGTGGACATACCGGCGACCGAGGGCGAGACGCCCGAGGAGCCGGTGGCAACCACCAGCCAGGCGCAACCAAGCCAAGTCACCCGACCGGAGGCACCCTCCGAGGACGATTGGCTAGCTGCGTCAGGTCTGTTGCTGGACGGGCTGCCGGAGATGGAGGACGACAAACCGTTCTGCACTCCGATTGGGTCACCAAACCAGTCCTAAGTGCTGCTCAGGTAAGGCGAGCCTACCTCAAGCTAAGGCGAGAGGTAGCGCAAGCCGCACCACACCCCCAAAACGACACCGACCCCGGTACAAGTACACCCGTTTGGCGGTTTGGGGGGGGAGTATGACACGGTACGCAACGGCTGCCAGTACAAAGTACAGGCATCGCAGCGACCGGTCTGCACCTTTATCAACCGCCATCACGGACTACGACAAGACGGTTCTGTCGACTCTCCCACCAACGCCCCAAAGGCTAGGCAGGACGGGAAGACAGGTCGTGCTGAACGAGTACCGGCCGCCGGCGGTCGAACTCTCTTGCGTTAACCGTCGAACAGCGTAGACCAAAAAGTTCGACAACCCACCTAACGGTATAGCCACACTATCGGCTTACTTCTGGTTTTTTTTCATTTTTTATTTTCTTTTGTTTTTTTTTGTTCTTCGTTGTGCAAAACAATAAAAACACACCCCCACACATCCGTGTAGCAAACCAGTGCGTTATTTATTTCCGTGTGTGTGTGTGGTGTCCCCCCCTATACTCAATCGAGACCGGTGAACCGCGGTCGCCTACAAGCACACTACCGTCGTCACCGCGTCACAATGTCATATAATTAATAATTATATATATTGTACAAAAATATTTAAAATATAAGTACAATAATATACTTTAGACTCAAAAAATTCATGCCACCACTGTCCCAATGTA
This sequence comes from Aphis gossypii, assembly GCF_020184175.1. Taxonomy (NCBI): domain Eukaryota; kingdom Metazoa; phylum Arthropoda; class Insecta; order Hemiptera; family Aphididae; genus Aphis; species Aphis gossypii. The sequence goes on along the minus strand of NC_065531.1, from coordinate 13,469,236 downwards.
AGTTTCTTATCAAATATAGTCTACCTATAGGAACCTTACAAATTATAATGGTAGTATGGCAGAAACCTAATTAATAAAATCGCATAAACGAAAATTTAGCAAACTTAATTTAATAATATAATAAAAAAAAAATACTAACATAACAGTCAAGACAGATTTACTGGGTAATCAAGACTTAATTACTTAGGTAAGTCTATGAAATTCGTACAATAAAATTAGAAAGTAGGTAGGTACAATAATATGAGGTAGGTACATCAAATATAAAAACATGATCTACAATAATTGCGCTGCAAAACGAAGCAATAAAAAATTGAAATAGATATTAGAATTTTCAAATTTTCAAAAATTATATCATATTATTATTTGACTAAAAGAACTACTAATACTAATACACCTACCACTATTGTTTATACATTTTTAAAATATATTATAGATAGATTACATTACCTTTATGGCTCTATTATTTACTATAAATATGTTTTATTATAAACGTTTAAATTATAAAAAGGTGACCACGAGGGTACCGCTCAGCTGTAGTTACAGTAGGTTAGTATCTGTATAAAAAGTAAGTCACTGTAATAGATGTGTTAAATTTGAATTCAACGATGTGTCATTGAATAGTATTGGAGCAAAAAAGTGCTGAGTCTAGATTGAAGTAATTTATCACACTATTAGTAAATTGTAAATTGATTTAATTTATGCCGAAAACATTGCATTTATATTACCTATAGTTATTTAACTTATAAATAGGTCTCAGATTTTAAGCATAATAAGCAGCTAAAAAAGCATACGATTGTTTTAAAAAAGCAAAAAAGAAGCATATTTATTTTTAAAAATAAGCAAAAACAAAAAGCATGACCAAAAATTAACACGAAGTAGTTATAAAAATGAATAAAACATTATTGAAATATTAATTTAAATTAAAAAAATAATTAACTACCATGTATTTCCTTAGATTTTTAGTAGTGAAACTGTCTATTGTCCGGCAGAATATTTTTATACACAGAAAACGAACTCTCTACATCCACTGAAGTGATCGGTGCATACTTTTCATACAAGAGGTTTCAATTTGCATCACTAAATCTAAAATTTTTTGAATAGTTGATATCAATGTTACAGGCATACTAACCGACCAGTCACCACTCACCAGTACTGTATAGGTACTGCTTGGTATAATATATAGATTGATAATCTATACTTTTAATACATTTAATTAACAAGCCGATAACAAAAACAATATTAATCCAATATACGCATTTTGGGTTTTTACATTTCTTATAAATAACTATTTTTTATTACAATAGCATAGGTTTAACATATGAAAAATTGAAAAAAAAGCAAAAATAAATCGGTTTATTTGAAATTATTTTGTTTATTTAAACGAATTTATGTTATATAAAAATTAGATTTCTATCTTACATATAAAAAAGAAGCACAGGTATGCTTTAAAACCCGAACTCTGCTTATGGGTCAATACCATTTTACCACTACCGTAAAACAATATGAAAAGGTTTGTGGTATAACTAGGTAATATCTTAAAATTAATCTACATATTATTTTAACTACGTAATGGTAGTACTATAGTAACTATTTATATTCAATTTGAAGACTTTTTGGTGAGGACTACTCGTATAATATTAAAATAATAATATAGTAATATATTCAGATTATAAAAACTATTATGGTGTTTTTAGTTTTAACTAAAAAAATAATAAATATATGAGTTAAAAAAATAAATGTATATTGAAATAAAGGAAAATGGAAAAATATAACCTAGATTCTATTTAATTAAAAATTTTAGATTCCTAGGTTTTCTGAATAGTGAATACACACTGATTTTGAGTTTTAATATCATTATCACAAATCTACATTTTTAATCAAGATAACAAATTTAAAGTTAAAATAAAAACTAAAAATTATTTTTCAAATAGATTTTTTTTCAATTTGGTATAAAATTAAACATATTTGAAGAATATGAAAAACTAAATAATACAAAGATTAGATTTTAAAAATGTGAAGTTAATAATTAGCATTTAAATAATTTGTTATTTCTTACAAACAACCTGTTACCATCTGCAACTTAAAATAATAGCAATCACCAATGTTTTCATTTAAAATTAATATTATCAATAAATAAAAATAAATTTGTATAGCAATTTTTTTATATCATAATATAATTCTAACCTTCTACCCTTAGATAAATTATTTAAATTTTTTATCATTTATATAACATAAAATTTTAAACTAATAGTTATTACAAACTATCATTAAATATAATTGTGCATAAGTATTATAGGAAAGGTTTATTTTTCCATGCAGCATCCAGATGCAACGTCAGATACATGCATTTTATAAGTAACCGTTTCTCTATTTTCATTTAATGCAGCGGATTGGTGAATATCGTAGTGTGTCTGGACGCTGCAGGGAAACATACAAAAATATATCAAAAGTAACATAATTTCAAATAAGTAAAACAGAACTACAAGTTAGTTGAATACTAAATTTTATCAAGATTTAACAAGTTAACTTTAAATGCAGTTTGTAAGTTTGCTTCAAATTATATAAAAAGTTAGATCATTTTATTAAATTAGTTTTATATTTAATTTCTTTTTTATTTATTTTCCAATGATTTAATCAATATCCTACCGTCATATTGGTGTAAAGAATATGACAGTTAATCAAGAGTAAAAGCCAATGCTATAATATGCATAAGACTTTTAACAAATTGTAATGTTTGTTAGGTTACATAAAAATGTAACTTAGAAATAATACTAAAATATAAACTCGGTGTAGCCAGGGTTTTTATTGAATAAAAAAACAAGACCAATACAATAACAAATCCCTTACATACAATAAATGTTTGATTTATATATATAGAAAACAGGCCCACTGACAAAGAACAAACATAAACATTGAGATGTACTGTTTTTCACAATTTTCCGATATTATGTTTGTTATTAATATACATTTTTTGTTCAATTAAAAATCATATTTAGAAACTTATAATTTCCACAAATATATTGTGAACAATATGATTGTTTTAAAAAAATGCTACCACTATTGATAGAAGAATGTTAAACAAGATTTTATCATAATTTTTCTTGATATATATTTATCCTCGTTTTTTTCCTGGCTTCGAATTTGAAAATTGTGATAATTAGATTAGGTGTAAAAACTCTGGAACTAGTTACGCTTGCGGCATTCACGACTCAAATGTCCTTGTTCACCACAGTTATAACAGCTTTGTTTGTTACCCTCTGGGCAATCACGAGCCATATGTCCAGAAACATTGCAGTTACGACAAAGGGCCGAATAGTTTCCTGAACCACCATTTCTAGAACAAAATTATTATTAAAATCAATAAATGTTAATACAGAGAATTACAAAACATATGAATATAAAATACATAATTAGAGTTAAATATGATAATTAATACAATAATAATTAAATAACTATCATGTTTAACTTGTTTTATAAAATAAGATATTTAATAGGAATATTCAGCAATAAATTGTTGCCAAATATTCTTCAGGGATAAATTTTACATTATTCATTCTTAAAAACAGTATCAATTGCTTTTCAATTTTTTTTTTCTTACATAATTATACAGGTAGTACTTTTATTTAATATTTATTCAATAGCACACATTTAATTATTAATTAATGTGATAGAATATGATAATTACCTGCTTTCCATGCAGTCTCTGGAAAAATGACCTATCTTGTTACAGTTGTAACAAGTAGAACTGCTACTGCCACCACCCATTCCACCACCCATACCACGGTCTGCACGTTCATCTGGGCATTCGCGAGCTAAATGTCCCGTTTTACGACAATTGTAACATGATGGTTCACTAGCAGATTGAGAACAGTCACGAGCTATATGACCAACACCATCACATCTAAAATTGTAAAAATAAATTTAAACATTTTTATTTAATTAAAATACATGGTACCTATACCTAAATATGTTCAACTAAAAGTCAGGTTTTAATTAAAACACTCAAAAATTAATACTTTTATTTAAAAATATAAAAATAAAATGTTAGTTTATTTTTAATGACTGAATACAAAGGATAACTTATATTGATAATATTAATTTTATTAAATTACTAAGTACATATTTATTAAGATATGTTTGTTTACTTTAGCAGATAAGCAGTAATTTATAATTTTTACTATAATGCATTAATGCATACATATTTTATATATATGTATGATATAATATTAATAATATTTTAATATTATTAAAATATACATTTGAATGAAGCTTTAAACGTCTCAAAATACATTGGTGTAGAGATCTCCTAAATAAATAAGTTATTTGCTCTGAAGGGTTCTGTCAATGGATAGTAGTCTCCCTCCTCATGAAAGTAATGTCATGTAATTTTTAGTATCTATTATATTTTATCAAATTTGCTTATTGTACACATGATACAGATTGTAAATATATTTATAATAAAAAAAAAAAAAGATATTATGAAACTTGAGTGTATTTTGAACTATGTTTGAAAATAAACAATATGTGTTTAGTCAAAAAAATTTACAAAGAGGCATATAGAATATAGATGCCAATTTGTCAGGGAACAAAAATTTGTGAGGTAAATCACTAGATAGTTTATAACTTAAAAATTATCATTACAAGTATTAAAAGATAATAATTTAAAAAACGATTGAAAATACTTGTGACCATACAATGACAAGTTCAAGAATAATGAACTCAACAAAAACGTTATATAATTTTTAAATTTCTTGAAACAATACATTTTGTTTGAGAAATATAATATTATAAAACAAGTAGGAACATACCTACTATATAGATTACTTATTTCACAAAAATGTCAAATATAAGAAAAAAAATTTGTAAATACCTAAACAAATCATAGTAAGTAGATACACCATTACCATTACTATTTTAAGTAAATAATACTTAATTTATTAAAGTAATAGGTTAAAATTCACTGAAGTTCACCATGATACTTGGTTTAATTAAAAATTGTTCAAAATAATTTATTATTAAAGATAATACTGCAGCATAAAAGTAATTACAATAGAATTGTTTGCTACATTAAAATAAATATTATTCTGACATAAATTTATGATCAATAGTTACATTAATTACAAATATTAAATATACATTAATTGTAATATTGATATTAATGTAAGACATTGTTGACAGGTTTTTAAAATATTAAGATTGAATGTAAATAATTTATTTTTATACCACTTATTACTCAGATAGGAATTTATACAAATAAAATTGTATAAAGAAGTACCAAACACAAAGTACAATTTAAAATTATTAGAGAAAAACCAATACAATGTAAAATGAAGTTATATAACCAACCTACAACAATAGAAATAATGTTAAACCTTAAACACCTGACTGATTACACACCCATTAAATAAAATATGACCACATAACCTCAATTATGAAATATAATATTAGGTATAGTGAATATGAAAACAAATAGAAACTTTTAGAAATGTATTTCTGTTATGTACCTATATACATTAAAATGCTACTTTAAGATGGGTTCAATAGATTTAAGGAAATCTGTAAGCAAAACAAAATTCAATAAAGATAAATGGATAAAATTTAATAGACTAACAATACATATCTAGTAAAAATTCAACAAAGATAAAAACTAAAAAAAAAAAAACCATATTAATTAACTTTTCTACAATGGCAAAGAAGCATCACAATATGATGATTCAGTTACTGAGATTTAGTAGCTGACATTACATTACACAACAGCATGTAAATTATGGAAAGAGGCAAAAAATGGGTAAAATATAGATTGAGCTTTGTCATAAACTCATAACTATAAAAAATGTAAAATTATATTACCTGTAACATCTGTCTTTGTCCTTGCAGTCACGGGCAATATGACCACTGCGATTGCACTTGTAACAATTTGTTTCACGATCACTACTTCCGCCACCAATTCCACCGCCACCGCCTCCTCTGCCGCCTCTGCTGAAAGTAGCACTGCTAACAGAACCACTGTCACGGCAATCCCTGGCAAAATGACCAGATCGGTTGCACCGATAGCACATAACTCCAGCACTCATGACTAATGAAACAAAAACAACACTTAAATGACTTGTTTTTTTTTTAATGAATAGGTACTACTGAGACATCAAAAAAAAAAAAACCCAACTAAAATTTTTAACATATGTGATATGGGATAGCGTTTAAAGAGTCACAATATCGGACGGACTAACAACCGTGACGGAAAAATAGAAAATAATAATGTAATGGAAATCCATGTGGAACAACACCGGCTATTGTGACATGCCTCTTGCATCTCGGCCATTTGCGGTAGGAGATAAACGTTTACAAAGAACTCAATAGTTGCCGTCACAGCCATCGTACCGTTCAAAGGTGACGAAAAAACGATAAACGAGCATAAATACCTGTATTTGGTTGGCTATTTGTAAAAAACAAACGAGAAAATGTAAAAAAAATTTAATTTTAAAAAACGTGAAAAGAACGCTGGCAGACACCGGGTCGAAAAGAAAGAATATTTCGTCAACGAACAAGTATTATGAGAAAAAAAGAGAAACGTGATTTTTACGGTGGGCCAGTGTGACCGGTTCCGGGGATTTTACGCGTACGCCAAAGACAATAGAGATTTTCACACGAACCGGCCGGTTCAAATACGTTTTTGATTGTAGATACTGGTGCACACGATAATAATGTTATGTTATATAATACATATATATATATTATGCACAATCAACAATACCGTCTTACCGTAAAAAAACTAAAAAAACTATCGTAAACTATCTGCTCGCTAAACGGCTTGGAATCTAAAATTCTGTATACGTCCTGTACCGTGAAAACCCGTACCTGGGAAACGATTTTTATCGATAGATTACCAACATAATTCTGGACTCGCGGTTTCCGACTCGGAAAAATCTCAAATCAATTGATTTTAAAATATTGTAGTTTTAAATTCCGTCTATACGTGGGTAATATAAAATATAATAAAACCTGTAGAAATATATGCGTAATAGGTCGTCTTTATACTTGTATGCGGTCTTTGAAGTCTATGCCCATACTCTATAGTCTATAGTATTATATCTACCAATATTAATAGGAATATAATGTTCGACTTCGACTACCTACGTCATTGAATAACCGTAGTTTTATCGACTGTACTTGAGTCATACCGATGACTCGATTGTGTGACATAACGAGAAATTAGATATTCGACTATTGTGACTTCTATTGTCAATGAGTCATAATAATTTATAATTACCTACCATTTACTATCAGGATAGTCTAATAGTGTAATATTAGAATAGAATAATATATCTACTGAACATCCCAGCTATGAGTATATTTAACCACATAACGTTTAATAAAATATTATACATATTACATAGAAATCAATAATTATATTATATTATTATGTTACGTACCTGCAGTGGTGCATTTGAGTTGATAGGGGTGATCACCCCCCCCCCCTCCCGAGATATGTTTGAAAATCATATTTTATGTTTCTTGAACTTATAAGTGTTTATAAATATTTTAATCTTTATTCTTTTCGTTTATTACTCTTCTCAACTCTTCATATCCACTTTTTGGCTTTTCCTTGTTTCTTATTATTTACCTATATCAGCTATATCCTTACATTAATCATATTTTCTACTTTTATTATTTTGTCAATACGTTAACAATTTAGCTGAGATCAAAAATAGGCCAGGATCGACTTATAGGCTTGGCATTGCTTAAACATTCACAGAACAATTTAAACAAATTGTGATGATGTAATTAATAGATTCACAAGTATTAAAAAAACAAACTGGTTTTGTAAATAAAGTATGATTTGTTATTTAAAATGTCTAAAAAAATGTTTCGGATAGATTAAGAAGACCCCTTCCCCCACTCGGGTAGAATTCTCAAATACGCCACTAAGTACGTATAAGGACACTTGCAAGTTATATGTATTTGAAAAAAAAAATTGAAAAATATGTATTATGTATTTATATCAAAGAAATTGTAATGATTCCCATTACGCCATGGTCCTTATTTTAGTGCATTATTGTAGCACCATGGAAAAGTTAAAAATGTAAATAAATCAAATTCATTTATGGTCTCCGGCGGTCACGTGCATTTGTATAAAATTTGAGAATTACAATTTACGGATGACCGTTAGCGGTCAAAGTGATAGATTAAAGAAAATTTGTTGATATATCTGAAAAAAACAGTTTATATCTGAAATACCTATATTAAATAAAAATATAATATAAAGTATATTATATTGTTGCATATTTTTAAAATATATTTTTATTAAAATGGGTACAGATTTTGGGGTTTTATTGCAACAAATAAGATTTTTTAATGATAATATATATTTTTTTTTATCAATACTATTAAATACCCAATAGGTATTTATCAGTTAATTTTAATATAAAATAAGGTTTTTATAAAAACAAATTTAAAGAATTATTCAGATACCTAATCAGATATTAGGTACCTGTATAGTAAGTATACCTAATAATAATTTATAGTCAAAATTATAAAATCTCATTGAATGAAAAATACATTTATATATCATGAAAACATCGTTGATATGGCAAATAAATAATAATCAAAATAATGATATAATCTCCGAACCTTATAGAAAATTCATAATCAATAAAGAAAAAAGTCGCTCGGGTAAGAGGGTATAATATCGCTCTCGCATATACAGAACTACAGACGTACAATATTGGTAGATATCTAGTGGATCATAGATGTATTAAATTTGAAAACAATGATCGTATTATTTTATTATTATTAACTCTAGAATTAATATCACTTTATCAAGTTATAATAAAACAGTAGGTGTATGAATAAGTTCATACCGTTATAATATAAATACTATAAATAGGTATTACCTAATTATCTATAAAACAATCTATACATTTTTAAAAAATAAATTTATTGTAAATAGAAAGATTCATTATGTACGTAAAAGTATTAAGTCCTCGTGAATAATAATGTTTTTGCATTATAACTAAATAATGAATACATCCTTTTATTCATAGTTTAAATATTATGTAATTTCATCCTAATTTAAAATTTAAATATCCACTAAAAAAATTGTGCTATTATATATATATATTATGTTTTTGGTTAATGATTTTAATATAACCACATTATACAGTAATTTGTATTCAGTTTTCAAGTCTTAACTATAATATTGAACATTTTATAAATTTTCAAATGAAAAACCACTTTCAAAATTCAAATGTATAACCTGATATTATCAAAATTTAAACTTCAAATGCTTATAAAAATAAATTGTGGTCTATATGTTTATCTATAAAAATGATTTGCGTGAAATCTTGTTTAAAATCTTCAAGTTTTGGACTAGCTCACTAGTTATAAAAGTATTGTATTCTGTTACAGGAATAAAAATAATAAATTGATTAACAAAGTTGCGCTGTACATAAGTGTCAATGGGTGAACCATTATAATGGATGCGTAAAATTTGAATTATATGATGTATTAACAAATATATTCTATACGAAAAAGGTTCTGAGTGGAGACGTCTATCAGGCATCAGCCTATATTGGCTATATTACTAAATATAATATTTAACAACATTGTTTTTGATGTACATAATATATTAAAATCAATTATTTTCCTTTTAGTATTAGGTACGTTAGGTTGATTTAATTTTTTCGGAAAACATTGCATTTATTATACTTTTAGTAATCAGTTATTATAATATTGTTGATGATTATGTTGTTATATAATTATATTAGGTATATTTAAAAATATACATTGTTAATTTCTGTTAATTAATCACAAATCGTATGATAATGTAAAAGTAATTATAAAGTTTTCGTGCAGTTACGAAAAACAAACAGAGAAACTATTTAAGAATACGTAGTACGTACTTGATACTTATTTAGTTTATTATTATTAATTATTATACAAAAAGTCAATATAAAATACAGAATAGTTATACGTTAATGAATAATGATTAATAATTAATGAATGTATAAGAGGTGACGTGGCGAGGTATTCGTGAAAATAAAAATCAGAAATTCATTAAAAATAAGGGTAGGTTTGGCTATCAAGTTAGACTTACCTTAAAAATGACTTTAAAATTCCAAGTTCTTATTTTTATAATTAGAAAAAATCAACAAAAAAATCAGAGAAAATGGTAGATAAATAGGTAATTCGTTGTTCCTATAGTTACACGATTCCGAGCATTTAATAAGGATACAAATTAACGATCGTCGTAATACGAGTACACAAACACCGACTACATACTGATGTTGGGTTTTTCGTAAAATATAGAATCTTGAATCAATACATAACCATTAAGTTTCAAATATTGTACGTTTGTTGATAGTAATGTCGTTTATTAGTCAACAAAAAACTTCTTAAGTAAAGATATTTTTTTTAGTTATTATTTTTCCAGATAGGCAAACACGCAAACACGGAATTGGTTTTCAAAATATTACATTAAAATGCACTAATATGCTAAAAAAATTTCAAATATTCACTTTGCATAAAATATGACGATAATTGCAAAAATATGCAATCAAACTTTGTATTTAATTTCACCATTTCACGTAAAACATTTTTGTCTTAACTCTTAACTATATAGAATAATCTATTAACAATAGTACAAAAATTAAGTGCAAATGCAAGAAGTCCAGAACCTTACTTATAAAATATATATCTTCTAAAAATTTAAAACGAAATAATAAAGAAAAATAGTGAGTACAATACTCACAAAAAGAAAAATATTGTATATAAGATACTCACAAAAAGCAAAACCAAAATATTCAATATTTCAATAGTCCATAATATATCGATACATTTTAAGTATATTTTTTTGTTTTACGATGATGGTCAAGTTAGACGAAGGTCAAGGATGCCTATATGAATCACATTATTCTATTTATACAACATAACTTGGACAAAGATAAACCTTCAAAATTGAGACACATGACTTAAAACCATCTCTATTCTTCAATGTATCTATATTTTATATACCTAATATTTTAGTATTTTTTTTATTATAAATAAACCAGTGATGTATTATTATAAACTCTCTGTAAAAAAATTGTAAGATTATTAATATCTCAAAAAAATTTTCAATAGTTGAATTCAATAAATAATACATTTCCCTAAATATTAATACACATTATATAATTATCTGCAGCCATTTTACAATGTTAAATATTTTGGTCTTTTTGAGCTATTTTTAAAGATTTAAAAATTGAGTTTAGTTTTTTCAATTTATGTTTAATAAAATGTTGGTTGTGGGTTAAATAGTATGAAAATTGGGTACAAATATTTTTATAAGTTTTACTTAAAAAAATTTAAAAATATTGAAAATACATAGATAATCAGTAATCACATTTGTTTGCGCCTTTGTAATTAAAATTCACTAAAATTTGAAAATTATTTTGAGTTACAATTTTCAGCAATTTTTATTTTTAATAGTTAGAACTTGAAAACGTAATACAAGATAAGTTGGATTTAAAGCATTCTAAAATATATCAATAGTTTATCTGCACAATTTTTTCATAGATAATTGAAGTATATGTATAGGTACATATAGTTTTTATGAAATTAAATATTTAAAATGTAAAAATAATGGTTTTAATTATTTTGGTGTAGTTTAAACAATATCAATATTGTAAAGACTTAAAACTTTTGAGTGGCTCAGGAAAACCAAAAAAATTCGCAAAATGTTAATCCATACTACTCCGTTCTTCAAAACTTGAAAGTTGAAATACTCATAACAGTTAAAACTAATACAGTAGTACAGTACTGTCAAAAGTTCAAGTTTTATAAATCAAAAATATTTCGAAAAATTCCTGTTTTGTAATAATAAATTACAAATATATATAATATAAATACATATTATCATTCAAAAAAGAACAAAACTGAAAAAATGATAAGAATAAAAAGTAATAAAAATATAATATTTTCAAATAAAATAAAAATAAAATATATGTTATTTTTATGTCTGCGGTAACAACTTTGTAAATAAAATAATTTCAAAAAGATAAATATTATTTTTTAATTAATTAAATGTTACTACATACCCGCGTTAGATATTAAATATTTAAATGTATGTTAATATAATATGTACGTATGATTGTGTTTAGATATATTACTTACAAAATGATTAATTTTTCAAACATACATAATAATATTATACACAATACACACACTTAGATACTTTTCATTGTTTGTAAATTGTTATAACTTATAAATTATAATACATTATTGATATTTAACATGGGTTCAATTTTAGTGATATCAGTATTTGTTGGATATTTCGGTAAACATTTATTTCTAATAAGACCCTTGTATGTACATTATGTTTTAAATTCAAAATGAAACAAAATTTCATCAATAATAATTACTTTTAAAAACTCACATATTTTATACTTCTATACTATATTACCTATTTAATTTCTTATATCGTATATTAAATCATTTTAATGAAGTGTAAAATTTTGTGTTTTTCAACAGAAACGTAGTGTATTACTGTCTACTGATATAGTTTTATATTTTATACACAAATACATAATATAATATGTACTTCGTATTACGTTTACGTTTAGGTATTGGAGGTATTGATGTATCTATGTAATATGTTTATTATGCTATAATACCACAATTAAGTACTCGGACAGTAATATTATTTAATCTTTAAATATTTAGGTCCAAGGGTCCGGACTTACTCCCCTGAAATTACTTCGTTATAATACAAATATTTAAAATAACTATTTTTAGTACTAACATAAATATTTTCAATTTTTAGTGATTAATAATTTAAACACCAATTAAATTAACTATTGACTATTTTCACATTATCACTATTTTATTGTATCATAATATATAAAAATATTATTATAGCGCCTAACCATAGATTATTTGTTATTGATGGACCTAAATTCAATAAAATTACTATAAAGATGTTATGGATCCCTCCGAAAAAAATTCCTGGATTACTTATAGGTACCTAATTATTTGTTTGTGCTTGCACCTCAATTTTACACATTACAATAAGATAAATATTAAAGTAAAACATACATAGCTTAAGTCAAAATCGTTTATTCAATTAAATGATTTATCAATGTTTTCAAAATATTTATATATATTTACTGGATCGTTATTTAGTGGCTGTTATAATCAAAATAAGGCGGATGTTAAATTGTTAACACTCGGGCTCTGAATGTCGTATATTGCGCAATTTTTAATATTTTAAAAATATTAAACATTTTTTTTTAATTTAAATAATATGTTATTATGTATTTATACATTAGTTATTTAAGTTATTATATACATAATAGGTACTATAATAGCATAACTTGTCTCTATAATACAAGTGCATTTGATGTAATCTCAATCCATCATATATTATTTGAATTAATTTATAAATTATAATATAGTCCCACGATTATTATTATTTATTGAATTCGTGATTTTTGTATACCTACGTGGCTAGTGGCTACGTAATCGATTTTGATTAATAGAGATTGATGACAATTGACAAGTCGATCATCAACATTCACAGTATTAGTGTATTACAGTAATACAAGTAAACGTTTAATAAAACAAAAAATTATAATGGGAGTGACTGATTTTCAACTGTATACTAATCAACAGGGTTAAGTTAAAGAAAAAGATACAGAAATACCATTTCTATAGTGCAATATTTTAGTAATAGTAGGTAATAGTATCTTTATTGCAACAACGGCAATGTTTTATTAAACTAATAGGTATAGTCTTAAAGTAAATCAGATAAAATTATTAATATATTTTCGTAGTTAATATTTTATTTATTTATTTTTTATATACCTAATTTTAATACATATAATATAAATACATAAAAGATACTATCACATTCACGTAACAGACCAAACTACCATGTGTGTCTTAATCAAAATTCAAAATACGCTTTATGAAAAATTGATTTCTGCTTTGTTATATATTTATATTTTATACACTTAATAAATTTCATAGATATTGAGTTTTTAAGAAAAATAATATTGCACTTTATATTTTTTTATAGCATTGCAAAAAAATGTAAAACAAACATTTCATAATAGTATAAACATCTTAATTGACAATTTGTATAGACCATCACAAATCCTGGAAACGGTAATACCTACATATATGGTTATTGAATATTGTATTATTTATACTCTAAGTATAAGTAATGATTGACTTATATAACTATAAGTTATAACTATTTAAAACCAGATTTTCTATTGATGATTTAAGTAATACTAAAAATTCTAAAATAGTAAAATAATATTTTTAGTGAAGTATGTAAGTAGTGAGTTGTAAGTATTACCATTGAGTAAAAAAAAAATTGAGTACTCAATGGTATTACTCATAATGTTACAATAAATTCTCACTATTTTAATAATACATACATATTACACGTAATATAATATTATACATATATAATAACTTTAACGTTTATGTTTAAAGACAGCGGCAGTGTATTTACTATTTTTATTCAGCGCAAGGATTACAAAATAATAAAAACAATTTTAAAATCTATGAGAAATCAAAAAAATTGTATAATTAAATAGTACCTATTCAGTAATAAAACAATGTATTTAAAATATTGTTCAAATACTTACAAAAAAATGTATTAAAATACTTTACAATAATGCCTACAATAAACAATACACATTTTGAAATTCGAAGGACGATAGCAGTTCCTTCACACATCACACCTGTGGATAAACTATGAATTATTTATACTCATATAATATATTATATAGACGTCACAAAATACAAGGAAACACGTGCTCACGGCTTGGTATATCGTATAATTGTGGACATACTTTATTTGGTTTATGTACTATGTACAATTATTGTACAATAATAAAAAAATTGATTTTCGGTATAGTATAATTAATAGATTATTAGAAAACTATCACAAAAGTATGGAACTATTGTAATTTTTCAAATAGGTAATTACTTCTCAAAAATTATAGAAATTTAAACTTAGATAAACTTTTTAAATGAACTTATAAAAAAGCCTAATTTTCAAATGCTTAAATTTTATACCATTTATGGAATGTCCTGTGGTGGGTGATATAAATTATTATTTTTCAAATGAGAACTGATAGTATAGGTATATTATATATATAGATAGGTATATAATTCATAAATTTAAATTATTTACACTTATTTCGGAATATAGATAAATATAACAGTCCTAATAAAACATAAAAATACATACTTACTACTTAGTAAGTACCTATGGCATACTCAGCAATTTTTACAATTAATAAAATGTTTATATCTTATAATCAATTTTATAAATTTTAAATGATCATAATAGATTGATAGCCCTCACATATTTTAATACTATAGTCAAAGAGACAATTTACGATGTTATCCTTAGTACACAAGTTAAAAGTAACTCAAAATCTGCTTGTATAAGCATTTTGACTTAGATACATAAACATTTCCAATGAGAACGATCAACTCATTTTAACAGTTAATAATTACTTATTGTCAACATTAATTTATAAGAATGAGAAGGTTATGAATGCAGAGGCATGGTAGTATGGTAAAAACGATATATCGTATATCTATATTCTATTTACTGTCCTTGACGTCCAATAATTAAACTGAAGTAAAGTTTAATTGTATTTGTATAATATTATAAGTTCATTATTATCATTAAAATAAAAAAAAAATTGAAAACGAACAAAAAGTAAATTTACTAATGCAAATATTAATAGATATATTGTCGGTAAATAGCTAGTCCGTATTTAATTATGTATTTATGTATGTATACAAGAGATACAACTACTCAGCTACAAAATAACATAGTATAATAATAATATATAATATAGGATTAAATATTAAGTCTTAAAATGTTTTCACATTAATACTTTTGTGTAGTAGTAGAATGTAGAAACAAAAATACGTTCTATTATTTGAAAGTTTTAAAGTTTAAGCAGTATGGTTCATAAATTATTAGGTTAATGTACTTTTTAATTCATAATATTATATGAGTAGAAGCCAGTAGGTACTATAGTTTATAAATAATAAATAAGGTATACTAAGTACTAAGTACAATAATATGTGATTATATGAATATATAATATAAATTATAATATTATTATTATAGTTGTTTCTTTGTATATAAATTTTATATAGTTGCCTAATAAAATATTACCTACTTCATTATTTATTTATAATGAATATAATTAATATTTTTAATTTTTAAAATGATATAATATTTATTCGTTATCACCTCATATTCTCATGAACATAAAATAAAAAAAGTGTAATTATCAATGTATATTCTGATAATGATTTTAATTCATAAAGAACTATTTTCAGTAACGTTGCATATTTTTATCAATATAATAAATAAAAATAATTACATTACAAGTTTTATTATTTTTTTTTTTTTTAATATGTAACTTTTATTATAAATACTAAATATATAGGTACACATGGAATGTATAATTAAATAGTAACAAATTAATGATTACTTCTAAACTTCTAAAGTGGTTGATAATCATCAAATGTATCATGTATCTACATAATCTACATAAGTCATAACACTGTAACAGTAAGTATTACTAAGAGTAAAAACGGTAAACTTTGACTTTATGGACTTATATCATTTGTATTTAAATCACAAACATCATAACCGATAACCAAAAATAACTATAGGTGCGTTTGAGTAATCACATTAGAATTTTTTATGTTATACGTGCTATTTGAATCTGTAATTAATTACTAGTAAAAGGTTTAAAAGACTAAATCAAATATAAATAGTTGCTATGATTCACATTTCACATAAAAAAACATTGTCAAACGGTTAACTATCCTAATTATTTTCAATAAACGCACGCACACAGCTTCGTATTGAAAATAATATGCATAGGTACAAAGCGAATATTTCCATCGCATCTGTTGCACGTTTGCCGCGGGTCATTATACATAGCTTATGCAAATCGTTTTTAGTATAGGTAACCAACTATACATCTACTATTATAATAATATATACGGCGTTTTGTACGAATGGACGTCTACCTGACGACAACCACACATTCACGATTCACACGTGTACGGAGTATGATATTAATAATAACCAATAGGTATATAATTTTGTACGAAACAAACAAAATTTGATGCAACCACTGCCACATAGACACATAGTGAACATAATATATATGTAATTCACGATCTCATACTTCATAGGCGTGCGGCAATATTATATCCTACACAATACGGCCAGGCTTGAAGTTTAACAATACATACAACGAACATGTGCAATCCAAAATGATATATATATATATATAATATATAGAGAGAGAAGTTAAAAGAAAAAAAACTAAAATAATAATTGTAATATAATACCATACACTATACGATAGTATGATAATCTAATACCTACCAAAAAACATCATACGAAATGCACATAATACACATTTAGTGGTATATATGATTAGCAAACGTATTCACAGGCTTATTAAAAAATAAATCTTTCGAGGTGTTCTCGGGGCATTCACTGTCCTGGATAATATTTTCACCTTTAAATTTGATGATAGGTCAATAAAACATTCGTTTTAAACAACGTTCAATTTTCCTTGTTATAAAACTATTGGGAGTGTAAATCGAACGTTCAGTTTTTAAATAGTTAGGTATTATACCGTACCTATATGGCTATATACAGTATATTATACACTAAACCGCAAGATGGATTTACGTTTTATAACTATACAGTACATTACTGACAAAATATATATAATTACTAATAAGGTATATTTTTTGTCATAATTGCGAGTGTACTTTTTATAAGGAGGGGAGCGGAACTGCATTTCTAGATCAGGAAATGCATGCAAATTGGCGTTTATAATATTATTACAGTATGTATATAAAATAATTGTTGGGCGTCACGAAGGCTCTAATAGTAATCGATTAAACGTGTTGAAACGAATAAATTAACGACTCTTTGAAGTATAATAGTCGTCTCTCTCTCTTCTCTCACTCGCGTTTTGGTTAATAATCCGTTACTTTTATTGCTAGTGGCCCGTCTTCTAAATAGTCTACGAGTGGTCCATGTCATCTATTCTTCCATCTCTCTTTCGCAGAATCTTACGAATTATTTCGGTTCTAGTTATTTTTGTACAAACTGCACGCGTCGGCGTCATATTGTCGCCCACCGCCGCGTGCATATTATTATATTATATCCGCCATCCGGCCAAAGGGTTATTCGTCACACGCACACGGTCGCTAGTCACTTCCCGTCACGTATGTTTTCTTTCCGCACACGACAGAAAATGTTGCCAAAACGATTATTGTAAAAATATGCAAAAATCGGTACTTTCGCGTTTAAACCGGCTCCGATCTGCTCGACGATGACGATGACACGTGGACACTTTTTTAACATTACGATTTCACTTATTATTGGTCATTTTTACCCAATAACTATGGGTTCAGCGACCGGAATCGTCGATGATATTGACCACGTAAAATATTATAGGAACTATATTAAAAATACGGGCAGGAATGCGGAAAATCGAAATCTCGGATAATACAATTTAATAGTTTATTAGTACATTATTTTATAATATTATGTAAATCGACGAAATTATTGGCATACTAAAGTATATCTAGCCACGTAAGTATACCAGTGCGCAGTACACTATATCGTTTCGTCACTTTTAATTGAAACCACGCTGACCCAAATTGAGAACATCGTTTTATTTTTTTTATTTATTTCCCAGACTTCAATTCATGCACATCGCAATATTTTATTTCCCACTTTCCCAGACATCAATTATTTATGTCATTCGCAAACATACATTTCACCATAGCACCTATTATAGTTGTGTGGGTATTTCATACTGTATTAGTTATTTTATAATGCAATATCCTCGGGGTCCGGAGACATAATTCATGGTCTGCGCGTTATTTACTTAAAAATTATACGTTATTAGCGATTATTAGTCGCGTAATAATATTTAAGTATTTAACTGTATAATACACTATATTATGTCCGAAAGCAGAAATGTATTACGTCACCACTGCATACTGTATAATAATATATTTAAAGAATATTATCCGTATCCCAAGAAAAACATAAAAAAAAAACGAATAACGGGGAAGTAATAATAATAATAATAATATATTAAGTACTTTATTATACTTGTATTTTAAACGATTTGTATTACGGATGTATAATATTACAAATACTAGCAGCGGGTTTCGGTTTTTTCTTCACCAAGTTTTCATAATATTTTATGGTAAAAATTAAATATCCACTTGCATGATTTGCAACCAGATTTTGTTCACAGAACGCAACGAAAACGTGCGAGCTCATCGTTCGCATCTCAAGTTTAGAGAAAATTCTAGATTGTGCCATCGTAATGTTGTGCATGTGCGCATTAATTACATTGTGGACATTATTATCCGGATACTTTTACTTTTATATAATAATTATTAAACTTTCCCTCTGTGTTAACGGGCTTAAGGATCTGAGTTTAAGTTTGTGTGCCATCGTAACGATAAGAATAATATTATTATTAAATGTATCGTCAGGATAAGAATATATTTCACAATAAATATATTAGGTATAAATGATTTGTATGGAGCGTTTTATTAGCGAGCTAGGACGAAAATCGGAAATTCGTCATTGACACGTAGACAAAAAAAAAAAAAAAATCCAACCAAACGACCGGAGCGGATCGAAAAAATATTGATGTATTTGTTTCTCGACGACCCAATTCTCGTTTGCTCCGTGGTCGTCGCATAACATAACAAAAAAAAAACCAAACACGAAAAAAATCGATCCGTCGTGTAAATGGAGACAATACAATAATAATAATAAATAAAATTATTATTTTATTTATCATAATATCTCTCGATTCCACGTCGTGTGATTGTAAATAAATGCGGCGAAAACACGTACTGTGACTCTAGCCCTCGGAGTCGCGTACGATTCAAATTGTTTTTCTAAACATTAGTGGAAAACGTTCAACATTACGTTTCAGAATATTATTTATTATTATGGTTTTGAGCGAACGACGTGAGAAATGAAAAAAATCACGAATCTCGCGTGCTACGTACGACGAAAACGTATCCCAGAAAAACGGGACGTGGCCGAGAAACGTATGGAAAAGCCTTTAGCCCATACAATATTGTTCAAACGCAATACGTACTATTACAATAATAATATTATAATATACAATATTACTTAAACGCAATACGTACTATTACAATAATATTATATAGCTACGAGCGGGCCCGACGGCAGAATACCGTGACGCGTCGCTCATTCCGATTTCGCTCCGGACTTGGCGATCCGAACGGTTTTCACGACGACATCAGCTCGTTTCCTACACAACGACGGCGTTTCGTGCACAGTTGATACAAGCACAAAAAACGAAATGATTTCTCCGACGGTCGTTTGCCGGACGTGAACGGAGCGATGATGGCGGGCGTCGTGCTTCGAGAACGACCATACTTATTAAATATATGAAAATAAAACCCGACTTGGCTGCCGGAGTGGTCGCGGACAAAAATACGAAATACGAATATGCAAACGTATTTACTTGTGCTACACGACGAAGACGACGACAACAACGACAACAATAATAATATTACTCTAACGTGGAATGCACTACAACGCGCAGGGCACAGTCGCCGCCATCGTACGCGACGGCGATGACGGTGTTAACGTTCTAGCGTTTGGGAACCACTGGAATTCGGTTCACCGACTGCGGTGGGCGGGCGGGCGTACGGGACGCGCGCGCTACGTGTCGCGCCATCTGCCAGCACCGGGACCGAAATTCGGCCGACAATATTACCCCACGATACGGCGGTGCGGGACGGGTGGTCGAGACCCGTCGTCGTAAAACGGCCGCCGCCGATCCACCTGCGGGCGGGGGCGGGTGGGGAAAACCGTTGGTCGTCGACCGTGGCGCGGGGACGGGTGGTAAGCGGTTGCCACACGTGCACGCACGCACGTACGCCCGACGACTACGGTGGGCGGCGGAGGGAGTGGTCGCGGGGACGGTTCGGATCAATAACATCCAGACGACGAATGCCTAACCGCCCCTCGCCCGCCCGCCCTAAACGACCGTGTTTTAGGACGCCGACCGACCGGTGTAACCGACGCGTCCCCGAGGCCACCGACGGCGGCGGCCCGCGGGACGGGTTTCATAACGTCGTCGTCCTGCGGGTGGGAGTGGGCGCGGCGGTGAAGCGGTCCCGGCAACGGCGCGGCGGGTCGGTGTCGCGGCCGGTGTGGTCGCGGTGCGGGGTCGACGGCGGCGGCGGCGGCGGCGGTAGTGGTGGTAACGCGCGTTCGCAAGGCGGAAAGGTCACACGGCCAAAGTGATTCTCATTCCGTTGCATTGCTTTGCACATAGTCACGACTCGCGCACCGTTCTTAACGTTCGACTCGTCCAGTGGAGTAAAATAGAGAAACGAAATCGGTATCGTTACAGAAACGTTTTGTTTTTTTTTTTTTTTTTTTCACTAGATATAATCGCGCGCGTATATAAACATATATTTATATACGTCCTTATCCGAAATCGAATTTATAAATTCCCGCCAGTTGCCGACTGACGTGCATACCGGTAACAATCTTTCAGTGCGAATTGATGAGATAATAATAATTATTTAAATTATTTACATATCGGTCCGTACGGAAAACAGTTTATAATAAAATATTAAATAATATTAAATATATTGAAATCGTATTGAAATAAAAATACGTGTACGGACGGTGAAAAAAAAAAGTAACGATAAACGGAACAGAATAAAAATCACTGCAGACGGAAACAGTCGAATTTGTTATAGAAAATCGTTAACTCCGAAGAGTGAATCTCGTCGTCGGTTCCTCGTTAATTTTTATTTTTTATTTAACACTTGCTGCACATTAGAAAAAAGTCATGGCCTTCATGATGCCTGTCGTAAAAAATGATTACAATATTTACAAATCGAATCGGAACAGACGTGTTTCCGAGTGTTCCAACGACAAGACGTCCGCCTCGTCGGCTTCGTCGTGCGGTGGCACCAGACGGATGCACAGCGGTTCCCGGTCGGCGGACGGTCCGTCGTTGTCCACGTCGCCCGGCAGCGATTTCATGGTAGGCTCGCCGGCCCATCGGTCGCTCGGCGGAGTGTCCAAGCAGACGGCTTTCCACCACGGCAGCCTGCAGCACCATCACGGAGCTGCGTCCAGAAACTCGTCGCGGAATTCGCAGTCCAGCCTGCAGAGCCCCGCCAAGTCTTCGTCGTCGTCCTCGTCGCCGCCAAAGGTGTCGTCCACGTCGTCACTGAACATGTTCCACTCGAAGCTCGTCGACAAACTCAGGCGGTCGCTGACGTCTAAATCCAAAGACAGTGAGTGTTCCTCTCTAAATAAGAAAAATAATTAACCCAACCCTTACACGCCTTCTACGACCCATCACCGAGCAACGACTCGAGGCAATCCCTTCGAGTCTGCTCGTTTCAAAGCAACCCTACTTCGATTCCAGCGTGTCTGTATATTTTGTCATGTTTGATTCCGACAAGTGTTGACGTTTACCTAGGCATTTGTTTATTTGCTATTTGCGGGTATGCGATATTAGTGTGTAATTGGTAATTGGCTTGTGACGACTAAACTTTTTTATGGTCTGTTTGCTATGTCCCCGATAAACCCTATCACTATTGGGCCAATGTTCATTGTATTTGGTATGACCTGAATTTCATTGTATTCTCATGCCATTCAATTGACGACAATTTAACCTTCTCCTTTGTGAAACGAATATAAACACGTTGTTTTTGTTGTTGGTATATTACTATAGGTACTTGTAAAGCTTCTGAAAGTAAAAAAAAATCATTAATATTGTTGTAACCATTTTTAAGTCTTATTGATGTTAGTATTAACACTAAATTAATATAATCAACTCTATTATTACATTACCTACCACAAAGTATACAGACTTGGCTTAGTCTAGTTTATCGATTCTTCCAGCAGAATATACAACCCATTTTAACTTAAGTAATTTCAATGACTTCCAGACTAAAATGTGTATTCTAACAGTAGATTTATGTGTGTTGTACAGATAGTACAACGACAGCCTCGAGTAAGGATATTGCGAGGAGAAGATCCTGAGATATAGCCAAAGGTGACGACCATCAACGGTCAGTACCAAACCTGACTAGATCAGCAAAAAGCCGGCCAGTGTCCACTATGGCCACGTCCTGTCCGTTGGGCACCAATATTGCGCTATGATAAAATAAACAGTAAAAAATCAAGAATCCTACAGAAAATCATAGTGTACTCTTGCGTGCTAGGGTAAGTGCCGGCACTTTGTTTAGAATAATAAATTATTTATTACACAAGTCGCATCTATTTTAAAATACTGACTTTGTTTTTTTTTTTAATGGATGCATTGTGTGTTTTGGTTAATAATAGAGAGTATTCTAAAAAATGTATAAATAATAGCCTATTTTAAGTTGATACTTAGCCTATATTATATAAAAAAAAATTATTAGTTACATTTTTTATGTATATATTAATATTGACAGCTTATGGCTTATCTCAGCATTATGGTTTATTTTTAATATTATTTTTTAGTACTTTATAAATATTACTATATGAAAATTAAAGAAGGTACTCGACTAATTATAACTTAAGCCTATCAATCAATAGGGGACAAGGTCTTATAACCTTAATGTTTAATGTATTATATTATTGTTGAAAATGTCTTGATGTATTAACAGTGATCAAAAAATGAGGGTTTTTTTAAAATTAAGATACTCTGATAGTGTCAAATATAAAATCAATGCAATTTAAATACAATTTTAAATCCAACAGGATTCTAGGCAAGATTTAAAATAAATTACTTGATAGGCTCTTATTGTTCTTTCTTACCAACCCGCCTACTTTAGTGTATAAATTAATGTATATAATATTATATCAATGTGTAATTTGGGGGTAAAATTTCATTCAAAAGCTTTTTTTTTTTTTATATAAAATATCACAGATCAAATATTTTTAAGATATATTGAAAAGTATTTATATAGAATATTTTGGCTGCAATAATTTATAACTCGCACTCCATAAGTCTGACTGACCAAATAAAATTAAAAATACCATATCACAAAATGTATTCTTTTGCAAATAATTGTAATGTAGTTTTCGTTCTTAAGGGGCAACATATGTCCTACCTGGATACTCAATAATAGACTGTACTTAAATTTGTTAGATGTTCATTAGGCTGTTACGTTGTATCATAAAGGGAAAATTATTTTAATGGGTTGGTAAGTTAAGTCTGATGCTCTGTTTTGTTTATAATAGGTAAAAATTAATCAACCATATATAATCTGTGATACGTTTGTTACTATTTTTTTAAGATATTCAGCTTTTATCTTTATTTATCTAGGTAAATAGGGTTTACTACAACATGAAAATAAAAACTGTTATTGTTTTGGAGTTAGCTTAAAAAAAAATATTATTATTACATTGGGCGCCTAATTATTAATTTTCTCATTAACTTTCCATGAACAGTTCTCATTTTTTTTCATAATTATGAATAATATACACTTAACACTCTCATGTGCAATTAATCATACAAAATAAATAGCTTCCATAATTATATTAATTTTAACATTAATACATAGTTATTCAATTTGGTTTTAATTAATTTTCTTGTAATAGTTATTTGGTATTGATTATTTAAAAATCAAAGTACAAAAGAATAATTATAAGAAATTATGTTACCATTCATTTTTTATTTTAAAATGTATGGATATCATAAATCTTAATTTAAATCTTTCATAGTATAACCGCATCATTAATTCGTAGTTAAATTATTAAATTAATTAATTTTTGATGGCGCCCAAACCACAACATAAATAATACTTGTCTAGAAATCATAATAAGTTACAATACTAAATGTGATAATTACTTGTCCTTTGAAATACAATAGTCAAAAATATTTGTTACGTTTAATTATATATTTTGATGAAAAAAAGAAACTAGTCTTTTTATTTTTTATTTAATTAAGTTATATTTTCCTGTCATGTCTGATACCAAAATAAATTTTATCACCGGTTTTTTTTTCCAATAAAATAAAATCATTGAATTAGACTGATTGATAGACTAAATATTTTACACAGTATTAATATAATTGTTTTCAAACTTCAAAAGAAAATGTACTTAAAATGTCTTACAAAATTATACTGTCTTCACATAAATTATTATAACTAAAAAAAAGGAAAATTATTAAATTATCTTTATTTATCTTATTTGTTTATGTTTTTCTGTCTGTACGCAAAAAATTAATATTATATGTCTATTTTATTGTATAAGTGCCGGAAGAGAAAAATGTATTTTACATTTTTATTTGTAATACAATTGTAATAAAATCCTCAATTAATAAAATATTATTTTTTATTGTTCAATGTGTTGTTTTAATTTTTTTCTTTCCTTTGAGATTTCCACATAAATTATTGGTTAAACATATCCTTTTTCGTATCTATTAACAATTAACAAATTATACGGAAATTATACAGTATTTTCATTTCTCTACAATGACAGAGTTTTGTGCCATTATTGAAACTAGGTAAAAACTATTCAACATGCCAGAAATAAAAATGTCAACGTAGGTTTTCGAATTCTGAAGTATTATCAGAACAATGCATAAAGTTTACTTGGTAGTTCCATGTAAATTGGACCTTGATACGATGTTAATACGTTATTATAGTTCCTACGCGAATTACAGAACAACCAGCGGTGTACCATATTATAATGGAACAGGAAATAAATTACGAGTCTGGTGTATCCGCGATTTAAAAATAAAACTACAAGTCATTCGATTATTCGCATGGTAATTTCACGACGATTCGACGACGTTAGTAAATAAATCGTATAAAATCCGTCCACCGCCGTGTTCGAGAAAAGGTCTTTGCAAACGACGAATATCGATCGTCTTATATTATTATACAACGAATACAAATATTAGACGTTTTCCATTATACATAATAATATATAACAGAAAGGTATTCCTGACCGTAGTGAAAATTCTTATGATCGATGGAATATTAGCTGTGCCCTTCGGTTATCAATACGTTTTAAGCCAAACGAGGAATTGATAGTTTTACAGTGATCTGTTTTCTGTGCCTTCTGGCTTCTACACATTTTTTAGTCCATAAAAGTTGAACGCTTCAAATTGTACTATTTATAGATTTGAGATCGTATAAAGATTAAAATATATGATACTTTAAGTTTTTTGACGGTTTGATTGGAATTCTCTGTAATAGTTTTTTTGAAAAATTGTGTTAAAAATATCCAACGGTGTTTAAAAAACTCACGACTGGTTTTTCATACGTCATTCATAATATTTACCTATGTATATCATATTTCAATGATATTGTATGACATATTTTAAAATATCTACTAATACATTTTTCATATCATAGTTGTACTAAGTAATTAGTTGAACAAAAGTAAAACGATGAATGATGATTGTTATTACTTGTTGTAAATTGCTGTATGATTAATAGATTTTTTGGTAGCGCCAATGTTAGCCTGTACAATATATTTGTTATTATATTATGCACGAATCGTTTAATAAGAAATTTATAACATGCTGACTGAATGACGTGTAACAGAAAACGAAAGCGATCTGATCGGAAAAATATTCTATATATTAATATATTACTATATCATAATAATTAGTTTAAACACTTAAAAGCAACTTATAAACAATTTTAAAAAATTCAACACCTACATTTACGTCATACTTATGTAAATAATATGGGACACCACAACAATAAATAATAGTCACCAGTACTTAAGTACTTATTTTAAAGTTTCAACAGTACTTGTGATGGCACGTTCTTTTATTATATTATATC
This sequence comes from Aphis gossypii, assembly GCF_020184175.1. Classification (NCBI taxonomy): domain Eukaryota; kingdom Metazoa; phylum Arthropoda; class Insecta; order Hemiptera; family Aphididae; genus Aphis; species Aphis gossypii. The sequence continues at coordinate 13,442,356 of NC_065531.1, read as the reverse complement.
GTTACAATTACGATTAGGTAATATACTAATATCTGCCAGCTACATCGAAAAGTATTTTTATTAATTAGTAATAACTAAAAAACGAGAGTTAATTTAAACATTCGTAATACATTTTATACTATAAAAACTATTAAACAATATACCAACCCTAAACCCATATACAATTTATATCTGCTTAGATAGTAAACACAAGGTAAGTATTACTTCATTGGAAGTTTTTTTTATTTTATTCATAGTTTGATTTCGTTTATCATTAATCAAATTAATTAATATAGACAAATATATTATACTCTCAAACAAAATCTAATGCCTATGTATATTGTATAATGTGTATGCCCATAATCTATAAAGTTACTCAGATAATGTGATTTTTTTTATCACAGAAAAAATATCTCACTTTATTAACCTATTATTAATTATTAAATAATCAGCATTACCTACTTAATATTGATTTTTTCACAACACTTTTCAGACTTTTCGACAAAGAAAAAACTGAAAAATAAAGAATACCGTTACAATTGTATTCATAATATATTTATAATGTTATGCCTTTTACAAATTGCAAACTGTGTATGATATAATAATTCTAAATAAGTTATGAAATTCCGATATTTTAAGTCCACGATTCTTTTAGCCGTTTCAGAAGTAATGTAATTCAACAGGGTAACGCTGTACTATTGTATTATGCGCTCACGGCCGACGAATCCAATGACACAAATGGTAAATTAATTACTTTAATTTTAAATAATAATTTTTAGGTATACTCGTTGGGATCCGTAGGTGTGAATGCATGCGGATTCTTCGGGTGCCACTCGACAGAGTCTATATAATAGCGATATGTCCATCACCGCGTAGGAGTGTCCAATACAATTAATAAATTTGAACGCGGCGGTAGCTGACTAGTTGTGACGTGCACGCATCCGGTCGGATTGCCACGATTCGTTAGAAATTTTAATTTCGAGTGCGCTCTGCTAGAAAGCGACGTGATTTCCGACCTCAGTGCATAAGTATATTGTTAATGGTTGGCGAGGGGGGGGATCGCACGGAAATGTCAATGTCGAGGTCGTCATCGCGGATCGGTGAAAAGCCTCGACTGGGCCGCCATCCCTCTAACGCCGCCACCGTCGTCCCACACGCGATTCTAAGTGTACCTATACAGTTGCGGTCGTGAGGTAGACGCCTGGCGCATGACGTCAGTAACACACCCTTGCCCCTCCGGACGAAGGGGAAGCTACCCTATTCGCGCGCGGTCCCCGCCGGTGACGCATTCTCACCCCGTCGTGTATATATATGTACCACTCGCTATGCCCGAGTCGAGTACTCGCTTTCGCCGAGTCCGAAGATTTTTATTTATTAACAGTTATCTCGTATAATATTATATGTATAGTCGTAAATACTTAAAATGTAAACTCGGCACATTATATTATATTATAGTGCTAATAATAGCAATAACCTGAATAACCTTTGACGTCGAAACGAAATAATTATATAGATAATAATAATGAGAAAAAAATTATTATTATTGTCATCATTTTTTTTTATTATAATGTTATTGTTATTATTATTTGCTTAAGAAGTTTAGAAGTGTAATATTGTGGGTATTGGATTTCGTTCCTAATCCTTATCGGTTATCGCTTAACAGGTGGTGGACTTTTGATCAAAAAAAAAAACAGTACAATATTGACATTAATTAAACAATAACATTTATTCAGAGATGTCGTCGATTGGTAACCATAAAAAGATCATCGCGGATGATGTAGGTAAACAATATATAAAAATAGAAAGATAATTGATAAGTTATTAGTAGATTGATTTTTTATTTATAAACGGCGCGCGCACGCGCGAATCAAAGTTCGTCGGAGCTATTATTATGACCGCTGTGCCTGCCGTGTGCCGTGCGGATGTGCGAAGATTATAATAATTATATTATTATTATTATTTTATTTGAGTTATCTATGGTAAAGGCGCAAGTAAACAATGCGCCGGGGTCGTCGCCTACGAGTTTACGATAGAAAGGGAAATTTACTATAAAAATTCACGAATAATGATATTGTTGGAACGCGTGTTTGTGCGTTACTATTCTGAATTATAATGAGTGCGATGTGCGTATTTATTTGTAGTGTCGTAAATATTAATAATAATAATAGTAGTAATAGTAATAGTAGTAGTAGTAGTAGTAGTAGTAGTAGTAGTAGTAGTGATAGTGTGAGTAGCAATAATGTTACAATACATTAATATTTTGTTATTTCGGTGACGTGGGTCGTTGTTTTGTATACTGTAGGTTAAAAACAGATATATTTTTAGAACTTTTCGAATGTTATTTACCTACCGCCATATAATATTGTTGATGTTGTGGTCAACAGATAAAATGGCTATTACTGAACGATAAAAAATTGCGTCTACATCAAAATAAAAATAATTTAAGTACCTAAGGACTGTAAGCGACGTAATAACGTAAATCTATCATTATGTGTTGAATATATTATTCGTAATTTTTTTTAATTATTTTAACAGCAATTAGTAAATTACATTTCTAATCTTTGGGTAACCTGCTAAAACAGAGTTTAGGTGTTCAATTTTCTAATGGGTCAGACCAAACCTATACAGCCAGACTAAGTAATAGAAAGGGAGCATTAGAAAACAATACAATATATATATGTACATAATATATTGATGTGTTTTTTCAATAGTTCTTTTTATGTCTTTAATCTCTTTAGTCTATAGTCTCTTTTCTCTCTTTTAAACTGTACAGCTTTAATTGTCTTTTCTTTTGATTTTTGATGTCCGTCAATAAGTTTTCATCCCATTCATACTGAAATCTCAATAAAGACGTTTTTAACAGCAGTTCCGAGGATTTTTGGAATGGAACACAGTAAACAGTTGGGTCCAGGGGCGTGTTCAGCTTTTTCGTGCTGTGTATATGCGTTTTTAGACGGTTCGGTTATTCACTATTCGGTTGATAAGAAAACGTAATAAAGTATATTAGTATCTACTATTTACTACCTATATATATTATATTTATCTTTGATAGGTAATTATTAACATAACTAAAAAATTTTAAATCAATAAAATTATACATTACCTTTTTTTTTTTGAAAAGCGAGAAACTAGTATGAAACTTAAGTAAATGCATAAAAAAATAATTCATGTCAATATGACACCCTCGTGACCTCATCCCCCCCTGTGAGTACGACCCGGTTGGGTCTAGATAATGTCTTAAAAATCAGATGTAATAGAGAAATTAAACAAGTTGCGTGCTGTGTATATGCGTTTTTAGACAACCCTTATCCAATCTAAACTTTATTATTTTTTTACTAATAACTAATTATTATTTAGGGTGCATTTGTTGTGCACGTTTTTTACTTACGCTTAATATTGCTTATAGTGTATAGGTACACTTTGAACGGTTCGTCTAGATATGAGCGCCGATAATAAGTAGCTTGCAATTAGGCCTCAAGTCTGTATAGTCTGTTATTATTTATTAATTAGTATAAATCGAATAAATTGAATAATATTCTTAGGATAAAACTCTAAATGGCCGTTACTTTAAAATCAGAAGTTGCAGAATGATACAATGATCCAGTTTTCAAAGATAAAATTACTGGAAAATGTAAAATAAAAATATTATGAATTTGAAAACATATTCATTTTTTCTAAATAAGTTTTTTTCCATTGTACATTATTGAATGGTATAGGTTATTAATTATTTTTTCTGCAAGTAATTCATATATACTATAAGTAACTGCATATTATATACTATTAACAATTCACATTCGATGTTTTTTTAATTTTTTTTATTAAATTTATCTCCAATTTAACATAATAAAACACTTGAACATCATTAATGGTCATATTATTTGTATGCGCGCGTGTACATATTATTATACTACATTATGATAAAAAAACGCTAGTGCAAATATTGTGTCATAAGGCATACCTAACTGATACTTATGAACAAGTCGTGTACCACATACATCTCCAATCCACTTGAGAACTTGCGTAACTCAGAGGCGTCCGACATCATTTTATCACGGGCCGATTGTTAATAAGTCGAGATAACGACTGGGCGTATCTACTTAAGAACAAAATAAGAATATATTTAATGTTACAGGTACACAAAATGTACTCTGTCGATAATAATGATTAGAATATGAGACGAATATGAGCCGTCTATAAATAGTATAGGTACTTTCCAAAGTCCGCGAAACTTACCTACCTAAATAAAGCTCGTGTTTCGGATTCACAAGCAACCGTCTTCCAATTAGGACGAAATAATATAGCATACAAAATGAATCGCCACTCACCAGTCATGCACAGATTTCTTTGATAATTAAATAATGTTTTTTTTTTCAAATTCTTATATTGGAATTTTTAAATTTATTTATATATAATATAAGGACCACAATTGTATATTCTTACAACTTACTATATTTTTAAACAATTTATTGTCATTTAAAAATTCAAAAATCCGAAATTGAATACAAACCTACGTATAATAATTGAAAAAAGGGGGATAAACACGTGTGGTGACTCACCCCGTATGTTATGATGCTGGGTATTCTTGCGCCACACATGACAGATTATTGCGACATAGCGCGTTCATGAAAATAGGTATATGTATTATATTGTTTATTAATTAATTAATGTTATATAACATTAGGTTTTACATTACACATGTACATAAGTAAATTTACTGATGTTATTAGTCATCGTGTTTTCACAAAGGTGTTCTAAACCTAACCTTTAGTATAGGTACACGAATAAGTGATGATTACAATACATTTTCTGGCTTAAAATTTGACTATATATAGACACTGTGTTGATTTAAGTGGTGATGATTCTGAATGTGCTCGCCTTAACTGTCACATTAGCTGTAGCTTTAATTTTTTCGTCTTCATACCTCTCGTTTCTATACTACATATTATTACGATCAAACATATAAAAATTATTTTTATGTTACATGGACCAATAAATCTATATCGTTGTCTATAAATTCAAAAGTATTAAAATCCACAGTAAAATGAAACAAATAATTTATTATTTATGTTGAAGAAATTATGAGTTAGAGTAGTTAGACAGTTAGTTTAGTAGGTATAGAATATGTTTGTAGGCATTAAACATAAATTAATAAACATGTAGATTTGAAATAAACCGACATTTTAGTGAGTAAATAAAAATAAATCGATGTAAGCTCGTTTTTGTGAGGAAAAAATATTATATAATAAGTTATCATATTTATTCAGATTTATTACAACCCCAGCATCGTCCTTATTCCATTGTCAAATATTTCAAAACTATATTCGCCTACAGTTATGACGAACTTATTGAGAGATAAAACTTGTTGTAAATTTTGTTGAGAATAATATTATATAACCTACGTTTTACAAAATTTTTATTTTGAAACATTATACAGTAAATAAATACTTATTGCTTGAACTGTTTAGTTTTTAAATCGATAACATTTCGCTTTGAAATAAAAATAATGATGTTTAAACGAATAGATTTTATTATAACTTTATTATCCTCTATAAATAGTCAAAGAAAAGAAGCCTGAAATACTGTTTATATTTTAAAACTTTCCATAATTTTATTGAAAAATCAATTTTTTCTCCTTTTTATTCGCATAGGAAATGGCGATGAATGATGCAATTGGCGTTATATCCTCGTCAATTGGATGACTTAATAATAATTTAAGATTCGATATTCGCATTAATCACGTAATTTCTAATTCCCAGAAAAAAAAACAAAGTTTAACACGGCGTTAGTGCTAGAGTACAAAACGTCATATTATTTACGCCCACAGACTTGGAGTTCATACAATTTAAATCATAATGCCACGTGCCTCGTCGTCTTCGAAAGTTTGTTACACCTACTAACACATTTTCTATGCATCATCGTCCCTCGAGACTTACTCCGATAAAGTCAATAATATTGTAGTTAATAGGTATATATGTATTCATATGCTTATTGTACTATTTGTATTTTGTACTACCTACACTTCTCCGTTTCGATATTATATTATATTAAAGCTGTATTTCAATTAATTACAGCAATGTATAAATGTATAATAATTTGCTTGTTAAAGTATTAAAGTTTATAATATTAGAATATTAGTTATAATAGTAATTAAGTAATTATTATCGTTAATATAATTCTCAAGAAAATGAATATCTAGTTTTAACTTAAAAGTCGTGTTTTTTAAATTTTTAACTTGTACCACTTATTTGAAAATAATTATTGGAATCATTCCCTATCTGTAGGTATTAATTCATAAGTAAGTACCTACTTCCTACTACCTATATAACTTAAAGAGATACATTTCAATCAATCGTATAATATGAAATTACGTTGTAATATAGTCCGTTAAATGTATCAACAGCAGCTAGCCAATAAGTACTACCTACTTAAATTATTTAAGTAAAACTGTAAAAAATAATTATGCACGTTTTTTGAGAACAATCAATCTATTTCATGTTTTGTATAAATGACTTCAAAATTTGGAGTAAGTTTAATAACTAAATTAAAATAATTACAACAAATCTATTGAGTTAATTTTCGTTGTAGCAGTGAATATAGTGAAATAACTCGGATATTTAACTGTAACTTCTTATAGTCACTAAATCTGAGTTATTTGCTTGTTTGCACAAATCGTAGCTTTATTTTTATTACATTAAAAGGAGGTCATATTCACATATTATGTTGTCTCCGACTTAAAATAAGATAATACCATTAAATTTGATTTCAAGTCAGATCACTTATTATACTCTAATAACAAAGCCAACAACACACAATTGAATTTACTGACCTCAAATTTGCTACCTTTGTAACTTTGTTGAACTTTAATTATACAGATGGAGACTCGTAGACCGTAATGGCAACTTCTTGTGTATTATAAAAATTGTATTTTTTTTTTTTTTTTTTTTTAATGCAGATATGGTTGCGACGTGACATAATGAATCGACTAACCGATATATTTGTTAATAGTGTTCGATAATTGCACAATATAATTATTGTTATTGAGGGATATTTATAATAATAGAAATATTATGGTATTTTATAGTGCATTAACGTATCAAACGTGAGACAAATGGATATAATATGTTGTTATAGGTATAGTATAATATAGGCATTTTAACTATTTTGTATTGATAAAATGTATAAATATAAGTAAAATATAATAATCACTCGATAACTTATTATTGAGTTTTATAATTACTTATAAGTGGAACGTAATAACACATTACCACTAATAACAATACCTCAGCAATGAAAACGGTATATAAGACAATAATAAGTTGGATTATGAAAATTCAACGCAACCGCCTATAAGTAATTTCGTAATAATTAGTTTTTAAATTTAAAACATCTCATGGCGATAATAATACACACTAAATACTCATATATATGCTTATAAGTGCGTATGCGTCGAAATGATTAACAACAAAATATACGATTAAAGACGTTTTATTTTTAGATTAATACGTGATTACTGATTACCACATCATTAATGATTTATCATTTTTAGATTTGGTGAATTATCAATTATCGCCTTATTATTTTTATACCTACCTACGTACAAAATGTATAATTTGCACTCAATGGCAATGCTCCGACGGTGATATATTTTTCGAAATACGTTTGGACTCAGTTCGCACTGTGCAGCTTACGAATCATTGGTTGACAGTGTTGACATACATAATGTAATTTCGGCAATGAGTGGCGCTAATGACTCACCAACGCTTTCTTTAAACACGTACATGGTTTCATCTAAATCGGATCTTATAAATTATAATAAAACAAATTAACTGCACAAATACCGAAACAGAACTTGTGGGTACATTAAAATTATATTAACACCGTACACACTCCATTCATATTACCCGTAATATTGGCTTATATATATTATAGTTGGTGGCATGTATGGTAACTTGTAGGTGTAGTTAATGTAAAATCGATAATTGAATTCGCGTAAACCCAAACTCGTTCAAAAAGGCGTATTGTGCATGTATTTGTGTACATGTAAATGACCTGTAAACGCAATAATATGCTTATTCATAATAACGAACACGGAATAATAATAAAATAACATCGTTATAGGTATAGAATATAGATGTTATAATACTATATTATTATTATCGACCGATATGCGCTCGTATAAATACATAATAATATATAGTTTAACGTCCTCTTAGATAAAAATATAAAATGTGGATCGAAAAGCTAAAACATGACCGTATTATTATCACCGCATTATAATAATATAATTCATTACGGAATGCAACTATTAATGTTATGGTGACTAAGCGCAGACTAGGGGGACTGTCTGTGTATGGTTGAGTAGATAAACAGTAAACACACTATATAATATTATATTTACAATTTATATTATTCGAGAATAGAGAATGAATAAGTTCAGAAGATGACGACGAAAGCTGTGCTCGCGTTACGATTTTACGACGAATACTTCGATATAATAGTGGATACGAGCAAAGTGATTTCACTTAGTCTATTTAGAGTAGATTCATTCGAGTTCGACGAATCTGAACGATAATAACATTAGTAACAGCGGTCGAACAACGCACGAGGAGCATAAATACGAACGTCGACTGTACGTACATAGATGGTCGCATAATACCTACCCCTTGAAATCCTCATTTGCAAATAAAATGCAAACTCGTAAACGCCTTAGCCTGTTTTGTATATACGCAAATATATACGCGCATATACCTACTTGCAAGTAGGAAAAAAAAACAATTTTCACGTTTGATCGATCGTTCGCGAATCGATTGATCGTCGTCTGCGTTGCAGACTAACGCGAAGAGATATCATATAGTATATAGTAATAATGCGTTTATGCGCGTTTGTGTGTTCGTTTTGTAAAAAAATATTTTTTTTGCCATTCGAACCCACACATTACACGATATAATGGGTACCTATTCTCATGTTAAATAATAATATCAGCGCCGATGTCGTCTCGGGAAGAGACTATATTATAAGAGACGCCTTGAAAAGAAATAGGTCCACGTTTGATTTTTTTTTTTCGTTTTGTTTTGTTCTGTTATTGCTTTCTGATTACATCAGACGGCAGACAGTCAATGTGCGCTGTTTTTCGTGCACATGCAAACATAATATTAAAAATTAAAACGCAATTGATTTTGTTTTGACCGACATTAAACAGAAATTAATAATGAATAATATTTTGCGTTTATGTATATACAAGTATATAATAATCCACGATGACGTGTTCTATACATTATGTATATGTTTAGTAATAAATAGATTATATTACATATTATATTATTATTATTATTATTGTATAAACACTAAACAGAAAATTATTATTATTATTATAATTATTATTATTGTCTGTATGCCAATAAACTTTTATGGTTGTGTGAAAACAATATAATGGCTAGAAAGAATAAAAACACGGTTTCTGTACATTGACGCACGTTCGAGAGTTGTATCCGGCCGAGACTTTGTCATGATTACAATCGGCAATTATTATTATTTGACGAGTTTTTAAGGTTTTTATTGCTAACAAATGACGATAGTGACAATTTTATGAGCACTAGGTGTAGGGAAAGACATCGAGAAAACTTTGCATATATACTATTAACGAGTAGCACACGCACACGGAAGTATATAATATGATAATATGACACACTTGTTCCGAAACCACACATAATGTTATTGCATAAGCTTGCTGGCTGATGTGACGTGCCTGTCGAAGAAAATTTAACAATACTATAAGAGGCATAAGATATTTCAAGATATATTAGATGCGCCCACGAGTATAACTTAGTCATAGGCGACAGGAATGCTCAGACAGACCGTATGGTATGCAGTGGATGATAAAATGTACTCCTCGAAAATATAATTGTCCTTAAATAAGTGCTCATACCGCTACCTTAAAAATATTCATGATTATAGTTATTATTATTATTGCTCCTTATATTGGAAAATATCAGGTTTTCAACATTTTTCTCGATAAATAAAAATATATTTTTATTATCGTGTTTATCATGAAAAGGATATAATTTCACGATTCTTGTCGCATAATTAAGTTGTAAATACCTGTATCGTATCTATAATATATTTTTTATTCTTCTATAAAGTTTTATTCCAGGACTTTGGTCACATATGCCATTTAAAAAAAGTGTCTGCCTCAGCTCGTAGGTTATGCATTATGCGCTTTCCTATGGCCCATATTCATTAACAATATGTTTATATTTATGTATGTACTTTATAATATAATACATCTAACATTGTTTTAAACTGCTGACGTTGTTGCTGCACTGTACACGAGTTGGGTGTACGGACTTTCATCGATGAGTGCAGTTCGAAAGACGAGTTTCGATACCATATTATTATCAAAACACTTGAATACCTGCAATAATACAATTATTTTCATTTATCAATACAGTTAAAGTCTAATGGCAACAAATCCGCGGATATATTTTTACATCTCTTAACGAAAAACGTATAGGCATATGACTAATGTATATTATATTTTATAATATCGAATATGCCTCATCACTAAAAATAGGGTTGTTTATTATACACTTCCGACAATCTCTCTTTTTCTCGTATGTAAGATTAGCGAATTTATTGGTATTATAATATAGGTAAATATAAAAACGTGACACATTATATTTTATTGTACTTATAATGATTAGGTATACTGCACATATCCGATTTAAATTAAATACACAATATTGTTAGTAAGAGTAACACTGAAGTCTATTTACTATTTAGCCAAGTGTACCGAAAAACAAATTGTGGATTTGTAACGTTACCTCACGTTGTATGTTAAAATCACCAAGTAAATAAATAATAATCCGTTTATCTTTTTTGATATTAAAATTAATCATCAAAAGACAAATAATATTATTCTCAAACCTTAAACAATTTAGGATATCTTGAAGAACCTTCTGTTGAGCCGTTCTATACGTATACATACTTACGATGCAAGGACAACGTTAAGCATATAGTATGCAGGCCCTTGTAATATATTTAGTTCTTAGAAACTATACCTAGAACTGAGTATTGTCTACACAATAATTGTTTTATTGTTGAGTGTAAAATTATATAATATGAATAAAAAACCTAAAAATAACTATATTTTAGGAATTAAATGTATTAATGTATCATAAATTAAGTTTTGGTTTAAAATATGACTATATTTTAAAAAAAAATTTGAAAATTCAGATCACCAGGGCATAATAACGCAGAAATATGTAAATAAATTGTAAAATCGGAATTCAGCTGCAGTTTTGTATTATACTTAGTTAAAGTTATTTTCAATTAAAATGTAAAATATTTTTAAAAAAAACATAAGTAGGTATCTACTATTTCGTGAATTAAATTTATATTCAATATGTATAGACGAGCAATTTTAGTTTTATTTTAAGAGTCTTAAAAACATTTGAAAAGTTCAGTAATATACATATTATATTACTAGATAAATTTTAAATTAAATAAAAAACATCTATATTTACGTTAGTTATTCAAATTAATATGAATAATTAATCAAATAGACAAATAAGAAGATTAACTAATTATTATTTAACCATATTACAATTCAAATTTAATTTATAAATTTTAGTCAGTGCACGTATTATGTACACTAACTACACTATATAGTCATATAGATCAATGACTCTCTAGGTTTCAATAGTTCTTAAAAGCCATTACCTAACTTTTAAATAAAAAAACTGTATAAAAATTACAATAATTTTCAAAATATTTGAATTTATTTTTATTTTTATGCTATTGTTTTGTTTTATCGGTGGCTTATAGAAGAAAAAAAGATTGGGCGTCACTGAAATATATAAATTTTTAAGACTTTAGTATAACTTTAGTAATTATTATATTTCGTTAGTTTTCAAATCTTTAAAATACAATTTATATAAAATAAAATAATTGTATATCTAAAATGTGAGTATTAATAGAGAATAATTTTGAAATTTGTTCACAGCACAAAACGTTTTATAAATATTACGACATAACTCATAAAATTTGTATATTTTAAAAACGTATGTCACTATCTCACGTGCGATTATGCTAGTCGTGTCTTCAACAATTTTCATTGTCAAATATTAAAAAAAATAAATATATCATCATTCATCAGTTTGAAGTTAAAACATATAATAGCTCATTCAGCTCATTGGCACTTATGTATATTACAAGGTCGCTGCAGTATTGTTAACCGTCGTATAGCATTTAACTTGTAAAAAACCATCATAGAATCAAGTGCTTTTTTATTTTTTTATTGTTTATCATAAACTAAATTAATAGCACTGCAAGTGTTTTTTGTTTAAATAAATGTACAATTTTTGTTTAAAAACCATTTTGTCTTATAAAAATATTCAACAAAATAATAACGCGGGCGGTAAACCGTATATAGAAGTTTAGAAATAAAATTACGTCACGCCAAAAATTCCCGTCAGAATTCCACGGTAACAAGTTTTTTTGCCAATTGAACGTACTATTATCAAATAAAGAATTACAATTAAGATGACCCACTTAAACTATGTGTAGGTATATTGATTCTGCCACTGGTCGCCTGTGCACTGAATATTATTTTTGCGACACTGGTTTTTTTTTTAAATATAGTACCTTGAAAATTATCACTGTCCAATACATTTATTAATTAAAATTTAAAAAAAGTAATGAATAAAAAAATTGGCATTTAAAATTGTTGTTTTAAACTTCAAAAATATTAAGAAAAAAAGTATAATTTAAGATATATAGTAATATAACATAATTATTATAAGATGTATTGAAACCACACGACGCAAAGTTGAATTAATACGTAGAACAGTATAATAATATAATAATTAATAATGTATACTTATATTATACATATGTATAGTTTAAAAACAAATTGTTGTACATAAGTCAAGTGTTATTTTTGATGTGCTATAAAAAAACTTTTAAATTTTAAGCTTTTCATAATATGTTAAATTGTTGGAAATCATAAATATGCATTTCACACTATATAATATTTATGAATATTAAAATTAATGTTGTAATAATAATATACATAACCATTAACCATAACTATAAAGAGTAGCGGCAAACGAAATGTTATATTTTTTTACTACAGTTATTTTTAAGTGTACCGATATTGAGATGAATAGTTATAATTGGTAAATGTTATTATGTGCTTTTAGTTATTTAAATCGAAACAAAGTACCAAAAAATATAATATAAAAATTACCCTTTAGTAGTTGTCGTTGTCCGCTGAATACTCTTATTTCACTTCGCTCACCACTGCGCTGCAAGTCAATGGAATAGGTATAATAATTAATATGTATTACTTTTACTAAACAATTAAGTTAAAACAATTGAAAAACAATGTAAGTGTTTATTGAAATACATATTATATATTGTATTGCTCCAAAAACTTCTTGCATTTTATTTTACAAGTAATAATTATATTGTAAAATTTGACTATACTTACATGGATTAAGCTTAAAACTATAAATATTCCTAAATATATATTTATTATTTTTTTAAATAAATAATTCTGATATTCATCATTTTACCCTAATTTAAGCCATTAGGTAATTATTATTATAATTTATAACGTTTTTTCGGTACGTGTTAAAACTAATAAAATATTTTAATGCTCTAAAAATAGTTTGAATGTATAAAAAATACTAATTTATTATTTTATTTAGCCTTCATTGTTGTATATATATATATATATTACAATCTATACATAATTTAGCACAATAAGTAAATGAGATGAATCATTTTTGTCACTTGAATGGTAGGAGTAGGGAGACTATGTCCAATGATAGAACCCAAAATTGTAATATAAACATAGTTTTCTCGAGTAAGGCTACATGGCTACATTTAAAATTTATTACTGATCTTTTATTTTAAACATCTGACAACGTGTCATTGTATTCCACTTATATTTATCGCTGGACGTTGAAATCATCATTTTATACGAGTGTGGATGACTTGTACATAACAAGTAACTAACATTTAATGGAAACTGTTGGATGTCTGCTTTGATCATCATATTATTATATTATGATTCGTCAATATTGTTTTTGACGTGTTTGCTTAATATTCTACAGGCTAACAGTGATAACCGGTTGAAGTTTTGGTAATTCAATTGGCTAAGCATTGTTCATTTAAATTTCAATTGGATTTTAAAATTTAAATGGGTTTCAATACTAAAGCTGCTATCGTATTATATTGATCATTTATTTAATTTATGTTATGTACATTGTACAGTTTCTAAAAAGCAATAGTGACGTGTATAAGATTATAAGCACATTTAGTAGTAACAGGTGACATTTATTATTACATATTATATTATATACTTACGACGAAGAAAAGAGATAATAATAACATATGCATTTATAACATATATTATACAGTGACTAAATTACTAAGAACGAAATATGTAATTATGAAGACACAACACGCAAACTACGAACTACCTTGTTACGTTAGGTACTAGGTACCTGTAACCTGTACAAAGATACATAATATCCGCGTTTTAATTGCAAACCTCATTTATATTAAAATAATGTGTCTACAGCGAATCGTACATTGCCAAATGTCTAGCGACATACCTAAATAGTAAATACTTAGGTTTGACTGGTTTGAGATATATTATGACGACGGTCACATAATTATGGTACAAATAATATCAACCCACCTTAAATAATTTATTATATTAGTAAGTATAATATATCATGTTTAGGTAATAACTTTTAAGAATACGATTTAAAAATATATTAAATATAGAGTAAATGCCTAAAAAATACTTCGCCGATCATATAACAGCACAATATACCTATAATATTATATTCAGTCTATATACCTAAATACTGCTGTGTCTATTGTATATCCATATTGTATAATATATAGATACACACTTTGTGTACCGTAGTGACCGTACGTGTCAAAAGAACATATTAAATATAGTAGGTACACCATTTCGTTTCAAACCCATATAACTCGGAAGTCGGGATACGATAAAAAAAAAATAATAATATTATTACTTTTAAACTGTCTACTTGTATAACATAGGTACGCTCTGTATATTGCTATTATAATATATACGAGAATATGTAAATTTCGCATGCGTGCAATGAGTTCATTTCGACGAATCTCGGATTTGTTATTTTTGGACATGTCAGCATGTCACTCGTTCGAATGAAAAAATAAAAAATATTGGAAACCAATTTAATTACAAATTCATAAATTGATTTGGATGTCGCGTGTGTCAAGGTCCATGGTATCAAATTATTTAATAAATTATTTTATTAATTTAAGTATAATTCAATAAGACAGGGGAAGTTTAAAAAAATAAAATTTACTTAGTAAAATGTATTATAAGTACCTATAGGTATATAATTTGTTTTTAAATTACCATGTACAAATAAAGAGATACAAATTTATACAACATAATAATATTACGTTAGCGACGTTGTCTAAAAAAAAAACCAATAATTTGAAAAATATTATTGTGCAATATTATTTTAGATAAGTAATATAAATATTAAAGTCAGGTATTAGAATAGTTATTTATGTTCAATAATATCCAGATGTAGGTTTACAAGGTGATTCAATGTAGTCTGTAGAAGTAAAAAAATAATAAAGTTATCTATTTATTTTTTATAATGAAAGATAGGTATATTAAAGTCGATTAAATGATTTAAATATGTACCAATCCACTTAAGTAAGACAGACTTATATAAGTATCCAGTGAAGGTTAATTGACTTAAACCAATACGTTTCAATTTCCAAGAAATGTCTTACTCAGGAAATGAGTTTTCACTGTGTTTAACTTATCTAAGGATTTTCAGATTATCGGTTGGGATATACAATAATGTTCTGTTTTGTTTAACCGTGGGTTTTAGGAGAAAAATTCAATTTAAAAACCCATACTCAAACAAAATAATGTATACATTGAACATCTCTCTAGATACATTAATTAATTTATTTTTTTTAATAAAAAACCTTGTGAGTCGCGACGTTAGTCGTGCTTCGATAAGATATTTATACAGACGCGATAAGTCAACAAGGACTTGGTTAAATTACCAATAGTACTGTAGTAATATATTATGTTACTATACAATACACGTGTGTTTTAATTGATTTAAGATTATTGAAGATTTTGAACGACTGTAACCTATAAATATATAATACCTAGTTTTAATATTGTTTGACATGTTTAGGAATTATTTTAGATTTTAGGGAAAAACTGCATAGGCATAGTTTGTAATCAATGCGATACACACTAACGTTTTGATATTGAAATTATAATAATTATAAATTAATAAGCTTTAGAATAATATTATATAACATAATATACATGTACAGTTAATGGCACTTCAAATCACAGTATATGCACCTGTGTGTAAAATGGTTTCATTTTTCATGTATAGAAATTAGAAATTATTTTTAATAAAATATTATAATTGAAAAATATAACATACCAATAATATTATATTATAATGTTAAAACTAAAAGTTATTTCTATACTTATACTAAATAATATTATGCTGAGTACACTATAATAAAAATGTTTTGAAAATTTTTACTTAAAATATTTTCTGGCCCAATGAACTGTGCCACTGTACTTTGAAAGGTTCAACAGCGGTGTTCGCTAAACTTGCATAAAATATTCCCGCCTTATTAATTGATATAAGTAACTTAAAGATTTCACACTTGTATTATTTATATTCATGTTAGTACGATTATTATTATAATAGTGGTTTAAACTTGTAAAATGTGTAGGTTATAGGCTTTTTTTAAAAAAAAATTTATTTTATTAAATACAATTTTTAATTTTTCAATTGAATAATTTTTAATAATTTTTAATAATTTTTCAAACGATACTTATAATATTGCTTGCGAAACTTATGTTTTCATAGCGTAAGTTTCTTGAGTAAAAGCAGAATTTTATTAAAAAATTAATAAACGACGTAAGTAGTAATAATAAATGTTTCATAGTCAAATATTATAATTAAAATGTAAATTGTTTTTAGTTTTAATGTTGAACTTATAAATTAAAAATATATTTTAAAGTATGCCGACTTAGTTCGTGATGTGTGATTATTTGTTAAAAATTAATAATAAAATAACATACAAATGTACATAATACATATTTTTAGTAGTAGTTTGTTGAATATAGTATTATATGTACTTATTGTACCTATAATACCTTAGTTTGTTAGTGATGTGTTGACCATATTATCATAATATGTTACGTTGTCCTTATTTTTATTGTTTTTAGTGTGTACAATTTATCAAATATTAAAATTAATGAATGCCTTAATTACTTTTTGTTTTATAAACATAGTTATTATGACTGAAACATTAACATAAAAATAGATTAGGTAATTAATTTAGTTTTAGTTTTGGCTCTTGGGAAGATTATAAATTAATTTACACTAGTTTTCAAGTTTACAATTAATAAATATTAAATTGCTATTTTTATAGTAATTAAAAAAGTGATACGGTAACAAAAAAATAAAAACAAATAAATCGTCCAATCATGAATGTTATTTAGCAGTATTATTGTGTATTGTCATTAAACTTTGAAACATTTAAATATTTGAAAATCGGGATTGTATTGAGATCATAGAGAATAGAGATACTAATAATTATTTCTCAGCTTATTTTGCAAACTTAATAAATACATATAATATAATTATAATTTAGTGTACTTATACCTTATAAATCCATTTAATAAACACACTACGAAAGGAATGTGATGTAAGGATTTTATATTGAAATTATTTTACAGCATGTTTCGTCTTGAATTATTGTTTGAAAATTGTTTTTCTGATGTATACAATTGGCATAATAAAAATCATAGAACAGAAACACAGAGTCGAATATTTACAATATATTTTATTCATATAAATTTATGAAACATCCAATAGCTGTCGCATAACGCATTTAACTGTCACCGTATATTACGCTCTAGTCGTTCCTGAAAATCGCACTGACCTGCGTCATAGGTGGAGAGATGTTGAAAGTTAACGAACCCCAGGTTGAGCCATGTATAGGGGTAGGTTTTGTCTCTTATTTCTCTCAACAGTGTGTATGACGTATGCGTGTATATATATATTTATTATTGCACTATTTGCACTTATATTATATTATATATATATAGGAATATATATTTGTATGAACCAACAAAGTTGTTTTTATGTTGAAATGCAACGTCGCGATGTCGGTCACGTTGCTGTTTTTCTGCTTATTGATTTTCTACGGTTTTTACTTTTTATTCCGTCGAGAAAACCAAGCAAAGATAAATGTATATTTTAATTATATTTTAATCATTGTACGTAATTACGAGGTATAATAATAGGAAGTATTGTAATCTTGCGAGTAAATTGCTCTTCACCTCGTTTTGGCATAGGCACCTAAATAATTTAATCTCATCCACTCTATGCAAACATGTGATTAATTTGATGTTTTTATTATTATAAACGTGTCATTTCACGGTGTGTTTATCTTTATTTTTACTTTTAATGTAATTCGTGTAGATTTAATAATTTTATATCACGTGAAAATCGATATTCGTGTATTAAAACACGTAGGTGTAGTTGATGCACAAATAATCTAAACTGAGTATAGTGGGCACAATTACATCATAGCAAAAAATAAATTAAAACATTGATGGTAATCGAAATTCCGATTAATATTTTCCGTAAAACTACACTTTTATAAGTTCAAAAGTAAATTATTATGCTTTTATCCTCCGAGGAATATAAGGATGATTTAGTTCTGGCGTTTGTTCTTCAATTATTTTCAAAATCGAATCAGTCAATATTTAACGTCACATTGGTTACATAGGTATTATTTCTGCTATTGAGTTCTGAAATGCTCCATTATTAGTCAATATCTGGGTTTTTTGTGTGGTTGGAATATGAAAAGTAGAGCGGAAGAGGACATTGCTGATTAGTGATATAGTTATTTAAAAAAAAATCGAAATGGGACGTTAAAAAAGATTAATGATTAACGATTTTTTTTATTAAGGACTTCTAATAGTATTAAATGAAACTTTCAAGTAGTTTAATGATTTTATTTCTTAATTAAAATTGTGTTATATAATGATGATATCTTGAAAATAATACATTTAATTTATTTATATTCAATATATATGTTTATATGTTATAAATAAGTTAAATTAAAAAACAAATATAATATAATTAATTTTCATAAAACTGTTTAAAATTTCGTCAGTATTATTTAATGGCTTCGGACTTCAAACAAATACGAACCAAATTATAAATTATTTAATTACTTAATGAACATTAAACATTCATTTTCTTTAATTTGATTTAGGTAGTTAAAAAATATTATTATATTCAAAATCTTCACAATATATTTATTTTTCTTATTTTATGGTTATTTTTAATTTAAATTAAAATATATGGTGTATTTTTATCGCGATCATTCCGTTTACTTATAGGTCTTCTATTAGATGATAATAATATATTAATTCTAACGTATGAGTATTGAGTTCAATAAATGTATTATAATGTTTGCTACCTTTATAATCAAATTCGAGCGAATCACTCTTATATATATTTATGTAACTTATACTGTATACACTTGTTAACTTCCAGGTTACTGTAAGGGTATATATAGGTGCAGGGCACTATAAACATTTGATTAGATTTTGGGTTAATAATGTCTGTGTTTAAGAGTTTAATATGTAAAGATATTTATAGTACTACATGTATATATTATATATTATGTATACATCAATCGAACGAATTGCGTAGCAATTAAAAATTAATTGTGAAACAAAAGAGGCGAAAACTGAGTTTTGTCTGCGGTAATAAACGAATCGCAATGTGGCGAAGAGGTTACGGCGAGGTACGTGTGTATATGCGGTCATTCAAATGTGTAAGGGATCCAATTTTTGATATTATTCGCGTTTGCGTTTCCTTTATAAATTCGTTTAATTTATACTTATTGCTGGTTGAACTAATTGTTGTTAAAAACTGATAATATTTTCGCATATATTATATAATACTTATTACCTAATTATAATATTATTTACAATTTCATTGTGTATAGAAAATAATAATTTACGTAATGGTGAAAACTTTCAAGTCCTTATGCGAATAATATTTACTTAATTATAACAACACAACACAACTTAAATTCTTATTTTAGATTCTGAGCGGAGCGAGGAATGTATTGGTTTTACAATGATGTTTATTTCTTTTTTATTCTGTAAACAATTTTTCTCCCCCTAAACTTGCTCAAAAGTACAAGTGTAGCATATTTTCTGAAAGGTAATGTTCTTGAGCTGGTACTTTAAAGAGGTCATTTTTCGATTTTCGAAATGATACTCGAAATAAAAGCGGTTAAAGGAGAAAAATGTACAACTTCACTGTAGGTAATATAAAATAATTACAACTTTGTTAATCACCATAGAAACGAATAAAATTAAATAAAAAAGATCCCCTCGTCCGCTCAGAATCGTTTTTTATCAAATGCAATCATATTGCATTCAAATCGAATACCTACAGTAAAATTACTTTATCATGTCCGAGGGGCGAAGACCGAAGGGACGATGGACAAACATCCACCGAAATGCGCTGACCTACTTTTTTGTATTTAAATATTCAATTTTGTCGAAATTTGGAAGATGGAATGTTTATACAAAAGAATTTTGCATAATATGATTTTTATAGATTTTAAGTTTTTATAAGATAATAATGTACAAGGGACCTTAATACATTAAATTTTAACTTTCAAGTCTTATTAAATTTAAATTTAAATTGTTTGTGGAATATTATTTTATAAGCTTAGATTTTATTAACATCGATCAGAAAAAGCTGTTTACATATAGTTACAGTAGTCGGTAAATTCTAGAATTCTAGTAAATACGATTAACAACAACATCGATCGGTTTACGGTTATTATTGTATTATAGGTATTAAATGATATAGGTAGGCACCTATGTCCTCCTATCGAATGACTTTGTCCGTTGTTGACTGTTTATTACGTTATTTCTTGGGCAATGTGTAGGACATAGGTGCTTATTATATTAATATGTATATAATTAATTATTTTTTAAGGTAGTTGTGTACAATTTTGTCAAGTGATTTTAATAATCTCTGACGCTGATGGGTTAATGATTGTTGGTAAATAACAAATTACGTAGGTATGCTATGGTATTCCGCATTGACTTCGATGGCGAGACTTGAAAAAAAAATTAAGAAATATATCACAAACAACGTTCCCAACTATTCAAGGTTTAACCCCTAATTATGCGTATTATAATAAATAACGATTAATTAAATGAATATACCTAGTTCTATTGTTTTTATATACGTATTACACTAGGTTAGGACACCGCATGCACAATATCTAGAAATTATATTTCCAGCTTATTAGTTATTACTACGACCGATTTTAATCAATTAGTAGAATGAGTATTGTTTAAAAATGTTTTTGTTCGCTGGTGACATAACATATTTATATCTATTGGATCGAGTTAAAAAAGTTGATTACGTTTTTCAATTTTAAGTTAACATAACATTTTTTATTTTTTATTGTTTGAAAACATTAATTTATGCAAACCACCATTTAAAAAGTTTCAATAATTGGTTTGATAATATTATGATTATATTTATGTGTGAGTTATTAAAACTATATTTTTATATTTTCTTAACGCACCTAAAACATTAAACCATTGCTTTTAATATAATAATACAATAAACTAGATATATTAAAAAAAATATATCTGCTGTTTCAATACAATGTATTATCTATTGTCAATTATATAACCATTGACCAATGATAGGTATAGACGGTATAGTATATTGTTATACTCACACGTAGTATTATGATAAATATAATAATAAAAAATACATTTTATTAATTATTACAATAATACGCATGTATGATATAGATTGTACCTACTTTTATTTTGAATTTCTATTTCCCACTACGGAGTAGCCTCTGCGGCAAGCAGTTACTGCAGATACGCAATTCAGTAATTAGGTATACACAATTGTATCAATTAACGGTAGGCGTACAAGTTTCCATGTACAATATACTCGTGTTTAGTAAACGCGTAGTTTGTATACCGTTTCTAAAAACTATTGTGGCTCACGTCGAGTACATATTTAATATTATATGTATTATATTATATTAATTATGTTATTATCATACCTATTATTACCCGTGCGGCTGCGTACGTGTGGTTTCGTAAAATAATAATAAAAAAAAACGGTGCTAACTTGTTAATGGTCGCCGTATGAATGTGTGTATGTATAAATGTATGTATGTATTATAATACAGTATATATACATAATAATGTATGAAATTATAAACGTTCATCGACTTATTAAAACTTAGTTTACCATTATGAAGTACGGTTTAGGTGCGTATATGTTATTTAATAAGACGTATACCTAAACTAGGTACCTATATAATAAGTCGCATTAGAAAAATTATGGCGCGGTACTTCATACACGACGTGCTATGGATATTGTGTTGTCTAATGGTAATAATTCAGCATGATTAAAATTTAAAATCTTATATTATTATATTGTTATTCATTAATGGACGATAAACAGCCATATGTACCTAATCAAGTCGAGTTCAAATGCCATCATAAGATATTAATATGTATACGAATTCGTGCCTCTGGCGTGTATAGTAATCAGTATTAAATCACTTTAGGATTTGGATTTGAAGGCAATCGTTAATTTGTTTTAGATAAAAATAGAAAAATAATTCTCATATAAAAATGCGTTTCATTTCATTCATTTTTATGTTAATGGATAAACATTGTTTTTCTTTTATTTTACCTTTTTTTTTTTATTAATAAATGCCTTTTTATAATTCGTGTTCAATTATTAATTAAATACAATAATTAAATTTGTATTTATGGTAAAAATCGATAAGGTTCTGCAACGCGAATGACACGTTAGTGATGAGAGAACTCACACAGAGACATACTTTATTGTCACTATAATAAGTAGAGCGTGGATTTATATGCATTAAAAACCAACCAAATATGCGCTAAAAAATGTTAAATATGCATAAATATATGCACTAAAAATGTTAAAATATGCATGAAAAATAAGTATAAAAATATGTATAAAAAAAAAAAGTTGTTTTTTGAACAATAGTGAAATAATATCAATAATCAATACCAATATTATATTATCTTAGTTTACCTACGTATTTTATTTCCTCAATTATTGATCTAAACCTTTATAAAGTGGTTTTTAAGTATTCAGTATACCTACCTATTAATTAATTTTGATATAAATCGAAACTATAAAAATATAATATTTTATTTTATATTATAATAAACAATAGTATATATTAAAAAAATGTCTAAAAAAACACATCGAAATATGCACCAAAAGATATACTAAGAAAAGTTTCATTTTTTTCGTTATGTCAAGAAACAAATTTTGTACTCAATTTATTAACATATCATACAATCAACCAGAATAAATATGCAAATGCGTACAAATCCACGTTTTACTGATGAGGTATCGATAAATTAAAGCTATCAGTACTTACCTATTAAAGTATATTTTTCAGTATATATAGAACTGTAGCTATTGTAAATAATAAAAATACAGATTAAACTTTGAGAATCTAATGACGACATAGTCGCTTAATTGATTTTGGATAAATTCAATTAAGTTATTTTGATGAATATAAAAAATGGGAAAACATCAAAAATATCAACCTAAGTAGTAATTGCAAAGACAACTTACAATAACAATTTAAAAACAATTAAACTAGATACCTAATTATTTACTTTTATGACTTATGAGTTTATGACATACCCCCTAATAATTACGGACGATGTTGAAACGTTATTTTATGCTTATAAAAATATTTTTAGTCCAAACCTTTAACCCTTTACCGAAGACAGTTTGTCGAAGTATATGGTTTTACATTTTCTTTTTAATGCTAATACATCAAAGTTATCTCTAGACTCAGGAAATGGAAGATCATAAAATTAATCATTACCTACTAACATATAGTTGTGTTACTATTATAAACTTGAATACTTCAATTGAAGCAAAACGAAAAACGATAAAAAGATAGATTAATTTTATAACTAGGACAAAATCTGGTAATACAGCATTACACTTATAGTAATATATAAAAAATAAAATCACCTTGTCATGGACGAAAATTAAAATAAAAACAAATCTTACACCTGCAATCATCATCTAGTCTTCTATGTATTATATTAACGTTTTTTGTATTTTTCGTCCCGGATATGATTCATTTTCAACTCTAAATTCTAATGGTAATTCATATCAACATTATTGTATTATACTACGATTTTTTGAAGGACTGGAAGAGTCACACAGTATTATACACAATGTACTTACAGAACTTCCTGCAATGTTCTTTTGATCATTTGAGTGAACACGATCGATACTGATATAATTGATAATTCACATCCTATACACTCAAAACACACGATAACATATAATATACCTATTATGGAATGTAGAAAATAATATTTACATACACTCACGTGACTACGTGATTTATAACTATGTGTATATGTATACATTTAAATATTTTACTCAACTGAAATACCTACAGTAGAAGTTTATAGACAAAATATAATTCGCATTCAGTTTATTCAAGGTATAAGTCAATTTAATTTTTCCAATTATTTATTTATACATATAAAAAGGAATGTAGGTTTGAGTACGGAGCTTACATTTCTTTTTATATGTATAAATAAACAATAATTTTTTTTTTATTACTGATAATAAGCTTAAAAACTTGGAAACTTTTGTTGGTACCAAAATAATGTGCGTACACAATTCTTGAGACTCAAGGATTGAATATAAAGTTTCATTTTTTAATCTCTATAAGTTACTATAGAATGACTCAAACATACATTTCATTTATTTAGCTCAAAAAAATCGAAAAAATTTTTATTATAATATTTAGGGTTGCCATTGGTTACAGATATAAAATTTTGAAAAAAATCAATTGTTCGTATGATTGTAACTTATAAATTTAAGACTATTCAATCGTTTTAACGAAAATTGCAGAGATTGTTCTTGGAAAAATCAGGAAAATTTAAAGAGTAGTTTGAACTGCCTTAAAAATATACCAAGTACTATATCCAAACTAATGTAGGTTGATTTTTCATCTGGATCGAATTATTCATAAAACGAAACACACCTACACGATTATATCCACACACTACTACATCTTGAAACGAAATACACCAATATAGCGCTGTACTTAAAATTTGTATATTTTTTTTCGGGAGAATTTGGATTATACAGTTAGTTATATAGAAATTAACAATATTTAATCAGTCGTATATGTAATTTTGATTTGAAAGTTGAACCTTTACATTAATGTATTGGTATATTAAGACAAAGATAAAAGTTGAATTTTTATGTTATAAAAATACTATATGTAATGCGTACGTCACCACATATTTTACATACGTATTTTAATAATTAATTTTTCTCTAAAGTGTAAGATACTATAAATATAATACAGTTACGGTTATAATATGTACAAGACAAATAAATTACAATTAACTGTTTTAACTTTCTTTATAAATTGTTTTTACAACTTTTTTTTTAGACAATGAAAAACGTTATTATATTTTAAAGTACCAATAATACCATTTTTAATATTAGATAAAGGGGAAGTTGCAGCTTTTAATCAATCAATATCTGATGGCTGCGTAGACCGAGCACGATAAGGTGGATCGTGTATATATCTATATTTAATGCAATCATTTTAAAAATGCTGAACAAAAATTATGTTTATATGAACTCAAAAACAATATTTCAAAGAAAAAGAGTATGAAACGAATACGGCGCCTTTATGACCATCAAATACTATCATAAATAATTTATTACTATTTTGAAGAGCTTTGTCAGATTTACAGGTTAATAAATATTAATAGTGCTACATAAACATAAAAAAAAAAAATTTAGTCCCTTTGCAGTTATTGAGTTTAGAGGTTGATACATGCAAATGAACTGGGAATCTACTTTGTAATGGCAAAAGCATTATTTATTAGTATTGAGAAACATAAGTATATTTTAATATAACATTTTTTAATTAATAAGCTACCCTGTGGAGTCGATCACTATGTATTGCTGATGCAATATCTAATTTAGGTTACCGAGCTAACTACAGTAATCCGTAGGATACAGGTACACGAGCTTATAGATACTCGGATATACTCCCTGTTTACTGGTATCTCCAATTCCAGATTATATACTTTTTATATAATACCATTTAAAACTGAGGCTATAATTTATAAGTATTACGCTGTATTATATTAGTTATTGTTTTTGTACTAGTACCTCATATATTTTATTTGAAACAGTTAAACAGTTTGTAAATTAATTTGAAAATTTGCACTGATATTTTTAAATACCGAAGATTCAAAATGTAAAATAAAAATTGTGAGGGTGAAATTTAGGTAATACAACAATCATTTATCGAAGTTTACGTATAGTGGGGTTATACTATAGTAAATATTATATTGAATAGAAATTTCGGTTTTCATCATTTTTTAGTTTTTATTTATATGCCTGATGTCATAATGGACTTATCTGAGTAATTTGGTAAAATCAGCGTTTGCAACAATGTAATATTTACACAAGCAGTAAAATAAGACGTGTAAATAATATTTTACAATGCGAATACTTGAGATTAATATTTTATGAGTCAATGATACAATATTGGCAGACATTTTTCAAACTATCACGAGTATATTTGTTATTATTATAATAAGACATTGTACGCGTAATAGATTGTTTTTGTCGAATAGCGTAATCCCAGGGATTACGGACAGCGTAAAAATTATAATAATATTATTATGCATATTGATTATTATTCATTTTTTTTATTTTTATCAACAATAATATTATACATCCACACCTGTTATACGCAGACTATATAGGAACTCTCCACACTACGATAGTCATGATTGCGATTAATCGCAATAATTTTAAATTCGTTTTGTATACAAACACATTAGGTACACATTACGCGATGTATTTACAACTGATAAATGAGTATTACATTCTTCCCAGAATACTATTGGGCCGATTCGACAGAACACGAAATTACGCGTATGTAATATGTATATTCGCAAACTACGTATGCGTAGTTGAAACTATAATACGCGATAAACATAATAATATTACAACAAACACATAATATACATGTGTATATTATATAACTACTACATTTCGATCATGTGGGCGGTGTGATGAGTATTAAATTCCATTATGTGGAAGGTTAAACCTTTCCGATTTCCCGACGTCAACACACGATCATAATATTATGATGACAGCAGTCGTCTTATTGGTTGTTCAGTGCGTGCTGCAAGATAATATGAGAAACCCAAGAGGAGAGTTAAATTATTTGACTACTTGTCTGTCAGAACTGCTAAATCGACTATTCTTTCAACAAAGTTCAACTTTTTCCCGTTAAAATTTATAATGGTACGAGGTTTTTTTTACAAAAATAGTTTGCCGACACAAATAATCATGAACCATATTTTAGCTCGTATAACTGCGGGGACAAAGTTAAGACAACTTTTTAAATAGGACTTTTTATTACGCTCGCTTCAAAAATCTAAAGAAAAATGCATTTTAACTAAATTTAACTATTTAAGTTTAAGAAACAATGGTATAATGATGGAATTTGATAAAACGTTAAATAAAAAAAATAAACTATTATGTATCATTGATGTCTATACATTTGAATTTTGTAAGGTTCTCAGTAACAAAATTTAAATATTGCGTAAGCTCGTATGTGTATGTGCAGTTAACATAATAAAACGATACAAATAATAATATATTATTCTGTTTGTAATTATATGCGAATTTTTGCGATTTATAAAATTGTTGTTCTTGTGAGGCAAACAAAGCAGTATGATAGTATACAATAACAAACCTGAAAATATTGTTGTGACCACTATAAAGTCAAGAACCGATAATACCTCTTAAGGTCCTATCGAAAATTATTCACGATACTTCCTCATATAATCATAGAAAACGTCTCAACCATTAAAATACATTTCAGCGATATTTCTACGATCCAAGCCAAGACGTGTCATTCAGCTCCTATATGATATATGGGCTGTACGGCAATAACCACCCTCGCATTCCAAAACATCGTTTGCATAAATTGTATACTAATACATATATGAACACCATTTTATACATACACATATAATAATATTATTTATTTTTTCGGTTATTTACATTGAACGTAATATATTATACAAACTTTGACCGTGTACGATTTTCTTCAAACACGCTTTATACCTACGTGATGTGTATAAACTAATACCGACACCTATGTATAGTATATACATACGCCCACGAATTCGCATATTTCTCGGACGCATATATATATTATATATACACGGCGGCCAATTGGACGTTGAACTCGCCAATATATATTATTATATGTATGCATATACACTCAATACGCACGTTTTGCACACACGGTGGCCTCGTCCACGAAAACGTATATATTCTCATTGCGTTTACACATTAATATATTATATACTGCCAACACATCCGTCCGTATACTTACGCGGCTCTCAATTGAAATTTGTGCCATTTAACTATATAGTTTTATAGAAATGTACACATATAATATGTTCATATAGGTACAGAATAATTCTTTTATCGAGCAACATTCGTTATTTCAAAATATAAATTTATTAACGTTTTTAAACTATTATTTTTTGTTACACGATTTCCAGTCGAAACAAAACAATATTTTTTTTTGTGTTTTGAATGAAAATATTGAACATACATTTTTAATTTCATATCGTGAAGCAGAATACTTTTCGGAGCATTGCAATACATACAAATTGAAATTAGGACGAGTAGTCTTAAAGAAGTTATAACTTCGACTGGAAGTCCAGTTATGTAAAAAAAAATATTTCAAAACGTTAATATATTTTGAAATAATGAGTGTTGCTCGATAAAAGAATTATTCTGTATATAAATATGTATACATTTCTAAAAAGTATTAGTTACATAGGACACATTTCAACAGTGAAAAACACAAATTTTCGAGGTAGGTAATTTGAAATTGTATATAATTATAAATTATTTTATTCGAGTACCCCCACCTTTTGCGGAGTAGTAAAGACAATTATCCTGCACCGATAATATCATTAATACCGGACTTGATATAACGCGCTGTACCGTCGTCTTATTTATTACACATAAATAAGTATATGTGAATACAATTTTATACATATTTTATCCGTTGTCATTGACGATACATGATATATATATGTAACATATATCATTAGAGTCGTGCTCAGAAATTTTGAATAGGGAAGGGGGTTGAAATGTTTTTTTATTATTTTTATAGAAATCAATATAAATATGAGATATATATTACAAAATATAAATAAATAACATATTACCTACAATTTTTGGAGCACAAAATACTTGTTTAATTCAACTTGTAAATTATAATACTAAATCAGAGAACATATAATCAACTTTGCAAGATTTTTAAGCCAGTTCGTCGAGTACTTCTTCAGCTGTCAGTCAGCATATCTTTGTTAATATATAACATTGTCGTCCGTTAATTGGAGTCTAAAAAATATTTTCCTATACTTCGTGCACATTAAGAGCACGATTGGGCAGCGGACGATTTTGCGTTTGTTAAGCGCAATCGGGTTCTGATTGGTTCCTCAAACACTTTGTCACCGGTATGCAGCGCTTACTCAAATATCAACAACATGAACTGTCATACTATTACTACTCTTAACACGAAAATCAGTCCATATACAAATGTGGGTTGGCTTTCTAAGGCGAGCTGCATAGTGGAGGAAGTTGTTTCAGCTGCTCATCCGGTCATGCTCTTAACGTGCACGGAGTATAAATAGTAAATACGAATAAATATGATATTTTAGCAATCATAAGTATTAGAAATACTTCAGCCATTGTGCTTTTTAAATAAGTGTTCAGCCTTTTTAATCTTAAAAATGTTCGTTTTGGTGTTACTGTAAACAATGGTAAAGTATATAGAAGTTGAATTAAAAAATTAATAATTGAAAATAGTTCCTTCTCGCAAAATCCCAATGCCTCCAATCCATTTTCAAGATGCTGTCCATTATTTTTTTAGTATACCATAAATTCAACTCTGATAAAACAGTTTGTTTGTCAGTATTAAGATAAAACTGAATGAGCTTACAAAAATCTTCAGAATATGATCTAGAAAATAAACACTGAAAACCTAAAAACCATTATTTTAAATTGGTATATCTAATAAAAACAAATTGTTTAAATTGTTTTATTACTCGCCTTAAATATATTTTTATGACAAGAAAATTGGTCATTTAACTGTTGAATAAATAAATCGATGTATAGAAAATGTGTAAAAGCCAATCAGTATTCAGTATATATTATAAATTATAAAAAATGTGCATTTTAAGTAGTATAAATTTTATCTATATTGATAAATTTTATCAAGGTACAAGCATAATAGGTGACATCCATAAATGTCTAACAAGCATTACTTTACCGATCTTATCTGATTAATGTCCTTTGACTGATTTCCAATTCGTTAGATTTGTGTTTTCTTTTAAATGAATTTATTTCAGTTGCACTACTTGCACTAATACCCCACGGGTATAAGCGTATAGATGTATAGTCGACCTTCTGAAAAAATTAATAAATTTGTTTAGTGATATCCAGATACGATAAAATTACAAATTGTAGGTA
The DNA here is from genome assembly GCF_020184175.1 of Aphis gossypii. Taxonomy (NCBI): domain Eukaryota; kingdom Metazoa; phylum Arthropoda; class Insecta; order Hemiptera; family Aphididae; genus Aphis; species Aphis gossypii. The sequence continues at coordinate 13,411,601 of NC_065531.1, read as the reverse complement.
TTCAAATTTCAGAATGAAAATAATACTGTAATTTGTAATTAAAATATAAAGCACTTATCACCACTGATATGAAATCAGAGATATAATCGTATCTTATAAGCTACTCGTATGTTGGGGTGATGCAGAAGTCGGTGCAAATTAGTAGTTAGGCTTAGTATCATTGGAGGTTACAATTAAAATGAAATAATACAGTCCTATAATAATCCACAGCTGATAAAAAAAATAACTGTGTTTAGAAAATTTTTCGATATTTGTCATTTGATGTGAAATCAAGAAATATGAATGTAAATATTTATAATAGTCAATTGGGGTGAGGGGGTGAACCTTCTAAACCCCTCTCCATTTGAGCACGTCCAGGTAACACTGTCTTGTTATCGTATCGAATACCTGCATCGTATCTGTGATATACACATGTATACCTACTTACTATCTAGTCTAGTACTTATAAAATATAAACGTATATGTATTACCCGAGAGAACAAAAAAAAACCTATATATTTTTATAACGGATTTATTGATTGTCTGCTATAGCGTTATACATATTATATTATATGCACCACACCGTCCACACCGCAGTCGGTTGAACCTGCAAGAAGACTTGACACAGTATTATTATATATTCACTAAACTAACCCTATTAGTTCTTTTCTGAATTTTGGAATTTTCAAGTACACTTCAACGTCGTATTTTAAAATGCATAGATATTTAATTTAATTTAAGAATTGCCATAAGTGGATATAAACTCCTTTTCAAATAAAAACTAAAATCCTTATTTTTACTGTATATTTCAGTATTTTATTTAATTATTTTGAAATGTTGATGTATTTATAAAAGGCAAAGAAAGTAGATTCTGAGATATTCAACTGTATATATTAAGGATAATATGAATAATAACAGTAATAATAATCATACTTAGTAAATAATAATAGGTTTAAACTTAAAAGATACGATGATTTGAAAATAATAATAAATTAAAATTGTATAACTAATAAAACATTGACAGAGTGTAACAAGTGCTATAAGACTTAATAAGAGGACATCAGTTCACATAACACTCCCATACTTGCATGTGTAGTCTCCATCTTAGAAACGTACAATATAACAAATGTTTCGTTCATAATAATTCATTTTACTACTCTAATTAAAAAGATCACTTTAATTTTAAAAATATCAGAGTAAAATACATTATTGTGAATATAAGATCTATCTGCTATGTTGTACGTTTGTAAGACTGAAACAATGCATACATAAGTGGAGTTAAAAGGACATAGCCGCAGATATTGAATCTGTTTAATATGTTATGTATAATACTATAGGGTTTATTATAATTAATACATTAAGTGTAATAACTATGTCTTCGAACTTTCGAATTATTTATGTTTAACAAACAACAATGCACAGTAAAAAGGATTTTTATCATTTGAAAAAAAATTTTGTTTTACCACAAGCAGCATAATATACTTTAAGTAGGTAGTAACATTAATTACGATGACGCAAGTACAAATAATAAATATTATAAGTACGATCCAAACGACATTATATTCCAATAAATTTAGTCGGAGTAAGATAATATTATATTTTATAATATAATTATTCTCGTTCTCTGTTTGTGCCACGACGAGACGTGATGGTTATCTGTGGGCGTCGACGGGCGCCCAGGCACGGTGGTTGCAACAGAAAATGTAATCTGTTGGTCACGAGACCAATGTGAAAAGTGTCGTTGAAATACTCACAAAGTAGTCGGTAATGTTGCCTATAAAATATAAATGTTTATTGTATATAATATGATATTTAAACAATTACGTGTAACGTGTAGGCTCAAATGAAGGTGAAATGATTGCGAATTATACTGCAGTACGATATATATTATAGGGTGATTCACCGAGAATGTTCACCTCCCGCTGTCATTTATTATTTTAATTTTTAATAATGAATTTATTCTTATTCTATTTTTTAAAATATTTAAATATACTAAAAGAACAAATTTTAAAAATGTTGATAGTCTTTGTACTACTTGAGTAGTGTCCTGTGGCAATACAAACTTCTGTTTTTCAAATGGAAATCTGGGTCTTAATTTTTACTATAAATTATTTAGTATTAAGTGGACAATTTTTTTTTAGCATTTTGATATCCCTATTTCAAAACTTCAACGAGGATTTATATGTTATATCAGATATTAAAATGTTTATATCTTAAAAATAGTCTTACAAAAATATAAAATATACTGTTATATCGGATCTATAGATATATACTATTAATACTATAGTATTTATTATAAATGAACATTTTATTAATTATAAATATCGATAGTTAATATAAATTACTAACATTTTTAAATTACCATACAAACACCTAGCTTCCAAACCCATTATGTATATCATATTATCATGGAACTATTATTCTTAGACTTTTAGTACATAAAGTTTAATAACTTAAAAACTGTACTGGTCGGAATTTTGACTTTGATTCGTCAACATATTGAAAAGAAAATCTACCTAACTACCTACAATAAAAAAAAAGAACACGGTCGTCGTTTGAAAATTGTATATCTCTATGAGACACTAAATTCAGATATTGTCATTAAATATATTTGAAAATCCCGAAAATTTGATTTTGAATAACTGCATTACTAAAGAAAAGAGAGAGTCTGCATGCTCAGAGAATCACCTCATCTATATTATATATGTGTGTGTGTGTGTGTGTGTGTTAAAAGGATATCCTACCCAATATTCTCGTTTTAATTTTAGATTTTGAAATTGAATAGTTGGAAAACAAAAATTCTTGGAAAAATTTAAAAAAAAACTAGCCAAAAGGGAAAGTTTCTATTATTTTAAGAGAGAAAAAAGTAGTAATGCGCACAACGTACGAGCATATCTAATCGATAGTAAAGTTATTCAGAAAATACGGAAATGCATTTGACTATGTATAATGTATCTAACTAAAAAATAAAATTAATATTAGGTACAGCCGCGGTATGGCTCTGCACAAAGATATTGAGTGTTTTCGATCGTTTACATACTGTTTATTTATATTTTTTATACACAATATAATATTATTGTTAGATATGCAGATAAGTAAAACCGCTTTATATATAATATACAGGTCCTATATAATATATATAACTAATGTATGGCACATATTATGTGATTTTTCGACGGTTAAACATAAACGAAAGGTATAAAGATATTATATTATAATATTATAATTTTATAATTATAAGACAGTAAAGTGGTTCTATTAATGGAGGCACTTATTTAATATTATAATTACAGTTGTTGGTGATAAGTATGAATCTTCGGTAGTCGGTACATCCTGTCGTGGGATTCAATAGGTACTTAAAATTCAATACTGAAATAATAAAACACCGGTGCAGCCACTCTGGCGAGTATCAAATGAGTTTTGAGCACGGTAAATAGTTTGAGTATCGATCAGCAGTTAAAAGTTTAATATAGGTATAATACCGATGTATTATAATTAACTATTATCAAATGCACGTGTGTACGGCGTATATGCGTATACCGTATAATATTCAATTATATATTATCAACAGACGCATAAACGGCATTGTTATGACAACTCTGAATTAAATTATTCTGCAAATCGTAAAAATTTTCATTTGAACGACACGCGACGCGTCGCCTCCGATCGTTCGGTTTCGATTTGTTTTTCACGATATCTCGACGCTCGGTGACGAGTTTTCCACGTGCGCGCCATTTATGCCGTCGTTATATTATTATTATTATCATCATACTACGAATACTTAAAACTTAATCGGCACATAAATGCACAGTGCACCGTATTGTGTTTGACGACGAGCTGTGCGAATAACGCTTTAAAACCGCGTATTATATGACGTGCATTAAATGCCGAATTGTATATATTATAACAGCTGTCGAACAGAAATATAAAATCAGTATAATATAATATGAAATATGTTATAATGTTTTATTGTGTACAGGTTTTTTACACTCACGTACAATATGACAATATATGGGCATTAGCATTCGGTGATAAGCCTTGTCCGAACAACAAATAACAATGACACGTTACTGCAGTTGCAATGAAAACTGTGCGGTGAACGAAGCACACACACACTATATACATAGTATGATAGCTTTGTACACTGCAGTAGTATTGAATTGTGTTCTCGGTGTATGCATAGGTAATTTATGGGTTTGAGTATGAATTATAACCAAATACCAACACTACTATTCCTATCTACTGTAGAACACTGTACACGTTATGAGTAGGTAGGTGGCTGTAGTTGTATTACACTTGTACATTATTTAATCGAATTCAAAATTTTAAGTTCGATTTGACATTATATTCTATAAAATCATCACGTGATAAATTTATAATGCAATTTTAATATATCTAAAATATGTATGCGTATATTCTCCGTAGTAGTGCGTGAGTCTAAGGAATATATTTTACTAATTTGCCAATAGTCTAAGATTTAACGAATTCACTGTAAAGTCAATACAACGATGTATTTTTAATTTTCAAAAAATTCATCAAGGTATCTCACTTGTACACTTGTATCATATAGGTGATATTACTGTCACTTATTTTTCTTTTACAATAATTTAAAGCGATATTTGAATAATAATTGCAACTAGTGGCGATATACCGATACAAGAGCCAACAGGCATATAACAATATTATAGATTTAATACAAAGCGGACCGAAACTGTAGAAAAGCATTTACTTAGCTGTTTACTTTGAATTTAAAATCATTCAAGTTTTAAACTTGAACAATTTATAACAATGATTAATTTAATAATACACATTCGAAAATAAAAAAGTTTACACAAATAGATGGCGAATAATTATAATTATAATCGTCTATCCTGCGTATTCCGATTTATGATAACCTGCCTCATTCTCAGCAAATACTAATCATTTGTAGAATACTTATATTCTAATTATTTATTAAAACGTCGATTATTGTTATGTCATCGAGTTGCACAGTATAGGTCAAGCTATATCATTTTCATTAAACCTTAGTGATAAATTATGATAATCCGCGTATCCGTTGACCGAAGAGTCAATACAGGATAACAAACCTGTGTAGTGTGTATTGTAGATAATTACTGTTCATCAGTCTTGTAAGTCCAATTATATTGGATCACCTCATCTTAATTTGGTTTTAATACTGGTCTGCCATCAATCAAAATCAAATTACACTGTCACGACTGTCTAAATAAATCACAAACACGTTGAGTTTAATTCGTGTAATACCAATTAACATAGGCAAAGTTTATGTAGTGCAATTATGTTAACCTGAAAGTTATGAAAAGTTTAAAAAAGAAAGTGTGAAACAATTAAATTTTACACACGTTTAAATACATAAAATAATACTTACAAACTTGTTTTTAAAAAAAACAAAGAGTTAATACTTAATAACAAATTTAAATGAATTAATGCGTATGATAATTATTATAAACATGATAGTATTCCTTCAAACTTCATACATCCTAACAGTATTTTATAGTAGTAGGTGTACATAAAACATGACAGTGAACAAGTAAAAAAAAAAAATGTAAAATATATATCTATACATCACTGAAATTTGATAACATTATGATTGAATTTCAAGAGGTAAATAAAAATATTAATTTACCATATCAAATTATAGCGTTTGTTCATATATATTGAATGTAGGTATAAAAGTATTTTAACATTTAATTAAGGTAAAAAATGCATATTACTAACTATATGTATTGACAATATTGAATAAACCCACGCAGTAATGCAGTGCTAGTTGTTGTTGTTAAATAATATTTGAATACGAATAAAATTAAAATAACAATTTTTGAAATTAATACATTAATATGGTAACATTAAGCATAATATAAGTAAAACACTCCTACTGCACAATATTTTAATAGTATTATAAAGTTAAGAATTATATGCTACACAGTCTCTTATTTTAATTATTGTTTAACTCTTAACTCGTATTGTATTATTAAATAATAAGTATAATTATAATTTAATAACTATTAATAGAACTCGGATCTTAAAGCATTATAAGCAATTAAAATGCACATGATTGTTTTAAAAAAGAAAAGCCTATTTATTTTTAAAATAGCAAAAAAAAAGCATGACTAAAAATTAACATGAACTAGTCATACAAATGAATAAAAAACATTTGAAAAATTAATTTAAATTAAAAAAGAATTAACTACTTACCATGTATTTCCTTAGATTTACAGTTGGTAGTGAAACTGACTATTGTCCGACGGAATATTTTTATATATAGAAAATGAACTCTCTACATCCACTGAAGTGATCGGTGCATAGTCATACTTCATACAAGAGATTTAAAATTACAACACTAAAACTTAAATTTTGAAATGGTCGATATCGATGTTATAGGCATACTGACCGTATAGATACTGCTGGCTATATGTAAATTAATAATCTATGTTTCATACATTTAATAATCAAGTCGATAACGAAAACAAAAATAATCCAATATAACCATTTAGTTCGCATTCTGGGTTTTTCCATTTCTTATTAATTAATATTTTTTTATTTTTTTTTTTATTATTACAATAGCATAATAAACATGAAAAAATTTACAGATGGAGTAATTGGAAAAATAATAAAAAGCAAAAATAAATTGGTTTATTTGGAATCAGAATGTCGTGAAACGAATTTATGTATAAAAATTAGATTTCCATCTCGTATATAAAAAAAAGAAGCATATGCTTTAAAATTGGAGTTCTAGTAATTATACGCTATTACTCGTTCAAAATTAGAGAAACTATAGAAATGTTTAACTTTTAAACTTAATATAACGAATAAATTCAAAAGCAATCAAAGATTTTTGGGAATCACTTCAATAACAGGGAGGTATAGAATTCCGAAAATGTTTTTAAAAATTCCTGATAGAAGTTTTTGAAATAATTCTTTATTTATTTTACAGAATACAGTATAAACTATAAAGTAGCGGTACCAATAAAATAATTTATTCTTCTAAAGTATACGTATGATGTAATATTTATGAGTTATGAGTGATATGTTAGTTCAAAATATGAGTATATTTCTCAAATTGCATGTGAGGTAAATTGTTACATCTTATTGTACATTTGTACCTACATATTTTTATTTATGTAATAATATATATATAATATATATATATGTTTTTATTTATTTGAAAATTAATTTAGAATATTATCCGAGTTTATATAATTGGATAAATTTCGTGTAATATTTAGAATACATAGGAATTGAAAATAAAAACATAATCAAGTTTTTACCAGTCTCGTACTCTCGTATATTCATAATCACTTCGTACGCAGCTGCACTGATGAGAGTTAGGTGCTATGGTTAAGTTAGATTCATAGGTGTATTTTAAAAGGCATAAATAAACTATTGAAAACTAAATAACTTCTTGCAGTTATAACTTGTTCATAACTCAAAAATTAAAACTACTATATAAAAAAAAGTCAAAATTATATAATTACGAAAAAAAATTATACCGCAATCAAATTTAACCACGTATTTTGATAATTATTATTGAATATATTTTCTAAATTACAGAAAAATTATAACTATATATTACCTAATTGATAGACTTGCTATAAGGGCAATAAGTCACTATAATGGTTAGTAGAACCGTGAATAATTTAATATTTGATCATCGGGACATATTACAAATATTTTTATTTTACCTAAATCAATGATGTTTTATAGTGTGTGCGAACAAAGAAGAAAATTGCAAAGTTTTTTCTTTTTTTGGCTACCTTCAAGGTTGTTGGGCGTTTCCCCAAGTTCGAAAAATAGATAGATGTGAATAAAATACGTACGACAAACGCTTTGAGACGATTTAACAAGTTAATGTAATGTCTGTTGGTATATATTATATTTTTATAAAACTTAGAGTATATACAATATTATAAAACATATGTGTTCAAGTATACAATAGACATATATATATGTACACACAATTGTTTATGTATTTACGACCTTGATACGTTGGTGACATCGATTGCATGTTACATACATGCGGCGTAGGTATTATTTTATGTTACTTTTTGTACTTTTATTATTATGATTATTAAAGTTGGATTTGATAAGTGAATTAATGACGATTGGCAGTTAATAAAATTTAACCTTTTCCCCGGGATTTTCAGTGATATATAACATTTGGCATTACCTCTTCTATATATTTTTTTTATTTATTTTTAAACCACATCAATTAGTTAGTTTCTTGACGTCATGTTATTATAATATTGTTGCTACTTTATGCCCGTCTCTTTGCAGTTTTTTTTTTATTTATCATTACACGTTTTATTCATTGTATTTTATCGCATTGTTGGTCTGTGGAAATGATTGTAAAAATTTCGCATCGGCGAACCGGGTCAAAAACCACGAGGAATGCATATCATTATGTGCATACGTTTCTATATCTGCTATGCTGCAGTAGAGTAGTGTGTATAATATAATAATATAATACGAGTGTACTGACGAACCACATTTATACATAAAAAGTATACATACACCAAACCCTGCTAAATATATAAATACGACTGTTGCATTTTTGCGAGGAAAAGTTCAACGGAAAATAATCTATAAATAATATTGAAAAAAAAAACCAAAGTTATATAGGTAAACGAAATAAGCATAACAATTAAAAGCCATAGAAATAGCCAATAAATAAAACTAATGTAATAATTATAAATATATATTCCAATTCAAATATATCGACGGCTACGGACGAAAACTTCGCTAGTCAAAACTTTCATTTCTTTTTATTCTTTTGAATTTTATACACTATACTTAATAATATAGATGTTAATATTCAAAATAGGATTTTTAATCTGTGGAAACAGTGATTATGATACGCTTGCATATTATATAAAATTCCTCCAATATTGTGTATTAGAAATTTAATTTCCAGGCGTGTTTCTGTTTTCTTTATTATACTATTTAAAATTTTATGCTTATTTTAAAAACATATAACTTTTTTAAATAACACTCTTTTACTTTCGAATGCATTTCTATTTGCTTTATTCACTGATGATAGTTGATCGTCTGATCAAAATATGAACTCTTCAAATAAAAATTGCATTTGTGATGTCCTACAATCTGAATGAAATGAAAACATGTACATACATACAACATTACAACGTATGAAGTTAATTTTAAATTTAGTTTTTTTATTAGATTACTTCAATTTAAATAGTTATTACCTATATATATCTATGAAAATTAGTTTATATTGTTGTATGAAAAAATCTGATAAAAATTATATAGTTCTTTATAGTAGAATATGGACAGTACAGCAATTATTACATTTTTGCTTGACAAAATAAAATTTTCTCCTACTTTCAGATCATATTATGCGTTTTAAGGTTTCAACTAACAACGATGTTCCATACATGATATATATATTTTTTTTTTTTTTGATTATTCATTAAAACCTAATTTTTTAGTCATTCCGTATCATGCAAAACATTTAAAATAGCGTTTAATAATGTTCTTTACCAATTAAATAAGATAAAGATGATACATAAAAAAATTAATAATAAAGTTATTATTTTTATCATTATCATTTGAGTAGAAATAAGTACCTATATAATTTATATTATATTGGTTTAGTGTACATCACACACATAGGACAGGTTATCGTCGTTATCCAACCCTTATCAGGTAAGGTAATATACATATATGATGTATACAAACATATAAAGCCGTATACATTAACTAGCTAATATAACATTTAACTGACGTTTGATCGATTAGGTCAGATAAAAATATTTTTACCTAAAATTGGTCATATTGATAATATTGGCATAATATGCCAAGTATATAATATTAATATTGCAATTATACTGAAAACGTAAGGTGTATCGTGTAGACAGTAAACTAGAATAAACACCATATCAATTATAACTTTAAGGGTGTAGGTCCGCAATATAGTTATCATGGTGTAAACTTAATAACTAGGTCATTTTCTTGTTTTTATACCCTTTGAAAGTAATCGGTTATTCGGTACAATTATGATTACCTACATTATTATTTATAATATATTTTGATGATTATTAATTTCGAAATCTGCGAACGTCGTTAATAAAATCTATAATGTTTCAATGATGTTGGTACCGATAGGTTATTCGATATGATTAATTATTGAATAGTAATTACCAAAAGTCGCGACACATAAAATACATACATACAGAATGATTCACTGATCATGCTTACTGCTCAGGGCTCACATCCATTTTTACTTTTAATAATGCATTCTTTTAAATTTTGATTTTTGAACTTTTTATGTGTACATATAGGACATTAGGACATAACATTTTAAAATCCTTAAACATCTTATAAGTTATGACATTTAAAGAGTGGGTCCTTTGAATTACAGTGTATTTATTTATTTAAATGAAGACCAACCTTTTCAGTGTTACTTGTTGTTAATTTTTATTTATTCTTTTATTGTTAAGCAGTCAAATTTTTTTTAAATGTTGTATCTATTTTAACAAAATTTTGAACATGTAATACTTGATTCATTAAAATATGTAGATTAAGGATAATGGTTTTAAAGGAATATAGATGTACTATTACTTATTAGATCTAGTATTTATAGTTTTGAAAAACATTTGCATAATTATAAAAATTATATAGATTAATATAAATTACTAAATTTTCAAATCATCTTAGTCCTAATATCTATCAAACTAATTATCATTATAATATCTATATTTTATAGCCAATGTAGCCTTTATTTTTGTACCAGCCGTACCTACTATAAAACGTTCAATAACTAAAAACTACTTGTTCAAATTTCGATTTTGTTACATTAAAGTGTTTTAAAAAAAGCTATTTGTTTTAAAACTTACAGGAGATTGAGCGTTTCTTATTAATTATTATTATTATTATATATATTGGTATATATTTTGCACGTTTTTTGGTACGAATAAGAATTCATTAGTATTTAAACTATAATTATACTGTAAGTCTGTAACTATAATATTAGTCGTTTGAGTGGATTAAAATGCCATTAAAAATATCTTCTTTATGTACCTTATTGGAATTATCATACGGTTAGCTATTATTACTATTATTATTTTCATAATAGAAAATAATTCCTATTTACAACACTCGAAATGTTTAATTTTATGTTTTCATCCCACGCGCGTTCGTTGATTATAAGTCGATTTCAATTAATCACGAAAACTTATAAGTTATTATGTCGGTTCTTAAATATTTTTGTACATAATGCGTATGTCAATAAAAACTATTTATTCGAATGGCATGTTATAAGTTTTAATGTTTCACCTGTCATAAATATGAATATATACATAAATTATGGGGGTTATAAAATAATAAAAATGTCAAAATATTATTGAGAGTATATAATATAAATTATAACAAAAACGCATAATATTATGATGTCTGGAGTTATTTGGTGCCTGCGTGTTTATGACTTTATGTGCGCCAGTTGTTAAATTATTATATTTATATTTTATTTATATTCCATATTATTGCCTCGTGTACCTCAGCAGGCAATTTAAAACATAATATTATCACTCTAATCCAAATATCCAATATATTAACAATCGTCCAACACGCATCATAACATGATAGCAGTTATGTACGCCAAAAGTTACACTAAAGCTCATAAGTATCGCATAATCAATCTACGTCTCAAGATTCGATCATAGACATATAAAACTACAATGTACTTAACCGCCTATATACATGGTTATGTAGTAAATATGTACATACTCGCAACTTGTTAATATTGGAGGTTATCGTAATGTTTCTGCAGCTTAAATAGCTATAGCTATTATATATATAATGGTTATGTACGCAGATAATTTGTATAGGAACTCGAATACTCGCACAGAGCAGATGTAGCCGTAAGGATATTATAAAATGTCGAAACAGTTTCGAGGCTATACGCCATGTTTTAGATTTGCAAAATACCCTTGGATCAGAGGCACAACTAAAGTGTTGGGGTTGCGTAGGAAGTTTGGGTTGCCTGTCGAGAGGGTGTCTATTATTAACAGTTTTACTTTTACCTAAAATTATACGTTATTACTTATTAGTATAACCAATGATCTATAAACTGCGTATTTCGTAATTATTATTATAATGAACGTATAGTGATAATAATGAATAGGAGTTTATTTTGATGTGAGGTATCTATATAAAAATTAAAATAGCTCTGTTTTTGGAGTTTCTGACACATAGGTTAGACGGGTTAAGACTACATAATATGAAGTATTTTGGCTATCGGTACTATATTATAATCGTTGGCAAATGACAACGTGACACAATAAAGCAACGTCACTCTATATACGTCGATGAACGTTGTTAATAAGTCTTAGTATATATATAATAAATGCGTATAATTTATATTATAAAGGGTAAAATTATTTAATGCATTTAAGTGTACATTATACAGCCATATAGGTATGACGGCAATGTATACGAGGAAAATAATAATCGCGTATATAATATTATAACATAATATAATATTAAAACGAGATAATATATTACACTGATTAAAAAGTATTAAGTATAGACCTACGCGTTATATATCACCGCCGGGACTGATAAAATGTTTTATGATATTATAAAGTACGTTTTGTTTGATGTGGCATAAATGCACGGGTAGTGAATAGAGGAAAAATATAGCAGGGAAAAAAATACCCGATCCGTTAGATAGATCTTACTGAATATGCGGAAAAGTGAGCAAGTGCACACAGTGCGCATAAATAATTATATATATATATATATATAACTATGTGTGTGCAATATAAATATGAAGAATATTCATATTCCGAGAGGAGTGATTGACAAACTTATAACCATTACGCGAAACTTAAAGTTTTATATATGCCTGCAGCAGTATTGAATATAATATATTATATCTCTCTGCGTCTTCACCGACCTGCTGATGATGTCTACTGCAGAATCTTTATATTATATTGTTGTGTACCACCACGTCCAAGTCGGTGGTGATGATAATAATATTATCGTATATAATATATATATATAGCCACACTTTCTCCGACTCGCTTTCTATATAGGTACGCAAACGGGAATTAGCCCGTAAGGACGGACACAATAATTATTATATTATATATATATATATATTATTAATATACTATTATTACGAAGAAAAAACATCGCGTAAAAAAAAAATTGCATCGGAATGATGTGCATATAACACACGCCGGTTTACAGAGTGGTCCGACCGTCGGGCCGTTCGGTGTGAAATTTTTTTATTTCTAGACATGTTTTTTTGGGACCGAGGGCGGAATGAGTCGTGGATGACGTGCGATGATCAATATTATGATGGTACGTCGCGGCTATAGAGCATGATATTGTATTTTAGATATGTTATATTAGTATGATTATATAGACATAAAAACCCATATAACGAGCAACGTACATATAAGTATAATGCCGTTATAGCAATAACATAATTGTCTCTTACAATCGGCCGACTGCTGCAGTTGTTGCTGAGGGTTATATACACGTTAAGATACAAGAAAATTAAAAACATTTATTATTATTATCAGCATCGATGAAAGAGGACCTACGTGATCGGATGCACGTCACATGATTACATAAATATAATATACACGCGCGTCTGCTTAATTTTTATTTAATTTTTTTTTTTTTTTTTTGTTGTTCGTTGCCGTCTGCCACCGACAAACGAATACTCTGTCTATCATCCGTCGTCCCCCTCTTTGCGGCGTCTGCGCTTTTAGCGCTTTACCACGAACTAAGGAGCGCCTCCTTCGTAAAATACGACCAAAAGAAATAACACGCGCGCATTATATTATCGTTATTGTTATCGACATCGTCATTATTATTACTACTATATCACTATTATTATTATTATTATTATGCGCTGGAAAAGAAGCACATTCTCGGTGCAGGTGCATTGCTGCCGTTATTAACTAGTGCACCGATGAGATCATCGCTGGTGCACAGTGTGTATAATGTCCCACAAAACGTTTACCATTGCATCGAACAGGTATACCTACTCTATAACAGTACACTATGAATTTAAGTTATGTGCAATATTCTGTAGGAGGGGGGGCACGGATGTATATACCTATATAATGGTCTTCTTTATATGAGCATTGAGTACCTATCTAGGTATATGATAGTCTATAGGCACGTCGACATTCAGCCATTGCGAATTGTGATCATTTCCTTTTCTCCAAAACGTCATTGTATTACATTTTTGTACGTATAATATACATAAATAAAAATATATAACATTTTATGGTTATTATTTTATTACTATCATATTGTATTTATTTTGCTAGTATTTGATATTAGATTCTTTGTATCAAAGTAAATAACAATTTCCCGTTAGTATAATACACGATTAATAGTGTACGTCGTACAAACAGGAATTAGGAGTGAGGACCATTTTTATTTCCTATACTATATAGGTGGTAATTGCAGGTATAATAAAAATTGTAAGTAGTATACTAGTATGTGCAATTATGTGCATTGTGCATGCAATCTAATTTTATGTTTTATATGCTTGAGCGTGACGTTAGTGACATTTAAAATCTATTGCAACAAGGAAATGTTGCCCTTTTATGTAGATAAATATATAGGTATAGGTATATACGAAAATATGATTAATTTATCGTTACTGACCGTATTATCATTGATAAATAAGCTGTGATAGGTACATATATATTTTCTATTAAATTAAGTGAAAATATATTTACGATAAATTAGTTGTGTACCTACAACATATAAGACATTAATATTATGGGTTAATGTGTCTTATGTCTGTTTAAATTAATTCTAAAAATGTGTTAAGGTGTATTCATCTAAATATACCTACTATAATAAAAGTAAATGTTCAATAAGAAAAGTAATTGTGGATACTATGGTAAATACTAAATAGGCTAAGCACAAGTACGATGAACTCATCCACTACATAGATATATGCCAAAACGAATAACAATAAAAGTCCATTTAAACCAAAACAATATTCTTTTATTTTCTTTTAAATAAACTGAAATAGTATTTATAGAGATAGGATTGCTTCTCAAATGTGTGGGGTTTATTGTTGGATTTCTGTACATGCAAACAGTAGCAAAAACACCGCATACATGCACTATACAAAACTAAAAACGATGATGTATATAAATATAATATTTTAACAATATATATTATATTATATATAGTTATAATATAAGTGGATACGGTACAGTTTAGTGTAGTGAGATATGCATGTACTGTTATACAGAATAAAAATTAAATAATGTCTAAAATATAAAATATGAATAAATTTCTCGGATACCTCTGGTAGAGTTTGGCTGATTAATTCAAAATTCGACATTTTTATTGAATAATCAAGGATGTGATTATTGATTTTTCTGTATACATTTTAAAATGAAAAAATTAACTATAAAACAATTACCTATTAAAGAGTATTGCACATTTTTTTCTTACAATATACAGTGTATGTAATTTGTTCTAGATGTATGATAATATAATAATGTAATATACTAATAAAAACAAAATTAATTCCCCCACAGTTAAATTTACGCCTTCATTTACAATATAATTTTAATAATATTATAATGATTAGCTTTTTGACAACACATACGGCTATAGGAAAACTATTATTGTATTTTTATTATTTATCAGAGTTTTTAATAGTATTATTTCAAGGACATTTAGTATTTACTGATTTGGAAATATAATAAAACTTAAAAGATTAAACATTAAAAAACTATGTATCATAGTATCAGATAGTAACATAATATTATAATACGATAATATCAATTATCACTTATGAGAATGGACATAAAATCGTGAAGAAACATAACATTGTATTGTATCGTTAAAATTACATATTTTTTTGTATTTTTACATTTTAATTAATATTTTACTTCGATATGGGTGTAAAATATAAATACTGATACATCGTAGCATTGTATAGGCATATTAGCTTAATAAAAATATATAACACTTTATACTAGTTATTAGTTATTATACTGAGTTCTAATATAACATTTTACTTTGGTCCTTGAATCGTGATTGTTAATTAGGTTAAATATAAATATTATGTTTTTAGATTACAATTATGAGTCGTTATTAATTATTATTAATTAGTTATCAATGTTATTAGTTATTAGTTTATTCAATTAAGACCTACACTGGTTAGGTAAATGCAACGTTAGAAAAAAACCATCCTTCTTCTTTCTATCCACCCTTCGATCATAACTTTATAGGATTGACCAAGAAAAAAGAAGAGAATTAAATTTATTAAATAAAAATAATAATAATACAAGTTGAAGTATGTCTATAATTTAAATTTGTTATCAGTAAATTGTATGATGTATATCAGTACACAAAATAAGTATTTGACTTTAAAAAAAAATCCACTGAAATATATTTACCTATTGATTTAAAAATACCAGCTAATTAAAGCAAAACAAGTTCATATAAGTTTTACCCTTTTTTTTATATTATTGAAGTCAATTAGATTCTAAATAATATGAAAAAATATTTCTTACAGTAAAATAAATTCAAGATTAAAATAAAATATTTTCGATAAAATAATCTATTCTCTATAAATGTAATTACTAATTAGTAATAACTAATAAGTAATTACCTATTAGATATTACTATTGAAGTATTAAACAGATAGTATAATAAGCAAGGTACCTATATATTATGTATTTATGCACCTAACTGTGTAAGTGCACATTTTAAAACATTAGCAATTTAAATAATAGTTGATAAGTAAAAATAGTTTGTTACAGTTATAAAGCTTGATTTAAAAATAGATTTTATTATGTTTACATAAAAATTCATGTACATTTTTATTATGATATTTAATTAATAACATTTGTTAAAAAATAAAAAATTAATATTTATAACCTTATAACTTATAATCGAATACCAGTAAATCTGTTGAATTAGTTCTAAATATTTAGGTACTAGTGTACTACTACCAGTGTAATCCTGTAGACTGTAGATACTAATAATTAATGTGGATGGTGATGTGATTTTTCGATTCTTTATCTTCTTCGTACGTTAAAAATACAGAATTGTTATAAGTGAAGTATAACCACTCGTTCTTATGCTACAATTTGTGGAAATAAAAGGTTATTTTTATTGTCATATATACCATCAAATCTAATATTTTAACTAGATCATAAACATTATTGTGTTTTACCTCCAATGGTATATTGGTCCCACTAGATAGAACAAGTTTAATGTCCTTAAATTTTTCCAATAAAGCTTTTGTATTTATCAAGCTAGGGTGTATTTGACCACGTGAATGTATAAGTTCCTACACAGTATAAAATAAGTACATGTGTAAGTTCCTACACGGTAAAAAAAGGTACACGTGTGTATAAGTTCCTACACTACATATATTATAAGTTATTAATCTAATATTATCAGTTATATTATATAATACTGTCATAAATTTTAACCCTTTATTCTATATAATATATAATTGATAAGTTATCTATCTAATATTTAATAATTTACCTAATAAATATTATTAATATTATTTTTTTACAATTATAAATTATTATTATACTACAATTATTATATTTAAAATAAATTATTAAATTTAATAAATTAAATAGATAGCTTATAAATTATATGTTATATGGAATAAAGGGTTAAAATTTATGACAGTATTATATGATATAACTGATATAAGATTGATAACTTATGATATACGTAGTGAAGGAACTTGCATGTAACTGTCTCCTGCCGTGTAGGAACTTACGATTCCCCATTTGACCTGACCTTGCGCTTGGTACAATTTCGACGAAAGTGTTTACTCTCATCATTTGTATTAAAACATAATTTGGTTAATAATTAAAATTTTTTTATTAATTTCTATTCTAGGAAACAAAGTATTAGTTATATTTACTAATTGGTGTACTGTTTGACTTTAGTACATTATTCTTTGTTCGTCTACCTCGTGTTAAATATTTACTACGCGTAGGTTTTCTTTAAAAACATTCATTTGATCGGTTTTAGACTCTTTTAATTTATGAATGGAAAAATCAAACTTCTTTATGCAATCCCAATTGCATAACCTGTGCCGCCTACGCAACGCCGCGTCGAGTTTGCGTTTCGACAGAGTCCTTAAGCTTTTTAAGTTCGAATATTTTCTTTTTCATTAATATCCCGTAGTACACATATCTAAATTTGAGCTTATAGTTCCTATCAATTCGTCCAAGGTATGGTTGCAGAATGTAATATAGTACTATACAGATGGTGCACATTTTTATTTTTCGTAGTGCACATTAGTAATTTCGTAGTGCACAAAATGTGTCGTAGTACACACAAAAATAGCCACTGGTCGTATGTGATTAATGATTATCATAGTAAAGTAACTGCGCCATCGTCAGTTGCCCTCCCAAAAACAAACGTATCATACTGTAATAGAATAAAATGTACCATATAAGGAATAATTAACAAGAATCTAATTAAAACTTTCTTTTTTTTGTCGTAAGTGAAAGAGAAAGAGTATTAAAAAATGAAAAAGAAAAGAATATAGTTTAATTTAGGGAAAAAAAAGATATAATAAATATAAAAACCAAGTTCGGATGATAAGACCGAGCTTATAATTTGGAATTGGAGCTTATCGTATATTCCGATTGCTCGAACGTATACAAATAAATGAACAACCAAAAATATCGTAAAACACTTTATTCACACGCGGTGTCCAGTGGTAATCGAGTCACGCGATCACCACCACTAACCCTTTTCTGTCAAATGCCCCTATGGCCCCTATTGCCTCATCTCAAATACGCCACTACGATGACGCGTAATATGCATTTAGATTTCAAACAATTTAGTAAACAATTAAACAAGTTAACTAATGTCTAATTATATATTTATAAAGTTATTTACTTAACTTTAGTGTTGTTAGTATTATTCATTAATTTATTATTTTTATGTTTGATGTTTAAACTTTAAATTTTCTATTTTAAATTATTTGACGTTTGAAATTCGTTCATTGAATTTATTAAACAATTCCTACTTAATACCTATGTTCCTCCTATTCTCATCATTTATTACCTATTATTGTCTGTACATGAACATTTAATACTAAACGTACTGTATGCATTAGTTATAGGTATACCAACTTTACTCTTATAAATATTATAATAATGATGGGTACCATTCATACAATTTTTATAAATTGAAAACTTTAAATATTAACTTACTCAAATAAGGCATTGGTGACCGTAACTTTGCATAAACATCAAATTATTTTATTTTTAGAATCTTATCTATAATTAATACACATTACCTTTGTATAATATAATCTAACATATTTTTATTAAAATATGTACCTACAGTTATTATTTAGTTAAATATTAAACACACACGCATTGTTATTTATTACATTATAGTATTAGTCATTAGGCAATGATAAATATAAGATAATAAAAATATATTTAAAAAATTGTATTGATGATTTATATTGATAATTGATATAATTATATAAACTTATATTTAATATGTAAAATGTTATTAATATATTTTAGATTTGCATGATTGTACACAATTTTGTGTATAATAAGCTAAACTGATATAAAGTTTAGCTTAAAGTCTTTAGTTGAAAAATTAAAAGCCACCCACTGATTACATTCCTAAACTCCAAACACTTAAATACCTAGCTAAGCTATAAAAAAGATTGTATCTTTTATAAAATTATAACTTCGCATTAATTTTAACAAATTAAACTATAGTTCCTTCTATGTTGTTATACATCTGCATTTGTAATTTCTACTAGGAGTCTACTGAATTTTATCACGTGCGGATTATAAAACACTAGATTATTAACAGTGTATATTGAGCCATTGGAGTAAAACAAAGAATGTTTATATTACTTTTCTGAAAATTATTTCCTATAAATTGTAACATGGTCTTAAATATCAGAAAATAATATGTGCTAAAACTTTTCAATAAAATTACGAAAAAATTATATTGTAGGAAGTGGGAACCTAACTAAAAATAGATTGAACGGGTACTACCAGTAGGTAATAAGTACTAAAGTAATATTGTAATCCGTGAGATTTTTTAACTGTCGATATCCAAAGCTTATCAGCATATCTATGTCCTATTGGTTATTATTATTTCAACAAAAAATAAAAATTGTAAAGAATTTATAATTTTACAGGTACCTATACGAAAAATATTAAATTTTATAGCATAAATAATACACAATCAACCACAAAATAACAATTAATTGTTGAATCAAAAACCATAAATAAAAATAAGTTAATCGCTAAATATTTCAAAATCAATAAATTATATTATTTTATTTAAATAAATCAAACCGAATAATAAATTACAATAGCCAATAGATATTAAACTAGGAAATAAGATAATAGGTAGGGTCAATAATTGTGACAGATAGATAAATCAAAAATAATCAAATCTATTCGTATAAATTATAATTTAATCAATCCAAAACTATTACATTTCTTAAAAATGCTTTGTTTGATATTCTAAAAATATTCAAATATAATGTACGCTAGGTACGATCAATTCTAATGTAATTTAAATTTAATATAATAATTTTGAAATTCCACCTATAGGAGTATTATCGTAGCTTACTCATTTGTTAAACTACTAAAACTGTATTGAAATTTAAAAGATTTGTATAACGATTTAGTTTATTTTAACTTCTAGTTAAGTAATGATTAAGAAATAGTATAGTAAATACTCATTCAATGTTCTGAGAACTGATAATTCGTGATTTTTTTTTTTTGTAAGTTTTGATGACTTTTTAGTTTAAAACGAAAATAATCAATTTTTACTACACAACTAAATTTATATTTGGGTACCTATACGGCATACCTAATACCTAAAAGAAATATTCAACAAAATTAGTGAAATTGTTTTTTTTTCTTTTGTTATAATTCCAAAATGAATGGACTTGAAATTCATAACAAATATTATACTGGTATTCGCAATTTCTAGGTGTGATATAACTTTTTCCATTTTCTAACGTCAACTATAGATAGATTAGGTTAGGTTAGGTTAGGTTAGGCATATGTACATTTAAATTATTTGAATCTTTTTTTTTCGAATTATATGTATAGGTACCTACCTAATTATAGCGTTTTTGTTGTTATTCGAAAAATATTTATCATAAGGATTCGAGATTTTCATCATAATGTTTTATGTATATTCTTATTTTCTATACAATACAATTTTAAAAATATAAGCTCAATTCTCAATTTTCTCACGAAGTTAGTTAGTTAACGGTCTACATTTATTTTCAGACTTGACCTCGTATAATTTCTATTATTATTTAATATTTTAATAGATAATAAACAGAACAATTTTCAATATTCTTTACAAAATGATCATTATGAAAAAAGTATTCTTCAAGACTAAGACGTACTTATGTATTTATTCCGCAACAATAAATGTAATAGTATTATTATGTTATTATGTACTATTATATTCTGCATTTCTGCAGTTTTAATACTATACATTTTGATTTATTTTTTAATGGCCACATACTCACGTAGTCACGTACAATAGTATACCGTTTTTGATTTAATGATCAAATACACGTCTAAATAAATATTATGATTGTTAGCACAATAATGATATTGTTTGTGAAAAAGGTATCTGTAGAAAACTTATATATTTAAATTTGTATAGAATGACTTTTTTTTTTTTTTAGCAAAATTCAAAATCCAATTAGGTAGAACTAAGTGGATAGCTTTTTTTTATATCATAAATCATAATATTACAATATTATGATAATATGTACTAATACTATGTTAGAATATAAAATGAAACTGTTGCTTAAAATTTTAAATTTAAACTCGAACTTACGAGTTAAACGAACTCTGTGTTCTTGTATATGTTGTTATCAAGTCATAGAGAAAAACAAATAAAAAAGTAAAAGACAAATATCTTCCAAGATCCATCACATAATTAATGAAGTTTAAACTTAATATAACTTTCTAGCATTGTTGTATGAAGTTCGAATAATACAATACTATTAACATATATTACATTACAAGTAAAATGACTCGATATTCTCAACTAGCATGCAAACATTTTTTAAACATATGAATTAGTATGTGTATCGCGTATATAATATACTTAAATTAAACCATCTTAAGTTTTCATTCTGCTCTTTTACAAGAATTTTAGTAGTTTCTTCCGCAGTATCCCAATTCCTAGATAACGTCCAACATTTTTATTTGGACACCTTCCAACGTCGCATTTAAAAAATTAGATTCGAGCCGGAGTAAATTTATGTTTTACTCGACACTATATGTAATTGGATGTAAAAAAAAAACATATTTTCATAGATTATTTCTTACAGGCGCCAGAGCAGTACCTGTGTAGAATTTACGCTATTTTGTTTTGTAATATTTCGGTTGCAAAAATCGGTACGACCAGTGCCAAAACGTCACGCTGAAAACCCCCTATGAGGTACCTATATAAATTCAACACCATGAACATCGTTTCTCGCTGGTATTTTTTAATAAATTTTTTTGTCTCATCCGTTGACGTTTGATCTGCCAGTGGGAATGTAGTACCTACGTCTAAAAAATATTAGTATAGATATAAAATAATAGATATGTATGTATTAAAATATAATGAGGCGGCGCTGACACGATTGACCTACAAAACACCATAAACGGTTATCACCGGTTTATCGGCCGTGATTTAAAAATAGAAATAAGTTCTACAACAATAACAATCAAAAGTAATAATAGCTCGTTATCTACACAGTAGGTAAATGATTGTGGTTAACACTCTGATACCGTAGAATTTGGACGATGGAAAATGGTATTGGTATTATAGATGTATATTGTGTACGTATTAATATAACAATATTATACATTTATACATAAAAACAAATTTTATCGCTGCTGGCCGTTATGAAAAACAAACATTCGCATGGAAACGAGGACGCCAAAGGCCAAAACATCATTATACCAACGATAATGACTATAGTTAGGGGTGTTATTGTTTAACTGTATACAACAATCCTCGGTCCAAAACACCGTGACAATAAAACTTTCATAGACTGTTCAATATGCTTTACAAAATATAATATAATCGGCTTAAATAAGATTGTTCAGATCATAGTACCAAAATTTTGAATTTTTCGAAAAATCGGCTATAATAATATATTTATTACAGTTACAATAATACTATAAAAGGATGAAATTAATATGACAAAAATACTGAATTATATTGCAATTGTCCCTATTTCGTGTATAATAATATTATATCGTATATAATTTGGTCATTTTTTAATAATATACAAATGTGATGCAACAAATCTCATCAGTGAACGGAACGCAGTAGAAATCGTTTAAATGACGCACACGACTTGAGCCGTCCAAAACAATTTAAATTAAATTGATTATTGAAAACTGTTCTAGGCTCATCAGTCATTGCTATATTTTAACTAACGAAACGATTTGGAATTACTAACGTACATTTTACGGGATATTATCACGAGAAACTCGTAAAAACTGAACAGTATAATATTATATTAATAATAATGTATAATAGTTAGAGCCAGATCATACAGCTGCTATAACCCGACGCAGCTGCAGGGTCAATTATAATGATTGTACAGTATCTGGTGTATGTGACTATGTATGCGTATACTAGAATGATGATTACAGGTAAGCATTAAGTCGTGATGAGAATAAAATATAAATATGTATATTATTCTAATGTATGCTTAATCTTAGAAAGACATAAAGTGATATTTGACCGTAATTCAATTAAAATATACTATGGATTGGCGTTTCTAAGTTCTAAGATGAAATTGCGCGTTGTTTTTCAAAACATTTTATTGTTTACTTTTATAGAATCCTCATTGTATGAAGAATATTATCATTATCATTCGAATTAATAGAATAATCCGCGAGCATAAATAAAAATGTAATTTTTGCGATTCAATTTTTACATTATACTCAATATTATAGCACATGATATTTTAACAATATTATTTGTCAGTGTAAAAACACTCTTTTTTTTAAAAAAAAGGTATAACAGTAAATTTAAGTTATAATATTAAAGGTGATGTTTAATTGTATAAGTGGTACATCAGGCTATAAATTCGATCGTTATACATGTGAGTATAAATAATATGTATATTATTTGGTCATTCATTTTAGGGTCATAAATAAGTCAATGAAAGTAGGACATATTTGTTTACTGACCTCGCAATAACAAAAACGCACTAAATTGTAAGAAATACATTTTATACGAACATAAATTCCGCATTTTCCTGCAAGGACATTATTTTATGTTGGATAACAATGTTTAAACATGTTTGACTTACGTCAAAGAATTTCCACTTTTACGTGGAAATATAGGTATTTCATTTAGTTTAATTTAACTCTTCTAAGTATAAATTACAATTTTATTGAAATTGAATGTATAACAATTAACAGTAAAACTAATAATATAATATATATAAATCAATAACCTGATGCTCGAGAATATTTGAATCTAATATACGCACAGTAATTGCCAATTAATTGGTGGTATGAAATAACGTTTGATTAAATTGGTAAAATGTGAAAACGTTTTTATGTATTTTTATAGTGTTTGATCGGTTTGAACATTTTTATCTGTGATGTCTGTCTTGAATATTTAAATATTACGGCGTATATTTAACTGTACAAATCAAACAATATAAATAATTTAATACAATTCATCAATATACAAACATACATACCTACATGATGTTAACTAAACAAACGTACGTCGTATTAATAAATTATTATTAGGTGATTTTGATAAAGTATCTTTTAAAAGTTAAAATGTTGGAAGCCAAAATTTTAGCTATAGCAAAAACAAAAAATGCATAATATAATTTAATACAATTTTTGGCCCCTGGAGATTTCAAAGGAATTATGACGGAACGGATAACCAATACAATTCACGTTTGATTGCAAAAATGTTTAGAGACAAGTTTTGTATTTACCTGAATACTCAACTTTTGTGACTTTTACTTGTGATATCGTCCTTGTACTTTATGCTATAAATGTCTGAGTAGTATGAATTTGTAAATTTGTATGTTAACTGTTTACAGTCCCTTTTTAAAGAGAGATTTATTGAAGTTAAAGTAAAAATGTTCCCCTCAACGTTATTTATTTTAACATGAAATGCAAAATCATATTATTTCTTAAAAAGTTTGATATACTTAAGCAATATATTCATGGCATCTTTTTAGTTTTTATTAGGAGATTACACAGCCTTTGATCGCCAACTTTTCGTTTACTTAAAAATATTTATCTTGTTCTTTGATTACTTTAAATAATTATTTAAATTTTTATGAAAAAGTTGTAAAAATCAAAAGTTTACAGAAAATGAATATTTTTTGTGTAAGCAGTTATATGCTTAATAATGTGTATACGGTAAATATTTTTATATGAGCGGCAAGTTGATGGTCAAAGGCTATATTATAATCTCCTTGTAAAAAGGTGCTGGGTACACATATTGAATTTTTTGGGAAATACTGTGATTCTGTGGTCACGGTAAAATAAATGGCTTTGAACAAACATTCCACTTAAACTTAAAAAAATATGTTGCAAAAAAAGTACTGTGAACTAGAAATATATACTTTTATAATACTATACTTGTAAGGTCACGCTTAAATTATATAATAGACAAACTAATATATTAAATATTATTTGAATATAATATAAAAAAACTATTTTTTTTTCAGTGCCTAAATATAATAAATTGTATAAATATTAAATGGTTTGTTACGTTTAACGTTTAAATTATATTTTATATTAAAATATGTTGAGCAATTTCTTTCTTCACTTGAGTATTCTATCATTTTTATGTTTTTATAAGCGCGATTAGTCAAAAGGTTCCCTATGTTAGAAAAATTGAAAAAAAGAACGAGAAAAAAAGAGAACCAATTTACTAATATCGAAAAAAGGTTGAATTGTTGAAACAATGGTAATTTGGTTTATCATTAAAGCTATAATAATGTGAGATTTTAATTTATTCAATTCATTCAAATTTATGACATTCAGTGAATTTCAATACCGAGGTGAGTAAAGTACCCTGTTCTTTTTATTATTTTATCCTATTTTTTTAAAAAAAATTATGCATAAATCCGGTTTACTAATATGAATTTCATAAGTTAATTCTAACACTTACAGAAATATAGGATCCAATTGTTATACTGCACTATTTCCTTAAATTAAATTTTATAAATTTCTTTTATAAAAAAGAACTAAAATATAGGATTTAAATTTGAAATGATCTCTTAGGTAAATCATATAGCTCTGGACACTGAATAGATTGAATACTGCGTTATGTATTAAGTGTTTATATAGATATTTATGTAACAACAACAACAACATTATTTTATAATAATACCTCAAAAGATAACTTTATATTTTTCTAATGGATTACACCACAAAGCACTGCATACTAATTATACTTACCTATTATATAAATATTGTCAGTTGAAGATATAATTAATCTTTATAATATATTATACTCGTAGTTTCAATTTTAAAATATTGGTATAATATAATGAACAAAATAAAAGATAATAATATACATGATAATAAGTATTTTGTACGGTACCTACATATAAAAGTACCTTAACTGTCAAAACCTATGTAGCCTATAGGGTATGAATATATTTCAGAGATTTCTATGTATATTTTATTTTATTATAGATTTCGTATAATAGTCTAGTAGATATTGTTTCTGTAGTAAATATGGTAATTTTGCTGCGTGAATTTGAAATAAATATACATATAGGTATACATAGGTTTATATTTTAAAATTTAGATCAAGAGGACATCGTACCCACATGTGTTGCCTTTGACTTACGTTATTCGGTCTTGCACACGTAGGATATAGCAAATGTTCGTCCACCCGTTTCAATAGTGTGCTGTAGTTAATTTTGATATTAGAGTGAATTGATCTATTACACAATTTAATGATAAAATTATAATCTAGGCCCCATTTAGGATTTTATTGATATTATTATTTTTAAATAAGTTATGGTCATTTTAAAATTTACAGTTTCAAAAAGGTTATTAACTCATAACTTACTTAACAATGATAATAGCAATAAAAGCCTACGTGGGGCCTTAGATAATAATCTTACCTTTAAATTATATACTAGGTTAACTCATTCTAATATTAAAACTAACATTAAAATTTGATATATCGTACGTGTGTAAGACGGAGACATCGAATGCGAATATAACATCCTCTTAATAATAATTAATAAAATCCATCTAGTTGAAATGTGACAAACTGACAATATAAATGTAACTATTAGTAGTATTTGATTAGTAACAGCTACTTCTTAGGTAAAACCGTGGAGTAAATTATTTTAGTTTATTTATAAATTTCTATTATATATAGTTTAAACTTTCAACAATTATTTTAAAAAATCTAAAAATAATATGTCCAAAAATAGGTTATAACTATTTATATATAATATGTGCGTATGTATAAAAACAATATTCTGTTGTGCCTAATATAGATACATTTGTATTAAAATAAGACGTAGTTTAAAAATGTTACGACATGTTAGGAAAAGAAACTACAGAGTAAAAGGGTGACTACGTAGTTGGAGCATAGAATAGATTAAATGGTTATCGTACCCTACGGCCTACGGGTTTCGATGGAGGTGAGTCAGATAATACTAGTTTACAATATTTTGACTGTAGCTGATACAGCATTAATTATTTTAATGATATAATACTGCATTGCACCTCTAGTACTACAAAATATAATATAAATAATTAATAATAAATAAGAATTATATAAAATAAATATTATTTATATAATTTTTAAAGTAAAATAAATATTGTACATAAAAACTTGATTTAATTTATCTATAGATGTAGATAATGTAGAAAGTCCTTAATATGGTTCAATGATTGTATATATTAAAGTATAAACCCTTTCAAACGTTATAGATGTACTCTTTGATATTTCCATTAAAACTTCTGAAAAGTGATCATAGACATAAAGGCAATAATGATTGTAAAATAGAAAAATTAATTGCTTCACTTAAATTATAAACAGAAAAAATATTATCATATTATTATATTATTCGGAATTATGTGTTTAATTCGATTTACTCAGTAACTAAAACGAGTCATGTAAAGTTATGTTTTAAAGTAATATTCATGACAAACTTATACTTAAATAAATCATTTTAGATTATAAGCGGAGCGATGAATGTATTAATTTTACAATATTATAATATTATGTACTTTTTGTGGTTGTGCACACGATAAGTAGTCGAAAAGATGTTTCTATTATCATTTTTGATAGTGGTTTTGTATAAAAAATTAAATACAGTTTGTTGTAGTTTTGTGTTTCAGAGAGATAACATCTAAAATTACTAGTATTTATCAAAATAACTGGGGGGAAATTAATTTTGTTTAATTTTTGGGATTCATACATATTATACCTATAAGCTATATAAATAATGGTAAATTTATAGAATTTTGACGATGTATTATGATATGCAGGTATTTTATTTAATAATTAATTATAATTAATAAAACATTTATTTTTCATAAATATTATACGTCATAAGAACTAGTTAAATTGGTTAAATACTTAAATATATAGATAAACAAAAATGCATAATATACAAGTACTTATAATTTATAATTTTTGATCATTTGAATATGCATTAATAATAATATGGTAATTTTAGATAAAAATAATAATAATTAAAGATAATTTATTATTAAGCCCATAAATTATGATATTAACAATTTTTTTAATGCTAATACACAAAAAGTATAATATAATTAATTAGTTTTTATTTTATGAGCTTAAATTCCTATTTAAATAACTACAATATAGTTTTGTGAAAATAAATGGGAAAGTGATCTATACACTATTCCACATGGCATCTTACTATGTACGTCCAACAGTTACCATTGTACAACCATTGTTTACTACACAGTGTACACACCTCTTTCGTCTCCCATTAATCATTATACCCTTCTAAATTTTTGTTTTCCCTCGTAATTTAATATGTAATACATTTTGTCAACAGAGACTTTTTCCTATTTAAATAGTTAACTTTTTTTCTCTAAATTATTTTTTTTCATTTTTTTTTATGTTTTATAATGTAACTTATTGTTGTAATACTATTTATTTACGTGGATGCAGTCTTTTTTAGACCCTAATTCATAATTCAATGATTAAAACAACAATAATATATAGTTAATTTAATTTTTTATAAAAATACGACACATTTTATATGTATTTTATTTAACTAAAAAAAAAACAATTAAAGTTATACTTACGACTTAAGTGACATGATTTATTTACATTTTTAGTATTATAAATTATAACCATAGTTTTATATTTGATTTCAACAATGTCATTTCATTCACTTTTATTCAGTAATATAATGGTTTTTTGGTAATTTTTATTACTTGTATTTCTATACATTTAAGTTAAGCATTACTTTTCCGCTGTGACAGTCGTATTGCATAATATATTACTTTGAGAAGATCCTTTATAATCCATTTAGATTAAAAAAAATACAATTGTCGTTCAGGCCATTTAGGATATAATGTATACAATATACATGAGCATAATGCTGGATAGACGTACAAATTATGCAAAATGACATTTATATTATTCGCACTAGTGCACTACATATTATAAATATATATAAATAAAAAAAAACAATAAAATAATGTTTAGTGATATGGCATGACAGGTATTTCAGTGTTTACCTAATAATAGAGATTTAAAATCGCAGAAAAATTAAACAGATTTTGAATTAAGAAAATATTTTTTTCATTTCAAATGATTTTAAAATTATAAATAATAAAAATGTATTATAATTTATAAATAAGACTCGGAGTCAGGAGGTCAAAGGTGGACGGTGGTATAGATCGTTTAGGGTTCTGTAGGTCTGATGGAAGGTTGATACAACATCTATAATCTAAGGGTTGTAATAAATTGTTCTATTTTTTATACTGCAGTTTATTTTTTGATTTTATATGCAAATACATTCAGTTGAAATGTTGAATATCAAACGTGGTTTCTATAATATGTCTCAATGTCAAAAGCATTTTTCTTCGAATCAAACTGAGGCTACAGTATATAGTTTAGTTTACGAACCATCGGGATTTCACGATTTCAACGTCGTATAAAAAGTATATTGCGTTTACGTATTATGGCAGTTTGAACAAATACATATGAATAATATTATAATTATCTGAATGTGCACTAATAAAACGGACCTTCACGTATTTATAGGACGGCGCCGACGTCGTGATGTTAAAATTAATATAGAAGATACTAACAAGTAACAACTACTATAATCTAATTTTCTACTCCGGCGCCTACTGTTATACTACTCATAGGCGGATATCCTGTAAAATATTTCCGAGACCATTTAACCAAGTATTTCGGCGGTAAACGGATCCAGGCCTTACCCTTTTATACTCTCATCTATCTTACCGTCATAATATCATACTTTTTTTTATGGAACTTTTCGTCACATTAACGAATCCGACCGAACTGATTATAAGAATAAATAGAATAGTTTACGGAAATACAACATGACGAAGTCGTAGGTATATGCACTGTAAGTTCAATTGATTTTTTTTCCAAATCAAGATTTTAGAACCGAACTTAACACGTATTTTAGTCCAAAACACTCTGAACGATCTGAACTCAACGTCTAAAGTTCAGTTCAATTGTCTATAAACGGTGTATTCTACATAATGTTGGTTTTTTCAATATTCTGGACGTTTGTCGACAAGCGTTGAGACGTCAAGTAGACCATTATATTTTTTGAGTGACGACTAAATAATAATGAAAATAAATGTCACGATTCCGATGGTGTCTAGCCATTGCCGTCGTAAACTTTCAACGCCGCGTCTACTCTGACCGTTTACCGCTATCGCCTTCGCATATTTGTCTGCAGACTGCGCATATACTATATATTATCGTTATGGCGGCCTATTATAGGTACACACCGAGCACATATTATAATGTACCGTACAGTCCGAAATTAGACCGACCGCGGCACTGTATATAGAGGAAGACGCTGCGATAGGAATAGGAAAATCGTTTGCCTATATATTGAACTAGTCGGTAGTCGTGGAGCATATTGCACATGCGGTCTAAACTTGGCGTATCGGACGTGTATATATAGATCGGGCGCGAAACGTACACAATACACATACTATAATACGGTCTGCACAGTAAGTGTGTATTATTACGTTATTATTATACGCATTTCTATACCGCGGTAGACGCCATGAAATATGTACGCATTGCACGTTCCTTAAACGAAGTCGGAGCGCGCAAGAGTGAGAATGACGAGCCCGAGTGCCTATGGTCGTATAGGAGAGCGACAATGACAGTGACAAGTCGTTGGGTCGGCGAGGGGGATGCTGGGGAGGAGGTACGGACCACGACGGGGGTCACCGCGCGAGACGTCTGAAGAGCCGCGGACCACAGTGCATAATAATAATAATAATAATAATATGGTTTACGCTACGGTGAGTAATGTTGTTTACTGTTTTCTCACGATGGTTAACGGCGCAAGGTCAACAGGATGTTTATTTTTAGAACAATCTCATTTTTGCTCTCTACACTTATAATACCGCCGCCGGACCGCGTCGTAACGGATAACGTCGATAATATGACGACGGCGACGGTGTGTGTGCGCGCACGTACTCGCGTAAACGTCCATAACGAACGCTTTACGATATTTTATGGAAAATAATAAAAGTCGATAATTATTAATATGTGTATTATGTAATATATACTACCTGTGCATACCCGCGGGCTATGGAATCTATAATCTGATTTATTTTTGGTTTTTAAAAATTAAATTACCACAATCTCCGACGTATACCTAGTGATCACGCATTGATATATATATATATATATGTAGATTTTTAAGGGTTGTTTACTGTTCAGGCTGTTAGGGAAAATAATTCTATTGTTATAAGAAATTGTAACAACAATAGTAATTTCCACTAATTAGTAATATAAAATAATATTAAATACGTGTTAAAAGTGTATTTTAAAACACTAAACAGGTGCTTCCATCTGCTGTTGGAAATGAGCTTTTATGTTACAATATTATAGTCTGGTAAAGTGCGCCGTCTAATACTAATCGGAGAAAATTAACAACAATTTAAATTGATTGTATAATGTACATACATTAATATATTAATATATTATATTATCTATTTATACCTATGTATTTCTGCAACATTATGCTATTTTACTCAGGAATACCATATTGTTAATTAACAATTTGGAAGTATTAACTTTTCTTCAAGTTTTTTAATTTATAACGTTAGGTTCAATACGGCTACCACCGTTTTAAATACGGTATAGTTTAGTTAATATAGTTTTTAATACGAACTATAAAGCAAAACAAAAACAGTTAGACTACTGAATGTCACATTTAATACGAAGAAATTGATTGTTTTGGTCAGATTTGTGTATGAAATCAATTTTTGCAGTCAATACTACTAAAATATTTATAATTCAGTTCGTTTTTGATTAAATTATTATTGAAAACTATACATAAGCAGTAAGTACCCTAACTTATAGGTTAGAATATTAATATATTATGTAACTAAATCACATCTCGTCACTATCGTACAGAACAGCAACCAATCCCATTTTAAATTCGATAGATAGGGTAAATAATTATAATAGGTTAAGTCGGTTAAGATAATAATTAATAAGATTAGCCATAAGAGTATTTCGAAGCAGCCCAATATACAGTGGCTACATGCTTACATAACATATCGTTATCTACATTGTATAATATAGCTGAGAGGAGGAAGCTAATTATAATTTATATCATTTAAAATAATAAAAACAAAATATATGAAAAGATAAATGAGATTTATAATCGAAAAATAAAAAATAAGGAAATAATTATGTTTATAAGAGAAAATAATTACCGCACTTAACAGTATTAATATTTCTGCTAAAATCAAAACTATTCATATCTAAAATATTAATTAATTATAAAATACACAACATTATACGGTTTTGGTCATTTTTAGCCCTTGGATATTGGGTAAATACCACATACGATAATTAATAAACTCAATTCTCTTAAAAAACAAAATACCTACATCATCTGAAACATCACTCGAAAGAAATCTGAGAAAAATACCAGAAGATATTTGCACGCGGATGCATCCAATAGGTAGTGAGATGAGATTGTAGGAATATGAAATAACTTCCAAATAATTAATAAGAGGTCTATTTTAAATTTTTTCCTTTTTATTTAAAAAGTAAGAACTTGTAGCCGTATAAGAATAATATGTTGTTTTGTTTAGTGAATCTTATAATTGTTATTTTATTACAGTCATCAACAATGAAAATTATAAACAACAGACAATCCTATCATTACTTTTAAACACCATCATAATCAAAATATGGCAAAGCATTTGGTAGGTAGTTTGCCAACCTAGTGTATGATCAAACAGTTAAAACGTGATGTAGCCATGTAGGTATCTAGTAGACATCATTGATTATATAATAGACTATTCTATAATCAATATAGTAAATACCTAATATCTAGTATCTACCACGATTTAAAATATAACATACATGACGTGTATCTACAATGTTAATACAATGAGTAATAAAAAAGTATACGTATATATATTAAGTATATAGTTTTGTGTAATAATTAATATATTATTAGTGCACAAAAAGAAAGTCTATAAATTACAATATATTTCATTTAGAGTTAAAATTAACAAATAAGATCAAAATCTAAGGTTAAAAATATTTTATGATATATCTCAATCTACTTGTAATAGTTGTAATATTAAAGAATAAAATACTTATTAATATAGAATACCCGAATACCTATATATATATATACATATATATATGATTTTAATATTAGGTATCAATAATCATAATTATTAAGTTACTATTAATTGCTTTACGAACTAAGTAGTATTTCTATAACTTATAAGTATCTACCTAAGTGTTGCTATGCTGATTTTTGGAAAATTATATACATAATACTTATCATATGATAATTTAAGAAATACTCAATATTATATATTACGTTTTACTATTAATTTTTCATTTTAAAATATAGAGTTCCATAATGATAATGAAAAAATGTGTTTTATTTTTATGAGTAGTTAAGGTGAAAAAACAGGTTATTTGAATAAAATAATTAATACATTTATACAGTATATTAATTTTTGAAGGTGTTTGCTGAAGCGTTGGTCTAATAAAGTCCTATAGACAGTTTTAGGTTAATTATTGAGATCTGGGACACATTCAATGTCTCTAAGATATTTTGTTTTCATTTTTACTATTTTCGATTTATTCAATACAAATAAATGCAAAAGTATTAAAGTATGTTTTCGAGTTGTTGACATAATGTCTATGTTATGTAATAAAACACCAACTAAGAAATTGACTTGACGTATTATGATATGAGAGATTGCGATTTAATGATTTCGGTTGAATCTAGTCCCAATTGCAAAAAAAAAAAAAATAAGTATAATAATAATTAATAACTATAGGGATCCGTTTTTGTACCAAAATAAATCCTTGAAAAATTAAAAAAGCATTTATAAAATCTAACTATAAAAAACAAATTTAAATTACACATTAAATTAAATATTAAAAAAGGAATTTATGACCATATATTTGGTCAAGTTACTTTCATTAAAATTTATTGTATTGGGTGCTATAGTCAAAATATAATATACAAAAAAATAGGTTAAATTTTTATAAAAATTATGTAAAAATTAAAAAAAAAATACACATCATTGTAAAATCAATACATTCATCACTCCGTTCAGAATCTAAAAGAAGCAAATGGGGAAAAAAGCAAAATAAAGTTTATTTCATTGAAATCAGAAGGATTCAAAAGTATTTATATATAATAAGAATTATCTTTAACCTATCTTTCTATGACACTCTTATCAAAAGAAGCATTTGCTACAAAATCTGAGCTCTCTTTATAACTTTCTACATGAAAGGAAATTCAAGAGTTCGTGATTGTATACTAAATATAAAGTGTAATATATGCATTACGCATTTTATATTTATTTATGGCTTAAGCATTGACGGTAATAACTGGCTCTGTGCTCCCATTGATTATAATACACGGTGGTAACCCTCTAGAAATCGTTTCTATCCAACACATGAATAATATATTGAGTTCCTCATTATTTTTCGGAGTTGTTCTGAAATTTTTTTTAAAAAAAAATCAATCTTTCATATAAAAATAAACTTTATTATACTCACAAGATGATAAGATCAGAATTAAACGAATGCAATTCAATTAAATCTCTTAAAAACAGTGTTTCAGAAATATGTTCCTTATGTAAATTGTACTCATCAAATTGATTCTCTAGATAATAAATTCAAGTTATTAAAATAAGTTTTATTTATCTTTTGAATACCTAGTTGATTCTTTAATTATATATCACCGGAACAATAAAAAAAAATAATGATTAATTAGCTAAAATATATGATTGTACACCATTTTATTCTGTTATTTATAATTATATGGTCATGGATCTGTTTTGTAGTACCTAATGTTATACATGGGTATATATTATATACTATAGATCAGGGGTGGCAAACCTTTTGAACACCACGTGCCAAAAATTTACCTTTTTTTTTACGTGTCATGAAAAATATTATATTGCTATAATATTGAATGTTATAAAAAAAAATTTTAAATATGTTTATCTATTATCATAATATTATAGTAAAAATCTTTGCGTGCCATGGATTTGCCATCCCTGGCCCCTGCTATAGATAATTAAACGTATATCAAAGTTGTACCTTTGGAAGATGCGCGTTCCAATAAAGAATTGAAATATGTCATTGTTGAAAGATCAGTGGTGTTTGATAAAATTATATCCAAGTAGTCAAAATCAATTCGATACAATGATAGTAATTGTTTTAATCTGAAAAATATATGTTTATGTATACATAATAATATATGTTTTTATTAAGTTTGTAAATATTTTGTTGTCTTTATGTGTATCTAACGTATGGTAAATTTATAATATTCTATACCATACCAGTATATCACCACAATGCCGTATAAAATAAATTATTAATTTTTGGACTATTTAAGTGGGTGTAACTATGCTGGGGTTAATTTAATAGTTAAGCCTATTAGAGAAAAACTAATCTGGTTTCTACAAACTTTTGAAGAGCTAAAAATGACTATCTATACTCCAGGTGTATTAGACTTGTAAATAGATTAGATATTTCAAAACAATGTAGTTACATTTTAATATTTTATGATAAACCTAATACCTCTACATAAAGTAAAATAAATGTAGGATAAACGGAAATTATTAACCAATACATTTTGGTCTTAGTAGGTATATAGGTATTGGTTTCAAGTTTCAACACTATTACAGAAATGTCCTTAAACTAAAAAGAAAGTGCTGCAAAGATTTAAATCTTAGAAGAAGAGGACTAAAATATGATGTACGCCTTATTTAACCTTAATCCAAGAAAAAAAAATAATCTATAAAAGTCTCAGCTTATAAAGTAACACTACTAGAAATGACATACTATTGAAACTTTAAAGGAGAGAAACATTTTGTAATTTTGTAGAAATACATTTTTATGATGAAAGACATATTTTTTTTTTTGTGGTGAGGAGGAAACCCATATTTATCCTTTTCCAACATATATGCATTGATACTTATTGTAAATATTAAATTTACAGATTGTGTATATATTATGTTACTATCAAAGATGTAAATTAAAGAACTTACGAAAATATTTAGCCAATAACGGTATTTTCGATCAAATAGATAGTATATCATATTTACTAAATAGGAATAATGTTTTGTTCATCATTTTCAGTCAATGTCGCATTGATATTTAGAAATATTTACTAGGTAATGACGATAATTCCGGGCTTAAATAGACATAGTTGATAAAACTATTAAATAAATTATTTGTATGTTGAATTAGAAATAGCCTTGTGTTGTAAAATCGATTTATCTATAATCTATACTAACAATAACGTAATTATGGCGGCTCTATCATGTCGATGGGACCCACATTAGGTACCAGTCTGAAAGTAAAAGATAGGTGTTTATTGGATACATATGTCATTTATATAGTAGGTAATAGGTACCATATCCAATATAAATCTAATACTAAAATATGGAGAAAAAGAAGTTACTGTTAGTGAAACTGTTGGGCGCTGGTTATGGAATCGAGGGATCACAAGCCACAAGGATATACTCATATAAAATGTATTAATTGTAAAACAGGATGCAAAACTAATAGATATGGTTGTAAAAAGTAATGTTTTATACAATTAGAAGTGTTTTGTATATTAAATCTTGAAAATAAATCATTATGTATAAATGATCTTATATTTATAAATTCCTGATCCAAGTCAAGTATTTTACTGAACTAAATAAATTATTAACATTGTCTATCAGTATTAGACATTAAGGTAGATAATTTCCTGAATCCTAGTCATAGTTGTAAATGTATTAATAAAATATTTGATTTTTACAACATTGCGTAAGTTATTGTTAGTTAATGCCTAGCATTGACGATGTCGTCTACTAATAGGTATTAGGGATTTATGATATTGCCTTGGTATCTACGTTATTATCTAATTTTCATCATTGATGGTTACATAATTACTAAAAGAAAAAAAATTAATTAAAAAATATAATACAATAGTTACTTATGGTAGGTAGGTACTTTAAAAACAATTTACATCTATTTTAAGTAGAGCATACGTCATAATAAATAAATTCTATTATTACTTATTTGATATTTCTAAATTTATATTTTTTACTTGTTTTTTTCTTCAGACAAACATTCAACTCTGTTGGTTACGCCAAATATTCGAAATTTACAATTTTTCCATGTACTTCTGTGTTTTAATATATATGAAATGATTAACGATAATCCTAAATTGAAATTAAAAACAGTTTTATTATAAGTTATAACCAATAAGTTGTTTTGCTAAGCTATATTATCATAAACGACATAAACCATTTACAAAACAAAAGTAAGCTTATACCAACCTCCATCATTAAACAACCACCATACATCGACTGTCCCATCATGCTTTGATTTCTTATCAAATGAAAATTCTTTATTCTTTATTTTTACAAAGCAATCAGCTACCCTGCAATTGTTAATCCATATTACAAACCAATTATGATATAATAATTAATAAATTATTAAAGTCAACCACTGTGTGATTGTGTTCAATACCCGGCTTTAAAATTAAACTATAATTCTATAAACAATTTAAAAAAATTATAAAACCTAATGAAACATAATTTTTTTATGTATAGAAACTTAAATAAATTAAATTTTTTCATTTGTTTATAATTAATAGGACGTTTTTAAAATTCTTAAAGTATAAGCAATAGGCATTCATATTTTGGTATTTTACTTAAATATTGTCTAGGAATAAATCCTGTTCGAAAACAAACGATATATATATTTTGTTTGTTTAATCTATTTTATGTTAATTTAATTTTTTATCATAGGTATCTTTTGTTTTAAATTTTAATAATAAATAAATTGTAAATATTGATATTGGTAACCACGGGAACGTAATATCGATTGAATGACTAGACATAAAAACAGACTTTTAGGTACACCAGGGATATTAAATGTTCAAACTTTTAATTGAAAATCTAAATAACTAATTTAGTCATACCTACAATTTTAAAATAAATAATAATATAAATTATTTTTACTTTTGTTGGTTTCTAATACTTGTATTTTGATTTGATTGGGTTTTGTACGGGATTTCTTCCTTTTTGTTTAAGTGCTTAAAATCTTGCATTAATAAATTTTGATCTTCAAAACTTTCACTTGATGATACACGGACCATGATTGTTGACATTCCATTCATATTTGCGACACTAATACCGAAATATTCGTTTTAATATAATATATTTAATATATTATATAGTTTTAGAATGGTGTCTACTTGAAAATATTTAAATAAGTTTGAAGATCTTGATACGGGCAATTTAGCCAATCGGACTTGTATCCAACCATTACTATATTTGGTTTAAACTGTCCATGTCCACAGCTATATACCATATGAGTTGCTAAATCCAGCCCGATATTATCAATGACAACATAAAGGGACTTGATTCCAGAATTTTTTAACCACTGAATTCCTTTGTCAAGGCGTATTTTCTTTTGTCTTGGCGTAAGTGATATCTTTTGAAAAATAATTCATAATTTTAATATTTAAATGAAACTATTTCACATTTTTTATAACCAACCTTTTCAATATTGACACACATTTGTATACCATTATTCTTAGTAATCAAATGAGCTAAAGAAACTAACTTTTTTCTTGACTCAGGGTTTCCAGAAAACACAATTAAATTAGGTAAATAGTTTTTAACATGATATCGAATAGTATTGGACTTATATATGTTTTTTATAAATGTTTTTATGTGTCGTGTTTGCTTAGAAGATCCCCAATTTATCACTTTATTTAAATATAATTTACAATAATACAAAAATCGGTTAATTAATTATTTTAGAAAATATACAAGTAATTTAACATACCTTCTTTTTTTCTAGCGGCAATTCTATATAAAATACATATAGCACAACCAACAATTGCAGACATTTTTTTATCGATAAATACCATTACGATAATGCAGATAATAGCTGCAGCAAGACTTAACCATTTGTTGTAAAACTAAAAAAATAATTAATTAATATTTTGTTGTTATAAAATAAAAAATGTGTGTAGTATAAACAATACATAGGTACTGAATATATTTTTATGAGCCTCTCCTCAATACTGCTCTTCAGATCAATCTTGAATCTATTACGTATTTTTAATACTTTTGGTGTTAGGCCCAATAATTTACCTCAAAATATGATCATTGAATTAGTATTATCAACATTTCTATCCAACCTAACAATGTTATTAAATCCAATCTCCCCATTCATCGCTGCAATTGAAACTCAAATTATATCACAATCGATTGTCAATAATAAACACTAAGTAATATTGTAATTATTAATTTATCTTTCAATCATGTTTGTTAATTGTTCTGTATTATTATTATCTGTAATTGCCGAGTTAAAATAATTTCTTAAAAAATTCTTTTACAAATATATTGGTGTTTATTATTTTAATTAAACACGGGTTTGGTAAAGTACTGCAGTAGTAAGTATTTATATTATTAAATGAGTACCTTATATGTCGGCCTCCAACCCAAAGGTTTAAAATATGCAATATGAAATGTACATAAATTTAACATAGCATATGCAGATAAATAAATAGTTGAGATCAATGAGGCAATATCATTTAATTCACCTGAAAAATACATATTAAACAATTTTAAATGATTCTGATAAAAAAAAAAAAAAAAGATTTTATTGGGCTACGTTAGTTCAAATAAATTGTAATAATTTTATTTTTGTGAAGTTGAGAAAATTAGATTAAATCTATTAGATAATTTTGCTATAGTTTACTTTGATGCATATTATTTATTCAGTTTTTGTATAGCATTTATAATCTATTGTCCTTTTATATTTTAACGATCAAAAAGATCGAACCAAATTAAATCATGTATAATATCTTATAATATAATTTTTAAAACAATAAAAAATTGTTATTTAAACATTGGGTATTAATTTAATATAGCTATAATAACATATAAAAATAAATTTAAAGGATTGGAATACTACATTAGACTTAATATGTGGGTAATATACGTTGGCAATGATGCAAATTGTAATGCAGTTACCATACATACTATATTGTGTAATGTATAAAAAGCATTTAATTAACTAAGTACCTAGCTAATATCTAGTTATTATTTCGTAATTATCGAAGTATATATTTTTAAAAATAATGTATTTAGTAGTATTATATGAAGTGTAACACTGTGACAGAGCCACAGAAGTATATAAATGGAAAAAAGTAAGAACATGACTTCGGTACAGGATCATGTTGTCATATGAGTTATGATCTTAAGTCCAATAAGTTATAAATTAGTGTTAAAAAATAATTTTTCTTACAATTTTTTATGCATTTTGCTTTTTAAGTATTAATTAGTCTTAATTGTAATAAGTTATAAGTTCTACACTATTTATTGTATTATATTAATACTTTGATAGAAATTTAGGATCTTTATTTGAAAGAATACTGCAGTTTTTCTTGAAATTTAACCAATAATAATTAATAAAATCACTAAACATTAAAAATTGTCTTAAATAAAGCGTTATAACGTATAAATTAATGTAAACTACCCTTTTATTACCTATGATAAGTAATATTGATGACAGAATCATGGCAAAAATATGTGCGCGATAGGGTTCTTTACTTTTTCCATAGCCTTTTGCTAAATATTTAAGAAGTGGATAAACATCATCTTGTCCCATTCTTTGTAATAACTTTGGAACGGATATTAAAGCAGTTAAGGCAGTACTAATAGTAGCTCCAAAACAACCGAAATATATAGTTATCGGCCACAAAGAAATTGATTGCATCAGCTAAAACATTAAAAATAAAAATGTTAATTTGCATACATAACAGATATGTACATTAATTACATTAATAATTAACTAACATTTTTGTCATTGTACAATCCTTTAGTGCAATTTCTAAAAGAACAATTCAAATAAAATCCATCTTGAAGTTCGTTTTCAAAACCACTCGCTTCTCTCAGTTGAACCGCTCCAGGTACTATTATTAATACAATGTACGAAGTTATGGTAATGAGAATCGATAATAATGTTCCTTTTGGTATTGATGCACTAGGATCCTAAAAAGTGGGTTTATGATAATTTATATCGAATTAATACTGTCTTGTTTACTTTAAGATCTCCCGATATATTTGCTCCAGCTTGTATACCAGTTACAGATGGAAAGAAAACTGCGAAAATTGTAAAAAATGATTGTTGAACGTTATTATCAATCCTATAGTCTGAATACCAGTTTTGCTTAAATGTTTCCACTGGAATGCAACGTTAAATCACTTAAATTGCAAGTTATAATTGATAAATCGTTATGAAATATATTACTGTTAGGTCCAGTGAAGCCTGATGCCTTTGCTATATTACTTTTTGGACCATTAAAGGAACCAATAATTACGTTAAAAATACCGATAATTATCGCAATAAGAAGAGCATTTTGTACCTGAAAAAAAACATTTTATAAAGACTTTAATAATTTATAAAATATTTGTATACGGACTTCAGCTTCTCTATCCATGCCGATACAACAAAGTATACTCATAATTATTATAGAAAATACTCCTAATGCTCTGAATCTAAAATTTGAATCTATTATGCTTATATCATTTTCTTGTAGTAATGATCTTAAAGATATACAAAATCCAATTGTGTTCATAGCTGCAGAAATTGTATTAGCAAATGCTAATAAGATACCAATTGAAGCTCCAAATTCTGGACCAATTGATCGAGAAATAATAAAATAAAGGCCTCCTAAATAAATGAAATAATAATAAATAAATCATTAAGTTTTACTTAAAAATATATTTTTATTAAAAAAAGATAAAGATGACGGATGGAAAGAAAATAATTATGCCATGTATTTTCAATATTTTTAAATTTCCATCAACATATAATCGACTTTAAATTATATTTTCAATCTTTTTAATACTAAAAAAATGAAAAACTGAAAAGTCAAGATTTGTGATTGGTGAACATTGGTTTTTGAATTTATTTTATAATAGCTAACGATGTGTTATTTTTACTTATAATTTTGAATGTGTAGTTGTATAGTAACTAATAATTATTTAAAATATTAATCAATTAAGATAGGCTATTGAGTGTATGCGAATAACGTAGAAACAGTTTTACCTAACATAGGATAGTTTCTTATAAACGATAAACACTAGTAAAAAAATCTCAAATATTTTTATGATTGGTTTAAGATGGATTTCATTGTTCATAATGGGATAAAAATCTGTAACTTCAGTTCATTAATATTACCATTTTGATTATAAATACTTTTAATTTATTTTTAATTTTGTATAAACTATTACTTTAATGGTTATTTTCTTTACACGTTAAATATATATAATATATAAAAAAAATATTTATACCTTTTTTTCGTATAGCTTTTAAACATAATCTGTTTTTGTTATTATCAGCTTGGTCAAGTTTTTGTATAATTCCTGACTAGCTATAAAGTAAGAATAGTAATTCAATTTACTATTACTAAATTTAAATTATTTAAAATGTTTTAAAAAAAATAGAATTTGATTAGATTATAGTTTGGTCAATTAAAATACCAGCAAAGTTAGATAAAATAGTGATCTAAAAATTATTATTACTAAAATAGTATAATTTATGTATAAAAAGAACAAATCTTGTATTACATCTTATACGTCTCAAAAAAAAAAAAAAAAAATGTATTGAATTTTAATTATAGTATTTTTTTTAAATGATTTTAAATAATGCTGTACATAT
The DNA here is from genome assembly GCF_020184175.1 of Aphis gossypii. Classification (NCBI taxonomy): domain Eukaryota; kingdom Metazoa; phylum Arthropoda; class Insecta; order Hemiptera; family Aphididae; genus Aphis; species Aphis gossypii. The sequence continues at coordinate 13,368,128 of NC_065531.1, read as the reverse complement.
AAATTTTAATTTATCTTTTTGGATTATTAAAAATAATTAATGAAATTGTTCAACAAATACATGAAATATACAAATATATAAATAGTTATTCAGTAACTCAATAAATAATGTAACTATAGTTAAGTTAGAATTTATTAACAAAAACAAACTTCAATTTTATAACTAGTCTGTGCTCATCCTAGGCTATTATAAACTACTACTGTACGATATACCTGAGACCTATATAATAAATGTATATATTACATAAATATTTTAAAATCATTCTGGTAAATTTTGAGAATATTATCATTATCAAGTACTATTTCCACCTCATCAAAATAAGCATAAGAATTTTATATCTGAATTCTGTCTGCAGTTTTTAAGGTGATTAAGTGTAAAAAGTATAAATAATTATAAATAGGAGACATTAGGATTTCTCAATTTATAGTATTATTGAACAAATATTATCACCATAGAATAGTAAAATATGTATAATATATTATGCAATTTTAATTATATATTTAAGACATTTTAAATTATTTTTAAGTAAAATAATACCTCCTTTTACTTTCCCATTTGTACTGATTGCAGATAGTGAAAAAGTGGTGATTAGTATAATAACCAGCGCAATTAAAATAATAATAATTGAATGAAAGATTCCAGCATGTCCTAAAATCCATTGCATCCGCAAGAAAAGCATCACGCCCCAAATGCTTAGAAGGCATGGAATTAATACGCCTTTGACCCATCCTAGTTTTATTCCTGGGCTCACTTCTACATTGTTTTCTTCTTCACGATATAATTCATTGAACGATTGAATCTTTAAGTATAATTAGATCTATTACTGTACAAATAAAACTTAAAAGTATATAATATATAATAATAAATCGATATAATTTTCACATTTTTTTATGGTAAGTTTTTTTCATATTCTGAAAAAGTACAAATACTGAAATACTCTAAGTTATTATCTAGTAGGTAGTCAGATTAATAATATGTAATAATTTTGAGTTTAAATAAAATTAGTTATCTAATTAATTTTATTAAACAATTTTAATGTATGTTTTAATAGTAGTTGCTTTTTAATAATATTAAAAACCAAAATAGTTAACTGAGATAAAAAGTAAAATTTTTCGCAAAAACTATAATACAATAAGTAATAACTACTTAAAATTACAATTACAAATTAAAAAAAAAATGACTGAAGACATTATAAATTTATAAGTTGTAAAAATATAAATAGGTATTCCATAATTACAATAAAATTACTCAGAATAGGAGTAGTTAGGAAAACGTATTGTGTGTAGGTATTATACGAGTAATTTGTAATGTATAAAAAATGTAATTTCTATAGTGGGCGCTCATTACAAACAATAAAATAAAATAAATATAATTAAGTTTTTTTTTATGTGTACCTGATCAATCCACGGACGATTATTACTTTTAATTTCTTCGTGTTCTGACATGTTTTCAAGCTTTCAAAATTATAACTGCTACATTTTAAAAAAATGGTGCTTCATATAATGTATAGTAATTGAGTTATTATTTTAATTAATTAAATAACTCGTACAAAAACATTGGTTATAATAATATTATTTTGTAAAAGTTCACGAGATCTTTACAATAGATAAAAACAATGGAATACTTTACTAGGTAAACATGTCTCTAGAGGCTATTATAATTAAAATTTTACACAGATGAACAAAACGAACTGGCCATAAAATGTACAATTGCTGTATTTATGATAAGAATGTTTATTGCTATTATTTATTTATTTTTTTTAATATTTCTAATTGTGAATATTAATTGAATATTTTAATTATAATGTATGATACAATGATACATATAATGAACTGACAAATAAATGAAATGCGTGAAGGTATATTATAATATTCCAGCAATATGTCAATGTTTGCGCATGTCAATTATAGTTAAGTTCAAAATATTGTACAATAGTACCTATATTATTCACCTATTGGCTAATCAATATTTGATCATAATAAGCTGAAAACTGAAGGTAGATCTAAAAAAATGCTTTTATGCACTGAAAAAGCATACAACGAACTAATAATCTAAAGTTATAATAATGGTTATAGTGAAAAATAATAAATTTAATTAAAAAACGAGTATTATGAGACAAAAAAACCAAAAATAACCAGAAATACACAAACAACGCAACTGTTTCCTTTACGCAACGATTGCTTTTTTTCAGTAGGTGTTCCCTAAAATAGAGGCAACCGAACATCAAATTGTCCCATTATACCAATACATTTATTATATAATTATTATATATTTATTACACACACACACACACACACACACACACACACACACACACACATTTATTATATGTATTTAATTTATATGAAAGCAAGAATAAGCTATCTTTTTTATTTGTAATCATACAATTTTACTTATATTTTATCAAGTATTTTAGTATGAGTTCTATACATACTTCATTTTTAGCAATTTTTAGCATAAGGCACTCGTTATTTTCAATTTTGTTCTTTTAAGAATTGTTAAATTATTAATATTTTATGTATTTACTGGAATATACTATACAGTAATACATGTTGCTAGTTTGTGGTAGGTATATATAACTGTCCGTCTGTCCATCTAAATTTTAGGTTTTTATTTTTTTATCTATAAAAACTTAGCTCTTTCTGTAAAAATAACTATTTTTATTTAGTATGTAACATTATAATTGTGTATAAATAAAAATTGTAAATAAATTTGATTTATCTTATTAATAAGTCATGAATAAATTTTAATTATAGGTATATAAGAGAAACAATATATTTGACTGTGAGAAAACGAGTAGATCTAACGTTAAAAAATCACTCAGTATATTATGATAATAAAATAATTGTTCATAGACCATTTAATTCATATTTTAATTTTGTAAATTAAAATAGAAGTAGAAGTGATTAAAAAATAATAATTTTTTTCTGATTAGGTCACAAAACACAAAAATCCAACTATCTATTTTCACATAATATTAAAAATAATACATTTTAGAATTAAAGCTACAATTATTGAGAGACAATGAACACTTAGTATTATTGGTTGTGATTCGAATTTGAAAAATATGGTATGAGATATTATATAGATATTGTCGATATTGAAATATTTGAAATAAATGTTTTAGGCTTTAGCCAGTAAACTCTATCATAAATAGTATTTTTATACTTAATATAATTTAATAAATCTTACTATTTATAATTTAGAATAATTTTGTATATTGTTTGGTTCATACAACTATTTTTTAACACTAATATTTATATAATAGTCATTAAGGTGATAATAAGTTAAAACCATGGTTATAATCTCTCCAATACATGGAAAAAAAACACGCGATTAAATGTATTAACTCAATTATTGATCTGTCAAAATTTATTTATTTTCTAATTTCAGGCGATAACTATAATAAACTATTATTATGACTATTACTTTTTTTTTCGGTTTATCCTAGGCCATTTATAGGCCCATTGCCGCTTTGTCGCTTCCACTATCTCCCTCCATGATTCTCTATGTTCTGCCACGTTCTGTCATGTTATGACTATTATGGTGGTGAAATACTTACTATTAATTAAAATGGTTTATAATAGAGTCAGTGTTTGCTTGGTACAACAAAGCACCCAGGAACATTTGTTAATAGATCCTATACTATTAATACAAAGTACTTAAAAAACTGATAAAAATATAATACAATATTAACTATAATTTATTAATCAATCAATTTTAAATATAATTTAGATTCGAGTGGAGCAATGAATGTAATGATATCAGATTTTGAATAAATAAATTTTCTTATTTTTTTTATAATTCTTAAAATTATTTAAAATTTTTGGTTTTTCAAAATTCCTGTAAATTTATTACAAAATCCCATATAAGATATTCTTATATCTATATAAAATGATTAAACATATATAGACATAATTGACCACTTATCATAAATTCACTACCTATTCATTTTTATGAGCATTAGACATAAATGAGATTTTAATCAACATAAATTACTATGTAGTTAACTGAAGAGTCGCAAAATAAAATATTGCCTGAGGTCGAATACATTGCTTCAACCTCAACCCATGTAATACAAGAACAATTCATATTTTATTGGAAAATATACATGTAATATTTTGAATTAAAACCTATTTACGCTTTATATAGCTTATAAAATTACTCATTCATTCATATGACAACTTTATTTTGTAAATATAATTCAGTTTAATAATCAATTATCATTGCACATTGACATATCAGATAATATAAAGACATCAACTAACTTAAATAATAACTAAGAAAAATATAATATCCTTAATATCAGCCAGATATTAGTATTTAAAAAAATATAATACAACAAATGATGATGATTATTTAAATTTAAGCACTAGCTGTAACAGTTTTAATTGTATTTCCATGAATTACAATGCAAGGTGGTAATTCTTTAGTTATCACTTCCATCCAATACATGTGTATTTGGTCTAATTTCTCGGACGTTTTAGACGATGATCTATAATTAACATACAAAACATATTTTTTACGTTTATTTTCACAAAAATAATTGTAATTAAATACTATTAAATTAATAGTAATGTACGTGTTTACTTACATAATGATTAAATTAGATTCCATTGAATAAGTTTCCAATAAATCTTTTACGTACAATGTATCAATAACAGATTGTTCATTATATTTTTCGTTATCCTGTTGTTGACTTTCTAAATTAAACATTAAGAGGTACATGAATAAAATGTGACTTGTTTTCACTTTTCATCTTATCTTGAGTATATGGTAAAAAAATTATAGACCCGTCTAAACATTTAGGCAATTATATTAAACGTACATAGCAACCTACTTAAGTCTTTAATGCCTTCAGTCCTGTAGACTGGTAATCACAAAAGACTAATTATGGAACTAATGAAACATACGTATTATAAATTATAACAACATATAAATTCCAAGTTCAATTTATTCTACTTATATGAAGTGGAAAATTATTGAGAATTGACACGACACGATGTAGAATGCACAGTTTAATTTAAATATAATATTGAAATAAATTTGAAAGGCTAATGACAAATTAGTACTGGACTAATTTTTAAGTACTCATAAACTAATAACAATCAATTCATTTGACTAGAATAAAATAAATTTGGTGTTCAAGATTATGAATTTATCAGCAATCATTGACCATATTTCGATAAAAACGTAAGTCACTTAGAGAACATTTATGATATTATAGTCATTAAGATTAGTTAATAATAGTACTATTAGTACTCATTATTTGGGTTGGTAGGTTACTATGTGAATGCTTATTTAAGATATAGAATGCATTTTTAACTTTTACGGGGACCTCTAAGGGATATCAACTGACTACTTTAATAAATAATAGTGTTATGAATTTATTAAACTATGACATATATTTTTATTCTGTCACCTATCGTACTCATAGTAGCCATGTAAGTAAATAATAGGCATGCAAAAAAAGCTATTTTATGAATCAGATTATAAATAAGATTATAAATAAATCAGATATAGAAATCTAAAAATAAAATTATTAAACTATTTTTACTTTGATTAATAAATTGTTGATTCCACAATGTTTTGAAATTGGCCATAGTTTTAAGGCTAGTTGGTTTTGCTAATAAAACATCTATAAAATCAAATTGAATCCGATACATTGATAGCAGCTGTTTTAATCTGAAAATTATAATTTGTTTTATATTTATTGGTAGGTATAATTTAAAAAAGACATTTTATTTCATTCCCTAATTATCAAAGTCTAACACGAATAATAATTATATTGTGACACAATAAATTGGAGTTTAAATTATTAAGTTAAGAATTCCCCTGACACGTTCGTGCTGTTTTTTTCTGCAAATAGAATTATCTTATCTTATCTCATTATGCACAGTAGTCCACATAATATAACACATATCATTGTAAATAACCATATTGGTATCATTAAAATATTATGACTTCGATGAAAAAAAAATATTTGTGATAAAACTATCAAAAAAACAAATATAAATGTATACACAACGTATACATATCAGAGGGTGCAGATTAAATAATTTATTTTATCGTGATCAGAAGAATAAAGTCAAATCAAAAAAATTCGATTTAATACTTATTTTACAACTAAATAAATGTGTAACAATACAAACTGTAAATGGTGATAACAATAATAAACAAATTAGATGTAAAACTTTCATGGTGTATATATGTGTTATATGTGTATTATTTAAATTTAATTATTATGTTTATTGACTAATTTAAAATATACAATTATACAGTGTTAAGTAGGTACCTACTACCTACATGTCCTAAATACCTTTGCGTGTAGTCTTTTTTTGTAAAATGAATGTTGTATGCATTTAACTCAATTAATTTAACAGCTGTATTTTATTTATAGATTTTTTTTTATCAAACAATGTTGCATTGTTGAATGTTATGTCGTATGTAATTATCTATAATATAATATCCCATTTTACTTTAAACGGTATATTGTAAATACTATAATAGTCTGTAAGTAACGATTAACGCATATTTTAATCGTTAAACATTTTTCTATGGTAAATAAATTAAATATAACTAAAGTGTAAATTATTATTGTTGTTATTATTACTTATTTTTCTCCACATCTACGTTTTTTAATTGATCCGTCACGCCGAATATTCGAAACTTGCATTTTTTCCAGATATCACACGATTTAAATATGTGTGCGATGATCAACGCCAAACCTGTAAAGTTCAGTTTTATTGTAAATATTTTTAGGCACATGTGTCTATTTAACAGATTTCATTTTAACACACCACCGTCGTCGTACAGCCACCATACATCCACTGTCCCATTATTTCGTTTTGTAATAAACGAAAATTCAGTATCGTGCATTTTTACAGAACAATCAAATTCCCTGAGTTTAAAATAATTTGATTACCTTAGACCATGGGAAATAAATAACAAATAAAAAAAAAACCTGTTGAAAAAGTATCTTACTTTGCTTGATATTTTTCTTCTTTGTTAATTAATGCTTTACTGTTTACTTTTTCATCTTCGTAAAACCGTATTTGTTTAGTAATAGCAACTTTGTTATCTTCGCTTTCAGTGGTTGTGTCGATCTTCGGTAGCCGAACAATTATAGTCGCAATTCCATCCATATTTGATGAACTTTTTAATACAAACACAATCTTTTAAGCACTTGTTCTATTAATTAATTTTAAAAATTATACTTTAATATATTTAAATATGTTTGAATATCATCATCCTTGCAGTTAAACCAGTCATGCTTATAACCAATTACAATAATATTAGGTTTGAGAATGCCATGGCCACAACTATTTATTATGTGAACACCAATATCCAAATCGATATTATCGAGTATATTATACAAAGATCTGATCCCAGTTTGATTTAACCAATTCGCTCCTTTTTCTAGTAATTCTTTTTTTTGCTTATGTATTAATTGATTCTGCAAAAAAATTTAATACATACATTTTCCCCTGAAATTTTAAATAACAACATAATTTATAGAATTTTATGGTTTTTATAAAATTCAATTTCATTATACAGCAATTTAAAAATAAAACTTTCTATAAATTATATTATTAGTATAATTCTGTAAATTTTACTAGGTTCTTTATTAAAGCAACAATATATGAAATATAAACTTTTAATAATCATACTTTGTATTTGTAGATTTTTAAAATATTTGATTACAATTTTATAGTAGTTAATAGATAATTAAATAAACTTTCAATAAAGTTTTAGAATAACAAACCTAATTTTAAATCAGATTTACCAACATTATTGCACTTGTTACAATAGTATAGGTACAAGGTAGCAGGTAATTACTTATCATCTGATACATTTTGAACTACCTATGTTAATACTATGTATCGAGTGTAATTTATTTCGTGATGTATTTATACACATAGGTATTATTATTCTTTAAATAAGCAAATCAAATATCAATTGACAAATAATAAAAATAATAAATAATTTTAATATTTTTGTTAGCGTTTTATATTATTATTAAAGTTATAACTTACGAGGTAATATTATAATTAAAATAATTATTTATGATATTTTAATTTTAATTTAAGATTATTTTATTTTATACTTTCAATTTTTCCAATAATTATTATCATGGTATGTATAATGCGGAAAAAAATCACGTACCTTTATTATATTGATACACGTTTGTAAGCCATTATTTTTAGTTATTATATGAGCAAAATAGACTAATTCTTTTCTTGATTCAGGCTCACCAGAAAGTACCATAATATTTGGTACATAGTTTTTAACATGCTGTTGAATGGTGTCAGCCATGTACACATTATTTATAACGGTTTTGATTTGTTGTATTTGTTTTGAGGATCCCCAATTTATATCTTTAATCGTTTTAAAAAAATAATGATTTATAATAGTATATCACAGTGTTTCTCAACCTTTTTAGTGTCGTGACTCCCCCCCCCCCCAAAAAAAAAGGAAAAAAAAATATGGTAAATTACTTCAGGTTGAGAAACTCTGGTATATCATATAATTCATATAACATTTATAAGAACCAACAGGATTACAAATTATAAAATTCATAACTAATTTCATACCATCTTTCTTTCCAGCTGCAATTGTATATAAAATCCATATAATACATCCAACAATTACTGACATTTGTTGATCAATAAGTATCATTACTGAAAAACAAATTATAGCTCCAGCAAGACTTAACCATTTGTTATAAAACTAAAATAATAATTAATTTATATTGGTGCTATGTTATTAATCAAATAATATAAACTAACGTTTATAATGACTTAATGATGATAATATAGTATTAGTAAATACCTCGTATGATGGCCTCCAACCTAATGGTTGGAAATATGCAACATGAAATGTACATAAATTTAACAAAGCGTATGCACACAAATAAATCGTGGAGATGAATGATGCGATCTCATTCAGTTCACCTGTAAAAAAATATAGACGAAGACGCCAAAAAGATTTAAAATCTGTTTATATAAATCTTTTCATAGGCGCGAATACGGAATTACATTGGCGGGGGGCTCAAGCTCTTTAATATATTCAACAAAAATGTCCCAAACCCCCTCCACATCAAATTAAAATGTAAAGAAAAAAAATTATATTGACCATATTGTACACTTTTTCAGTAATAGGGAGCAGTAGAAAACAACATTTGATTATTAATAGGTACATTCAATTTTAATATAAGAGTAAAATTAGGGGGCTTAGCCCCCCCAAGCTCCACTCCATTTGCGCCTATGAATCTTTTATTATATAACGTATATGCATGTACAGAAATTATGATAAAAATGTATTATCAAAATAGACAATAACAGTATCCTAATATTTTATAATGAAATACTAAGTTTTAGTTTTAAATAAATAATTATCATAATAGTTATAATACTAATCAATTGTTTTTAATACCAATTAAAAGAAATATCGATGATATTACAATAGCTAGGATGTGAGCTCGATAAGGCTCATTCGATTTTCCATAGCCTTTTGATAGGTATTTAAGAAATGGATAAATATCATCTTGACCCATCCTCTGTAATATTTTAGGAACAGCAATTAAGGCAGTTAAAGCAGTGCTTAAAGTGGCTGCAAAACAACCAAGGTATATGAGGTACGGCCATAAAGATATTGTCTGCATTACCTGTAATAATTTTTAAATTCAATGGCAACATGTATTGTAGTAGGTAGTAACATTTCAATTTTCAGATAATTGATAATAACACCGAATCATATTTATCAGTTTATTATGTTTTCTAAAGCCTCTTAGTTATTACTTAATTCAGGAGTGGCCAAATTTTTTTTGGTCACGATCTACTAAAAACATACTTCACATTGAGGATCGACTTCCATAGAACATTTTTTTATTATTGAATAACTATAATCATTAAGAAATATATAGGACGCGTGGCCCTAAAAATAAATTCTAACATGATCGACTTTGAAATTGTCCGCAATCGATTGTTTGGCCGTCCCTGGTCTTAATTAACTACCTAATTATGATATCATGATAAATATAAATATAATTACATTTTCGTCATTGTGTAATCCTTGAGTACAGTTTCTAAATGAACAATTTAAATAAAATCCATTAAGTATTTCGTTTGGATTACCACTCGCATCTCTTAGTTGAACCGCTCCGGGCACTAATACTAAAACAACATACGAAGTAATGGTAATGAGAATCGATAACAGAGTTCCCTTCGGTATTGAAGCACTTGGATCCTATAAAATTGTCATATTTATAATTATAGCTATAAATTATATTTGATATTCTTAAGTATAGTACAATATAGTATACACTTTAGTATAACCTACCTTAAGATCTCCCGATATATTTGCTCCAGCTTGTATACCCGTAACAGACGGAAAAAAAACAGCAAAAATTGTAAAAAATGATTGATCGGTCGTATAATCTGAATACCAATTTTCTTTAAATGTCTTAACTAAAAAATAATGATAGTCGTTTCTGTAACTAAAACTATAAATTATATTATGTTTTTAAAGTTAAAAATAAATTTACTGCTAAGTCCGGTGAAGCCTGAAGCTATTGCAACATCATTTGTTGGTCCTAAAAATGATCCTATTAAGACGTCGAAAATTGCTCCAACAATAAAAATTAGCAATATATTTTGAATCTTGAAAAATAATTAAATTTTAAAAATAATATCAATTAGGTACCATACCTATTATACTATCGTTAACATTACTAACTTTAGCTTCATCGTCCATGCCTACGCAACACAATACTCCCATAATAAGTATCGCTATAAACCCTGTTAGTATAAATATAAAACTGGAATCCATTGCATGTATATTAAACGTATGCAATAGTGATTTTAATGATAAACAAAATCCAATTGTGTTCAATGCTACTAAAATGGTATTGGCTAATGCCAATAGGATTCCAATAGACGCACCAAATTCCGGTCCAATTGACCTGGAAATAATAAAATATAAACCCCCTGAGGGATTATAATGTTATTAATGTTAGTTTTCAATTATTATAAATCAAGTTAAACATACATTTTAGACAATTATTAGCATGGTGCGTTTTTAAATATCTTTTTCTCACTATCCTTTAAGTTATTAACGAGAACAAGCACATCCTATAATCATTTTGACAAACAGAATTGCGCTACATTAAAATACTTAATAATAATCTTAAATTATAAATCATAAACTGATTTTTAAATTTGCATTTTATACCTATGCAATTTTAAATTTATATAGATACAAGTAGTAACTAGTAAGTACAGTTTTATTTTATGGCTGTAGCCTGCAAAATTGCTTTAAAATTATGAGTGTACGGGATTTTGAAAAGGTTAAAAACCACACTGATAAACTGTACGTTTCACTTCCGTGAAGTTGATTCTCGAAATTCCGCATTAGCTTCAAACCAGTGCCAATAATTTTGCTACTTTATATTTTTGATGTCAAATAAAATATATTTGGAATGTTGACAATGTACTTAGTTGGCCTCCAATTTAATAAAACTTGAATTACAATACAAATACATAAAGTAACAAATTATAAAAAATTGTAAAATATTATCATAGATTTAGAACTGATATACAACCACCAGGGAGAGAGATTATGTGAAATGGTGAAATCTAATTAAAAACTTAGCATAATTTTCAAACTTCTATAAATAGATTTAAAAAAAAAGAAAATATTTTTAAAATTGTATTTTACCAAGAAAATGTTATTATACATTTTTTATGACAATTTTAATTCCCAACAATTATTTCATTTTGAATTATAACCAATAATTATAAACCAATTCGATTTTGATTTATTGTGTTTATAATCTTTTGTTTTGATGTATTTTATTAGTTTTTTCAATCATTTTAAAAAAATTAGGTAATTTTCTAATTTTGACTTTCAGAGTCAAATCAAAAATATCTAATTTGTATCCAAACACCACCTTCAATATTGAAGTTTGAAGCATTTTATTTTATTTATTTTTTGTTATTAAAAGTATTTTTAGATAATAAAATCTTTAGAATTTCATTACATTCATAACTTTGCTATAAGTTTTATCCTATTTACTATTGAATACATGCATAATATTATATTAGATACCTCCTTTAACTCGTCCATTAGTACTGATGGCTGACAGTGAAAATGTAGTGATAATTATTATTATAAGTGATATGAAGATAATCAAAATCGAATCAAATATGCCAGCTTGTCCAACAATCCAGGGCATCCGCAAGAAAAGCATAACACCCCATATACTGAGTAAACATGGGTTCAGCACACCTTCGACCCATCCTAATTTTATTCCTTGGTTTACATTTAATTTACTTTCTTCATCATGAACCAACTTCTCATAGGATTGGATCTGTAAAGTTGTATTGCAGCACATAGATATATAGTTACAATATTAAATATTTATATTACGTATACCGTATACGACTGAATTAGGAAAGTATTCAGTATTGTTATCAAAGAGAAAGATAGAGTGCTTATATTAACTTTATACTTAAGTAAAAAATAATATAAATTGTACTGTAAGCTTATGTCAGTCGATTTACATGATTTTATCAAACATTCGTATTCCTTCTGCGCCCTTATACATCACACTAAATATGACCGTATAACCACCCAATACACTAAAATGATACATCAAGAAAATAAAACCCTCTCTACAACCTTTAATTTTCTTCTTGTGTATAAAATAAAATGTTTTTCTTTTTAAAAGTGATATACAACGTAATCTCGTAATACATTAGATAGGTAATTGTATTTTCTTTTCAAGCAACTGTACCTTGAACATACAGATACAACCGTAATGTATGTAAAAATTAATATTGTTAAAATAAAATAAATACTTAATGTTATATTATTGGTAATACTATAATAGAGAATTGAAACTACTGTTTGACAACGGTAGATTAATCAATCGCCTATATAGGTGATAAACTGAAAATTCTGGATTATAAAAAATAATTTACTTATATATACATTACATATAGAATATGAATATACTACTAAATACAAATTAGCATTAAAAATTGTTCAGCAGTCATTAAAGACTGCAGGAATTGAATACTGCACCTATTCGTCTACAAACAAATTTTTCCTATCATTACAATGTAATCATGATGTCATCACTTATCATATAATATTAAATATTTTTCCAAATAAACAAAGTCTATTATACTGCGAATTTTCAATGCTTCATATAAAACCGACATAGGTCATAAAGTCGTATAGTAATTATATAGGAGTGGTCATCCGTCCATAACTTAATACTTCGTTCGGTACCTAATACCAGTAATATACCTATCTAAACTGTGAAAAGAAATTAGTTCAAACTACGACTTTAAAAACATGAACAGCTATTTAAATATTTTTAACTACTAATAACAAAATTTAAGACAAGACATAGATTAATGGTTATAAACTTATGAAACATATAACGATACAATTGTTTTTATTGCCATCATAAACAAGTGGAATGAATCAATAACATTTTTAAAAAATGAATGGTTTAAATTTTAACCAAGTACCTACTCTAACTCGCTGACCTAAAATGAGAACTCTTGATAGTTTACTGGCAAAATATATTCTAAGCTGATTGTAACTAAACTAACTTTAAATTACTGGTTTAGGTACCTAGTGCTATCACTGTGGTCTGTAGTGTGTAATGAGTATAAATTCCGTATCTATATATTTTATAAACATTGTAGTATTATATTAATCTTGGCTCAAATAGGATATACATAATATAGCACCCAACTCATAATTATATAGTAAGGTTATACAGACATATAGTGATAACCAAAATAATATTTTTTAAATTTTAATGAATAAGTACTAACAATGTTTTGTTATTAAAAACTTTGGGGTTGTTGTGACTTGTGATACATCTTTTATACTTAGTTGCTTGGAACAGTTGTATATTAATTAAACCACTAAGTATGTAAAAGCGAAAAAAAGGCCAATTAGCTTCATGTATGATGTATATTGATTTTTTTTTTAATTCAAAATTAATGGAAATATAATGGTTACCTTTAAATCATCTCCACAATCATGGTACTAATATCATACATCATACTAATGTACAGGCACATTGCCAAGACCGAAGTGAGAGCTAGGTCACCTAAGAAAACTCAGAGGCCCCTCAATAAAAGCCGGTTTTTTATTAATACCGTTCAATGATCATGTCTTATGATTATGAGTTATAAATAATAACATATACATATAATACATCTAATAACTATTTGCGTAGTTCAATATTTTTAGTTGCCATAAATAGTACTATCTACATATAAACGAAAATATTATTGCCTATATCGACAAAAATAAATTGCATTCAGATAATAAGTACCTAGTTCAAGTTGCAAGTAATAGCATAAATAATTTTATATATTATTATTATATTTATCTATAGGAACTCTGTACCTATATCAGATACAAGCTCGACTCAGTATACATATCAACTCTTCTTTTTATTATTTTTATCGCATTATAATTGAATTACACTGATATAAATAAAAAAAGTTTAAAAATGAAATTTCTTAAAGAAAAGTTGAATACGCATGTGTTTTCTCTCTCGTGCAAACGTTCAACAAAGCAACTTTTTGTTCTTCTAAACATTATTCGGTTTAAAGTTTTCAAATTAAAGACAGTAATTTATTTATTATACTAATAGACATCGTACCAATTACTATGGGTATGTACCGATATACCTAATAAAATATTTATACATAAAATTTACAGATTACAAGAACCACCTTTTCTATTCGTATTATTATTATTCATAAGTTGGTTAATTTGGTATACATAACCATAAAACACTGAAAAAAAATCATCAACATTTTAGATAAAGCGTTTTTGTCTTTTCTTTGCTTATCATTAATATCATGAAAATATATTATTCATCCAAAAATCAAAAAATGTATGTAGCCTAATAATACATAAAAATGTAAGTACCTACCTATTTCTATTGTTGATTTATTGTAGGGTAGAAATTGAATGAATCAATATGACAATTAAATAGAAAAAATCTTGGCTCTATATATTAACGTATTATGGAATTATAGTCAGAAATATTTTTCATTATTTATTAGATATCAGTAGATAGGTAATATAGGATTTTTTAAGTGACAAGATTTCGCTTGCAAACAAAAAGTACGCTTTAATATTTCTTAAGCGGAATAGGCACTTTACCTTTAAAATTCAAGCATTGTGTAATTAACCTAAATATAATATCTCCTTCAATAAAATTATATTAAGTATATTACACCCACAATGAATCAAAGCCTTCCACAGTTTAACACATGATATCTCAAATATAAACAAACATATTACTTAAAAATAAATTCAATGTAATCAGCAGTGAACTATACAACTCTAAACAATGTTATGACTTGGACTTTATCTATAAAAAATGTAATTTACTCATATATACACCTTAAACAACTATTTAAGAGGTATAGTCAATAGTCATAAACGTACCCGTACAGCTTTCGCACGCAGTATATTTTATATATTATATTATATTTATTTTAAAAAGTTTAAAATGTACTAAAATATAAGTTATTGATTGTTTTTTATGTGTCAATCTTAGTAATTCAAGATGGTTTACCTAACTAAAGATTATACAAACTTATAAATGCGATTTTTTAAAATTTTTTTTCCTAATAAACACTATAGCAAATGAATACTAGAAAAAAATATTTTCCAACGAAATGATACATAGTTATTAATACAAAACAATGAAAAATCGGTAAAATTATGGTATTTTATGAAGGATAAAATATGAATAATTGAATAAATAATAATTAGTAAACTTAAAAATATGAAAAAAATTCAAAAACTACATACATCATAAACTACGCAAACAGAAATGTCCTGAATATTATGATATTGGTTAGAAATTCTATTTTTTTATAGATGAAACTTGGTTAGATTTAATATTAAAAAAATAATGTCTTAATTAAAATTAAATTAAATACCTATATAAATTATATTAATTTATTTACCTGATTATTCCAATGGTAAGTTTTTAATTTAACATCCACCTGTTCAGTCATACTTGTCGACTGGCTACATAAAAAATAATAATTAAATTAATACAATTTTCGTAAAACAAAGATCCATTAAGAAATATTTACATTCTTATAATTGATTATTTGATTTATATACAAACTAGCTTAATTTAAAATTCAGTGAAAAAGAATATTTTTAAAAAATAACATATTATAAGATAATAAATAGATTTAATTTTTTTGTATTAATAAAATAAATAATAATACGTTTACAAAATTACAAGTATCTTAGTATCTAACTATCTAAGTATACAAAAATTGTGATAAACTGATAACTGTTGCAGTATAAACTGAACCGGTTTATACTGAGTATAATATATATTTTTTTATTAGGCGGGGGCTTCATGAAAAAGTGGTACCGGTACGTTATTTAAAGGATCGTGGTTATAATAACAAATAATAATTAAACCCAATTTAGCAAAAATTTAAAAAGTATAAAAAATGTTAAGTTAAATATAAATAGATGAGTATTATTTATTTTAATATTTCAATAAACGCACACAAATTCACGATGCAAGTTGTTGCTATGGAAATAATATTATAGTTTATATTAACTGTGCGTGATCGATGGTATGAAATATTCATAAAATGCTAGTATGAAGTAAACTTTTTGTTTTTGATTAAACAATTCACGTTCTTTCATTAAATAGAAAATAACTAAAGTTTTATAACAATGATAAGATGTGATTCATTAAACAACAGCACACATCAAGGACGCGATTATGTGAGTTTTATTAAACTTATACTTATTAGTTATTATCAGCTATATGTCATTATAATGTTATCATTATAAATGTATGTAAATAATACTATAAAGATTACAAATTAAAAATAATCAGTGTTGTTTAACTAAATTATATACTGGGTGTTTCATTTAAGTGATCACAACATCAACACTTTTTTTTCTACTTATCTTGCACGTTGTATTATAAATTATAATTTATAATATTATTTATATTTCATTATGAATACGTTTTACTAACGTTTTAGTATTATTTAAAAATAAGTTAATAAAAAAATAATAATAATACTAAAGGTTTATTCGTTACCTTCTCTATTCCGATTTTCTGGTTCAGTTAAAAGCAAATTATGGACATATTGTATATTTATATGTATTAAAGGTAAACGTTTTATAAAAAATGATATATCTTGTCAGTGTCAATTTGACTTATGAATGGGGCCTCTAGCATGTTGATTTTTAGAGGATAATACGCTCCATATAAATTAAAAAATATTATCTTGCCTTTTAATACATTACAGTAAAATTATTTAAATTTAAATTTAAATAATTTGGTACCTATTATAGTTATTCAAAAAAAGCATAATCAATGTTTTAGGTATTTTTAGATTTTGGGCGGTGAATGTATTGATTTTACAATTACGTAAGAATACATGATAAGTAGTAGGTAAAATGCTTAATTTTTGAACTTCGAGGGTAGTTTTGGATAGAAAATTGAATCTAGTTTGTACTTTAAAGAGGTCAAAATTTAAAAAATCCCAGTACTTATTTTTATAAACTCGCAGAAAAACAAAAAAAAGTAAGAAGTTTTACAAATTTTTTAACAAAATTTGATTGTGCACAATACATGTATTTTAAAAACATATGAACTATACTTAATGGTATAGCTTATTTTTAATTTATTTTATTTTTAATCATTAATTTAAATTAAAAAATAAAAATACTTACTAACTATTTGATTAAGGTGCAAGAAAAATCTTTCTTTATAAAACCTCAATATAGGTTTTGCCTGAACCGAACCAGAGTCATAATCGTGGAAAATATATTGATGCTGTGTATTCGCAAAACAAAGACAGCTAAAGTTAAAAATATTGATGTAGCAGTCTCCTAACAGTAATAAATATTAAACAACTCGATAAATAGGTATATTAGTAAGCAAGCTCAAAATATATATGTATATAGTTAAAAGTGACTAACTTAAAATCATAGCAGAGGGACATCTCCAATTTATTAAAAATGTTGTTTTTTTAAACTTTTATAAGATGTACATTGTACAATAAATATTTATTAGGTACCCATTTTATGCTAATTGCCAAATTTATTTTTCGGTGTCCATGTATATGTACTTATTTTTTCTATTCTTATATATCTATGTTTATACATACTAATAATAGTTAAGTAATAACCATTGAATCAAAGCACATTGAACTTATACTTAAGTTGACATTGTAAAGCTTTGGATGCTTTGCTGGTTAAAATAAGGTACAATTTCTTTTCTATTAATGTTTGCACATATTTAAGTGTTATAATATGTAATATATACACTGCATTACTGCATTACTAATATTTTCTTTACATGTTATAACTACAGAAGTACCAACCTATATATATATTATTATAAGTTACAATTAAAAATACTTTATAATTTATATAGGTAGGTAGATCACTAGATACTATTTAATTTATTATAACAAAATACTTATCTAAAAAATGTTAAAATAAAGCAATTTGTAGTTTGATTGAATTGCCATTACTTTAACTAGTCCACGAATTACGACTAATAATAAGTACCTAACACCGACGAAAAGTTAAAAAACGTAATATCATGTTATACACACGTATAGTAGTATAGTTTAATAACTAACAATTAATTTTGAGTGACATTTTAAACTTATACATATTTATAATACATATAAGTATATAATTGTTTCAATTAAGGCATAGCATTTAGGGACGTTTTTTTTTCTTTTGATGACGTTCTACTTCCTCTAAAACGACCAAAACAGTTTTCAACACTTGTACAATTGTATAAATGTTTAATAAATTCATATGAGGAATAATAATAAGTATACAACTACATGTTTATAGTTCATAATTTCACTTGTGATTTGTGTTCAGGAATTTTGTAAACGAATTTTATATGTATAAACAAAATTTTAACCAAATATTGTATAAAAATGTATTTACAGGAAAAAAAGAAGAAACAAGAAAGAAAAAAATCAATCCTTTATTTGATAGAGAATTTTTTAAGATTCGAAGGGTATGAATTATATTCAAGTATAAATTTTATTGTTTATACGGATACACGCGTACCAGTCGTAATGTAAAAATGTAGGTAAATAGGTAGGTACCTAATTAATAAATACGATTATGAGGTACCTATACTTTGAAACTTGTTTATTACTTATATTTATTATAAGTTATAACATATATAAAAGTATTTAACACAAATATTTTTGCAAATAGCAAAAGATAATACTGTAATAGTATTTAAACTTTAAATGATTATTTATTTATATATATGTTAACGTTAATGTATGAAATTCAGAAATTCTATAAAATAACTAGCTATTTTATAGAATTATGACTACCTACTTTCAGTTAATATATTATATGAATCTATAAATATATACCTACTTCAACTAGTTATTCTAAATACTAGCTAGGTATTTTATAAAATAACAATAGCGGTTTAGTTTATGCATTAAAAGGTTTTATTGAATATAAATATTCATTTTGAAAAAGTCGATTCTGATTTGTTCAATGTCAATTTATTACAATTATTATTATTTTTACAAATTGCAATTTATTTATTAGTATACGAACTTCTTGGATTCATTTAGAATATAATTATGTAGTATAGTTAACATTTGTATAATCGATTAGCTATAAGTTTAATTTTCAGTTCGTACTAATTATTACCTATAAATTTATATGTTATATATATTAGACTCCTGGGCCCTCACTTAAGTCTCAGTGGGACTCAGTATTCTTATTTTTGAGAAATAAAACAAAATAAAATAAATAAGTTTAGAGATACAAAGTACCTTTTTTACAACATAATATGCCCGCACCGTTATGTGGGGCACTTTTGTTGAAATCCGCATTTGAAAAACCCTTGACCATTACCTAGTGTTTGGTACTAAATTGCATGTATTATTGAAAACCCAACTGTCAACTGGTACCTATTCAATACTAACTAGTAAAACAGTGTAATTAATATATTAAGAAGCATATTTAGGAATTTTATAGAATAACTATTTATTTAATAAAATAACGTACCTATTACAAACATTACTGCTAACATATATACACACACTCATATGCCACATAAATCGTGAACATCCTTACTTCCTAGCAGATTTATGTACATTCACTAATGTAATAATGGGAATAATGGAATATCTATAATAACATTAGGTATATTATATAATTATTTTACTATCTGGGTAATAAAATATCTTTTATTTTTTTTTATTGTAAAATAATATACCAAATTGAAACTCTATGTATATTATATTTTAACAAGAAATAAATAATCAGTAATTCTTAAATAATATGTATAGTACACTATATTATGATTATGGTTTACCGTAATTGGATTGTTTCGATACCGCACTGTTTGTCTGTTAATTATTGATTAATTCTTAAGTAATTAGGAATTTATTAGAATACTAGAACTATTCCACTATCTAATCAAGTTATTAGCATTTAAATAATATACATATCTGAAAATATTCGAGAATATTCTTTGTATAGTTAAAAATGCATATATATACAAATCGTTAATTAAACTATACCTCATATAAATTACTTAAAGTATAGTACTTATTAGTACTAATTTATAAATTGTATATTTATTAAGCCATGTAAAAAGGAACAATTAAATATTATAAATAGGTATATAATAGTCACGAGTCATCGGACTCGTACATAATAAAAGGTAAGTACCATAGGCGGAGATTTGATTGAATTTTAGGGGAGGGATAGAATCTATTTTTACAAAATAAACCATTATACTTTGAAATATGTTCAATTTTGGGGGGCTAGCCCCTCCCCAATTTTCACCTATCTTAGGTGCCTAATAAACAAATAGTTTTTATACTTAGGTACTTATTTTAATAGTTCAAAAATACTTTTTCACCTTCTTTTCTATAATATAAAAATGTATTTTATTGACTTATGAACTATAAAATATTGTTTAAAATTTTAAATGATAAATATTTATATATTTTATCTGTATAAAATATGTTTTTGAAAAAAAGCAAAAGCCAATTTTATCAGTAAATATCCTATACGTCAGCGTTTATCAAACTGTGAGTTGCAAGTAAATGTTTAGTGGGTCTTAAGATTTTTATTAAATTTATAGATTCTAAGATATTTATAATATTTTATACTGTGTAAGCATAAACTATATAAATTATAAGGTGCTGTTACCTACCACAGCAAAAAAACAAGCATACATTTCGCATACGCCTCAATATTAAAAATACTTTTATAAAATTATATTATTACAAACCTATAAACTTTATAGTATAAGATAATAAGTAATAAAAGTAATTAACAAACTTTGATTTTTTAGAAATACTTCCTGTAAGAGTGAAATCGTGTGGGTCCCTTATATAGTTTTCAGGGGAAAATTTGAATCGAGTTTTATCTAACAGCTATATAGGTTACAAAAACTCGTTATTATAGTATTAATATGTGTACTATACCACTATCCATTATTTATGCAACTGTTCAATAAATTACTTTCCTATATTGTACTTATCTGTAAATTTATTATTTACCTATGTATCACTGTAAGATTGTCTTTTAAAGCTCATTATATTTTTGATGAAAATAAATAAATAACCTAGATATTATTTTTTCATGACCATACTACGTATTACCGAAATCTTCCGAAAAACATATTTTCCTCGTATAATAATATACTGCAATAATTTTTAATACCATGAGAAATATTATAGCATTAATCATTATATTTGAATATACTCATTAAGAGGACATCATAACCGCATGTTTTGTCTCGGTCTTACACACGTATGTGACATAGACAAAACGCGTTTACGCAGTCTACTCATTCTCTAAATCTACCTATTATAAAATTAAATTGCGACAATATTTCTGAGAGGAAGACGCTGCGTTAAAAAAAAATTAATTTAATTTAAAAAAGTTAAAGGTCATTTAAAAACGTTGACATTTTCGTTATTTCTAAGCGATATAATGAACGTTATATTGCGAATAATGGAAAAAACGCAAGTTCTTGCCCTCGGAAATATTTTCATAATTCAGTTTTGTTATAGGTATATTTACTCTAGAACTAAAATTGAGCGAGTTCTATTCAGACTGCATAAACGCATTTTATCTATGTCGTACGTGTGTAAGACGGAGACAACACATGCGGGTATGACGTCCTCTTAAACATAGTTTTTATAAATTAGGTACATCAAAACAGCATCAACATTAATAGAAGAAGCTTGTTTAAATACAAATAATCATGTAGTTTGTGATAACATAGACTTGGATACTATTCTTATAGAATACGAAAACTATTATTTTTTACGTTATCAGAAAAAACCACAAATTAGTAAATCGTTGGATATTGCAAAATCTGATACTCTTAATGCTACAAAAAATAAAACCAAAATTAGTAAAAAATCAAATACAAATCAACATTCACAAGATATTCAAACAATAGACACTAATTTTATTACAGTAACTCCTTTAAATATTTTTAATGAATCCTTAGAAGAAGAATATTGTTTGCCTTCTATTGATCTCGGATATTGGAAGGACGAATGGCGAGTATACGCAGAAATTATATCAAAAGTAATAATTAAAAAAAAACTTAGTGATATAAAAAGTAATCAAACAGAATATTTAAACCGAAACTATTTTAAAGGAAATTTTAGTCACTAATCCAAATGTAAAATGGTCAGATATTAAAGGACTTTCGACGCCTAAGAAGTTATTAGATGAGGCTATCGTATTACCAACAAAATATCCTGACTTATTTACTGGACTTTGTACCCCGTGGGCAGCAATGTTATTATATGGTCCTCCTGGTACAGGTGCTTATATTATATAGATATTTTAATAAATTACTATTTTATAATATACATTATGTAGGTATTAAAAATAAACACTATTTTCAGGAAAAACATTGCTTGCTAAAGCGGTAGCGACTGAATGTAAAACTACATTTTTCAATATCACACCTAGTACACTTGTTGCTAAATGGAGAGGAGATTCTGAAAAACTTATTAAAGTAATGTTTGAAATGGCAGAACAAATGTCACCAAGTACAATATTTATTGATGAGTTAGATACAATTGCATCGAAACGTATTGACCACGAAGCTTCTCGTAGACTAACATCTGAAATATTAATACATATGGATGGTCTCCTACGTTCGGAAAAACGAATATTTCTATTGGCAACATCAAACCATCCGTGGTAAAATCATAATAATAAATATTTAGATAGTAACATTAAATAAATAGTTAAAATAATAATTAATAACCACAAACCTAAATCCTTATGCAAAGTAAAAAACTTGGTAATTTTGTTTATTGTACTTAACCGTCTTAACCTATAGAGTATAGACATTTAAGTTCAAATTTGAAAGTAAATTAGATATTTAAACGAAGAATATAACAATTATAGTTGTTTTATTGTTATTTAAAGACATTATTTGTGTTTACTTGAAACTTTTAACATAAGTTAACTCGTCACCTGATTTATATTTGACTGCTACTTTCTTCATAATTCAGAAAAAATATGCAAATGCTTGAAGTCCCTAACCCCTAAGCCTAATAATAAGTAGGTACCTATACAGTAAAAGTCTATATGTATTGAAATAATTATTACCTACACATTTATTTTTATAAGTATTATATTGTTGCCTACGCCTAACTATTTTTGTATAATCAAAGGGAATTAGATCCTGCGATTTTTCGTCGTCTTGAAAAACGTATTTTTGTTGATTTACCGGATGTTAAAGCTAGAAAAGATATGTTTATATACTATTTATCGGAAATGCTACAAAAACACAAGTATATCAAATGCGACATTGATAGTGATAGTCTTGCTCAGGTTTGTTACACAAAATTAATACAATAGGTACCTAATACTTTAAAATATAATTCATACTTTTTTTAGGAAACTAATGGTTATTCTGGTGCAGATATAAGACTTGTATGTAAAGAAACAGCAATGCAGGCTATGCGTTCAATATTTCAAGTTTTAGAAAAAAAAGCTGATAATAAAATCAATTTTACAATAACAACTAAAGAAGTCAATAATGCAATTTCAAAAACTAAACCATCAACAAGTGAGGCAGATAATAATAAATATAAAATTTGGCAATCACAATATGCATCATGTTAACTTCAAGATGAATTATTTAAACGTAGGACCTAAGTATTAGAATACCTACAAACATTTTTTTTTTTTTATAGGTACCTATATAGGAGCTTATGAATTAATGTATTTATATAATATAAAATATAAAATTACTAATATAAATTTTTATATAAATATAATTAATTACAAAACACTTATTCTTAGTACACACCCTAAAACACATGAATATAAATAAATGATACCTTTATATATTATGCTTTTTTAATCACACGGTGTAATTCACACCTAATACGCAGGGTGATTTTTTAATGTTTAATCAAACAAAATAAATTAGGTACTTATTTCAAAATCTATTAACATTTTTAAATATATTTGTCGTGCGTAATTTACAGTCGAAATAAAACATTTTTATCGTTATAATTTTTAAATTTTTACTTTTTTGAATCATGGCATACATTTTTATATTCATATTTTACATCAAAATATTTAGAATATGATTAGATATGATAAGTATAACAGTATAAGTATTTACTATCTTTTGATTACCTATAATAAATAATATATTATTATTATATTATTCATTATTCGTTCAAAATTATCACTGCCTTTCACAGGTGTACAAATACTTCGTGAACATACAGTTAAATTTGTATGCAAAATTATAGTATTATGTTAAAGAAAAAACAATAAAACAATTTTAAAGTTCATGATGGGCTGAAATTAATACTTGAAAAATGCTAAATAATTTTGTTCAACGGTGGACTTATAAAAACATAAAAGGACAACACAGTGCAACACCCGCATGTGTTTTAACTGTCTTATACCTACACGTGTAACAAAGTTAAAAATTGTTTTGCGTGAGATATCTACTTAATACATCAAAATTATAAATTGCACTGGGAAGAATTTTATCTGCGTTGTAGCGTTTTAATTTTTTTAATAGTAATAACTAGGGCTAGGATTTATATGCATTTGCATGTTTTTTTCCTTAAGTCCAAATTTAATGGTTGTCAGATTTGTCCACGATTTGGCTTATTCTCGTTTAAATAGAACCAATTTATTTTTGCATATTTTTGCATATTTTGAACACAATGCATATAATTGCATATTTATAGATTTTTGGAACTTTGACTTTTTTTAACTTAAATTTTCAAATTTTTATAATTTATTGTTAATTTTAAATGGTGTTTTTTTTCATAAAATCGATAATTTTTGGTTTATCCGTCGAATTATTGTAAATATAAAGTATAAATATTATCTATCTAAGAAATCGATATTGATTAACTCCAGGATAAATCGCATTATTTAAAATATACACCCATAACCTCGTGTGATGTGGAAAGGAGTTTTAGTCAGTATAAATCTATTTTACGTTCAAATCGCTGGATGTTTGTATTTGAAAATTATTTTATTACAACACATTATAGTAGCATGTAATAATGATATAATATAAACTAATATTCAATATTTTAATGTAATAATAATACAATTTTGAATTATGATAAATAATAATACTCTAGAAATAATAAAAATTTGTTTTTGCATATTTTTGCATATTTGGGTAAATAAAATGCATATTTTACAATTTTTTATTGCATATAAATCCTAGCCCTAGTAATAACCAATAATTTTTAATAATTAAATGAAATAAACCTAGCTCTCAAACTGAAAACTTAAACTGTATTCATGTCATCAAAAAAAAAAAAAATTAAGACGCTACAATACCCGTAAAGTTCTTCCCATGCGATTTATAATTTTAGTTATTTTAATTTAAATATCGAGGGAGTAAATACATCACGCATTCACGCGCAAAACATTTTTTTAACAAATAAAGTAGGTAATATGTTATATGTATATACGATTATGCGACAGAAACAACATATGCAAGTGTGGCGTCCTCTTATAAGTGTTTTCTAAATTATTTTCTAATAATGTAGACAAAAAATTAGGAATAGGGTTAAAAGGAAAACTCAAGGATTTTTAACTATTCAATTGTTTAATAAGTAATAACAGTGTAATAAGTATACACATACATACCTTTTTTGGGAGACTTTTCATTCAGCTTCTTTGAGATGTTTCCTGGTTAATTTTAATGTTACTACAATGCATTAACGTCTGAAAAGGTGACTTCAGAGACTTGGTTGAAGTTGGTAGGTATAGGTAAGCTAATATTCATAATAGTATCATACGAACATACTGAATTTTATTTATACTCCTTAGTATAGATAAGTAATAAGTGTATCGTCGGCTTAACTCGCAATTGACCTAACTCCAAAATGACAACTTTTCAGGGGAAAAAATGTGTCATTAATTTTAAAATTTTTATTAAAACTTAGTATATTCTGAATTTTAACAGCCGATTTCATGGAAAAAGAAGTACCTAACCAATTGGAGTGATAATGATTTTAAACAATGCATAAAATTATTGTAATATTGTCTAAAAGAAAAGAAAATAATTCCAAAATGACATTTTTGGAGTAATGGAGTTAGGACAATTGCGAGTTTGGTCGACGATATCGTACATACGTAAAAAAAATATTTTTCTTTTTATATAATTTTGATCTTGTGTACACGTGTGTAATTCAAAAATACTTATAAATAGAATTTTATGTTACGTTATAATACTAGTATATTATGCGGTTGATATTGAGCTTCTATATTCTATGACGATTAGGTATTATATTTTATATAGATTATAGGTCTTATTGAAACGTAGGGAATCATGACTATTAAAGTTATACCTATGTATAAATTAGAGTTTGCAGCTAACTGTTGGCTTAATTAGGTACCTAATCATGATTTATAAAATTAATCATTAAATTAATTTTAAGTTTTTTTACTCTAAAATTTAGTAGGTGGTTAGTTTACAATATTTCTTTTTGGTGGGAGAGGGGAGTACGTTAGCTCTTTTGATTATCACCTATGGTATTAATAAGCATTTGTCGAATAACCACTGTAGAATAAAAATATAAAATAATCATTTAAAATTATATGGTCCTAATTTAGAATAATAGATAACAGTGTCAACCACGATGTAAGGTGGTGATTATTATGACTTATATTTTAACTTGTATTAAATCCGCTACAGTGCTACATAATTTGTATGAATTTTTTTAACACAATATTTAAGTATGATATTATAACATAGTAATTTAATAGAGTAACATTGTGGGATAAGTTCAATGATGACTATTGACTACAAAGATAGAATCAAAAAAAAAAAAAATGATTGGAGAGAAGTATTTATAACATTTCTAGAAAATAATTTTAAAGAAACGAGTAACGAAGATCAACATAAAATTGGTGAGTTTATAGTTCACATAATAGTTTATTACGACTCCTTAAAGCATAAAAGTGCTACGTCAACTTTTTGCAATTTTCGGTAAGCATAAAAATAATTTTTTTGTCAGATATTTCTATTTAAAGAGCACAAATGTTTTATGTCACTTTTTGAAAATTGAATTACCTAATTGAAAAACCTAACATTAGACTATGTCACTCCGACATCAATAATATCAGTGAGTGTGCAACGAGCCTATTTGCTAAATAACATATAAAATTTACCTATTTAGATACCTAGCTAATATAAAAATTATGTAAGTATACTTTGTTGTGGTAATGAGACCATACTTATAATCAGACTATTATAACATACTATTATATTTAAATAAAATGTAGCAATAAAAAAATACTCATAAAATATACTTACCATTTTTAACACCTTTTACAATTTCTATTAATATTTTATTAGTGCTATAAAATGAGTGTTTATTCATATGGACCAACTTCAAATCTTCAAATCAAACTCTTACTTCAAAGTAAAAGGACTGTTTTTAGATTTCTTATTTCATGAGACATTTGTAGTTGTATCTTAAATTGTTAATATTACTATCACATATAGTCGGTATAAAGAGATACCAAAATGTGATTTTTATAAAATGGATTAAAAACGTATACAATTAAAAGTACCATTGGTGATAAGTCATCACTCATTAATTATTATGGATTTATATCTCAACATAATTAAGATAAACAATGAATAGGTAAGCATTTTTCTAAATATCAGAATAGTTTATAGCCAAATTTTTTTATTTACTTATCAATAGTTATATGTTGTACATTAGTAGATACAAATAATACCTACCTGCACTTACTTAATCACGGGAGACTAATTTATAATACTAATACATAACACTTGCTATGATGTAGAAAAGATTATCTTGGTCATATTATCTATTTTCCACAATATTGGTATTATCAATCTAATAATATTGCATTTGCTTTAAATCTATAAGGACTTTTACAACTCAACAGTCAATACTTTACTTCTGATTTACTACTACTCATTGATTTTTAAAAATGTTAAAGTTATCATAAATTAATTATACATTTAGTAAAAAATTATCTAGATGAAAATAATATACAAAAAAATGTAACTAGATAATGCAGAACACGGAATTACAATACTAGAAATAATCTAGAATTGGTGTAAAAAAGTAAAATATACAACAAACATTGAATTCTACTTGTCTACTAAATCACAAATGTTGTAGTATAAATTTTGTTTTTTCTACTAAAATATATTATATTCAATGTAAAAATGTTAATTAATTGTAATGTAGCCAGCCAAGTTTATACGACAATTTAAAAGTAAATAAATAATAGAAACTTGGCATTTCATTTTTATGTATATTTATTGTAATGGAATTTAAATTTCATATACAATATTCAATTGAATCAAATTGAAAACATGCAATTTTTGGAGCACTTATACTAAACCATGGGGAATTGACTAAAAAAAAAAATTACAACTAAGGATTTTCTAGTTGCACTCAATATCTAAAACTTAATTAATTTAAATACATTTTAAAATACTTACCAGTAAATTAAATTCACGCAACAGATGATATAAATATAAAATAAATGGCGATAACTGACTAAATGATTACAAATCAATTAATAGAGAATAATAATAATAATAAATTCATTTTTAGTTCATTGGAAATACCTACTCTAAGTAAAACTATTATTTACAATAAAAATAAATAAATTGACAATATTGTGATTTTAAAGAATTTAATTTTAATATACACTAAATAATTTAATCGGGGTTATTATTGAGTAATTTTTATTCATATTTCATTTTTGACCTATTAAATAACCTATTTGTAGGTTTTAACAAAAAATTAAATTTATATACAGTATGCTTGGACATAATCACGATAAAATTCATTAAAAAAAAAAATTAAAATGACAAGGTGTTCTCTATTTATAATGATTACATAATAATCAACATGTAGGTAACAATACTTAATTGTTGATTTAATGTAGTAATCAGCTTCTTTCTTACAAATAAACACAATCACAATGTGTATTTTATAGCTTATAATAGTAGTTTATTATTAATAAGAATAAGAATGATTAGAAATAGTACGAGGAGCATAAGTGGACAAATGTCACCAGTGATGATCCAGTCAAATAATAATACGTTCAGTTGCGCCTGTAAGGATGGTATGGTTGTGCTTGGTTTGAATTATAATTATTCGCTCTGGTTGGTCCTGGGGCGTTATTGTAGGTCGCCGCCGGTACTCCGGCGGAAACGACTGGCGTCACTACTGGGGCCACTAAATTATAGAAAGTTGACACAATTTAAAAACCTAATTGTCTATTTCAATTTTTTCTTTTGAAAAAATAGAACATTAAATAGATAGAAAAGAATAGGCAACACTGCAAGTAAGAAAAATTAAATAATATAAAAAAAAAAAAAATGGCCGACTTTCATAACTGAATGACATTTACTAAAGATTGTAGATGGAGACAATAGAAAATTATTATTATTTCCAGTTTAAGTAAAAAGTATGGGAAAACACATTTACTTACAACTCGCAATGTCGCCCAAAAAATTAGGAGGGGATTAATTAATAATGGACACACAATTTGTTTGTATTGTTTTTTTTAATATTTAAACAATTATTATTATTATTATTATATTATTTTGTTTTAAATCACGCCAAAAGCGACCTTCTACATCATTGAAAAAACACTAACTGACAATAAATAATAGGATTTTTTTCTCAAAATAAAAATTGTTACAGGCTAAAGTATTAATAATAAAGCTCAAATTTGTTTTTTTCACAAAATAATTAAACATTCATAAATAATAAATAAAACGAGAAATATATAAATAAATATCTATATAAATATTTCATAGCTTTTGTCACAGGTTAAAAAAGTTCTCAATCGTGTCCTATCCGTCGAATATATAAAATGTCTTGATAAAAAAAAATTCAATAATTAAAACAAATTCTTATTTAAGACCATAACAACTGTAAACCTAGACTTATTTTGTACAAAAAATATGCTTATAACTCATCACATTTAAGTCGTTAATTCTTTAAAAATATAGTTTTGGTAAAAATCATTTTTTGAGAATAATGTTCTCAAAAAATAAAAATTATTATTACTAAGAAAATGTCATCCTATAAGTAAATACAGATAATATTACTTTTAAGTTTTATCCACTAATTGTGTAATCTTAAGTTTATTATTAAATTTTAAAAATAGTGACTTTATAAAAAAAACCAGTAACTTACTAGGACGAGCTTCTGTTATATATAATATATAAATATATATATATATTAAAAAAAAAAATGACAAATAGTCGGGACAAGATATTTAAAGTAACCTTGACTTATTCATTAAATAATTCAACTTCTACTTAAAAATGAAAACAACACTTATTTTTTAAACGATTCGAGAATCTTCCTTAAGCCTGTATGTACATTAAAATTTTTTTACCAATTAATCAGTCCAGTGGTTCTTTAGCTATCTATTACAATGTGATTTTTAAAAGTAATTTAATAAACCTAAGAGCTTGAAATTTACCCGAATTTTGTTAATATTATTTATATTCCTTAACCCGATTCCCTTCACACTAAGTTATAAAATAATTATATTCGAAATATTTTAGATGTACTGCCTAGTCTCACTTTTGGTTTCACCTTAAAAAAACATGGTGCCGTTACTTTTTTTACTTAAGACCAAAGAAAAAATAAACAAACTATGATAACAATTGTCATATGTCTAAAAGAAAAAAAAACAGGCTAAATTAAATATATAATAATAATAAAAAAAAAACCATTAGAAACTAGGGAAATAATAATTATTATACTAAGTTCCATTTGTTATTCGAGTATAAGTTAAATAGTATTATGTAGTAATTATAAATAGATTGTATTAATATAGATATTTAATATATAATTCTATTATATACGTAAGAATTACAAATATTAATCGATACTATAATATTCCTAAATTTTTCTTTTTTATAAGTTATATTATTTTTAATTGTTTCGTTATTATAATAATTGTGTTACCCAAACCAGTGAATATTGAGAGAAGTGTTAATTGAATTCAATCAGTCATGAAGTGGGCCATTCTTTAAAGTCAAATGGCTTACCATACCCACCGCCAGACCCGAGGCCAGCGGCTGTGCCGTCCGCACCTCTATAAGTTTGGCCTGCACCATAGCTGGTCGAATCCTAAAAATATAATTTACTCCAATATTATCCCATAACAAAATGTAAAACTATGTATCTATTATTACTGCTATCACTACATCTACTATTATTACTAAAACTAACTACCATTATTATGTATAATCAATAATAATAAAAAAAAAAAAAAAAAACACAAAAATTAAGAATTATAATAAATAGAAAAATAACAACTTTAAATCAAACTTTGTATTATCTGCCTTTAAAATAATGATTAATTAAAGATGTAAAATTTGCATTTCTTTACATTAAATGAGTAACGAGTAAATTTTATTAAATAATAAATAGGTACTTATTAATAAAAAAAAAAATATAAATATTTTAAATTCATAGAATAATCAATCAGTAAACTATAATTTAATTTCAATCTAATAACATCGGGTGTAAGCATAATTTTAAAAGGCAGTATACGCTTAATTTAATTTGAACAAACGCAAATTGTACGGCCTTTGATTTTATAAATTTTTTTTTTATTAATTATGGGACGTGGTTACAAATAGTTAAATTTTAAATTGTGTTTAATTTACATTTTGTAACAAAACTCAACACAAAAGTTTTAAATAAAAAATATATTTATAATTTATTTATTTCATAAATAACAATTATATTTTTTTGTGATTACTAGTAGTAAATAATAAAACTTGAAAATATTAAAATGGTTATATTATTTATGTTAAGGGGAAAAAATATATTTTAAATTAAATCTCAAAATATCTATTATAATTAATTTGTAATACCAATACTTATTATACCAAATATACTTAGTAATAAAGTAAAATTAGATCATGAAATTATTTTTAATCCTTTTACTTATTAATAAAATTAAAGAATACAAAGAAAAATATTAATTTGATATAAATTATCTTAAAATAAATTAATTTGAATGAATATCATTAAAAGTATTACAAATATTTTAAAAATCATATTTGTAAACAATGCATATAATAAAAATAAATATTATAAACAATAATCGATTATAAGTAATGTATTTAAAATTATATTTTACCAACCAGTAGTACCGACATAATAAATAAGTACAAATTAAGATCATTTATTAATTAATTATTTAATTACAAAAACTTAATTTAGAATTACTTCAACATAATCCAAAATCGCAACAACTTTGAGTTTTGTATTTAAAAATATTCTCGTTATTAAAAAACAATATTTGTCATGTTTTTTAAACCACCAAACCTATTTAAATTTTTAATTGTTTCTAATACGATATAAGTTACAAAATTAACATACCTTAGATTGAATAAATATGATTATAATAGTGGAGGAATATGCTAAGATGAACTTTTATCCATATAATAATTAATAACTTAAAGTATAAGTAATAACAATAATATTAATGTAACATGAAATCACAGTTTAAATGTAAGTACTTCAATTAAAACGATCTAAATTTTAATTGAATTTAACATTTAATTGTCTTATTACTACAATAAATGTATTATACATTTTTTAAAATTTTACTGTAGGTTAATAAAATATAATTTCATTGTTATACAATAGTACAACTCATCACTCAATAATTCAACTTCACGAAAAAAATGTTAACTATATTCCGGCTACCAAGAGAATGCTACGCTTTCGCACATCCAAATGATTGTGCTCCGCGGTTCTGTACCCAAATTTCTCCCACTCTACCACCTAATCACTGTAAAACAGCGATGATGTTGGTGGAACGCGTTAACGGCGGCTAGTGTTTTGGAGGGTTTAGTGGTGGGAACAGACAAATTTTAGTTGCCACCCAGAAGCGTTCTCTTGGTGGCCGGACTATACAATTAATGTTTATTAAGACATGATAGATATACATTCAAATTACTATTAAGAGAAAGCTTAATAACTATCCAATATAACAACATAGTTAAAATGATCAAATGATCATAAATATGAAGTATATTCTACAACCTAATATTTAGAAAAAATACCTAATTATATGAATATTTTTTATTTATTTTGCACATTTAATTAGTTTAAACAACATTTAGAATTTAAAATTAAAAAAGGTTTCAAGAAATGTCATCAGTTAATTTTTAATAATTAAATGTTATATGTTGGGTTCATTATATTTTAATCATAAATTTACAAAATGATTTAAAACCATACAATTTACATTGCCCTCTAGTTTTAAAATAAATTCTATGAAAAAAATAATAATCATAATAATTTCATAATACATTTTAAATGAATTAAGGAACTAAAATATCTATATAAATCATTTAAAAAGTCATACCTGTTGATAGCCAGTGTAATTTCCATAGCCAGCATAATCACCTGCTTTCTGTGGGGCAGTTCCAGGCGGAGTAGGTCCAGTGGCTGGTGCTGCTCCAGCAGAACGAGAATACATATCATCTGATTATATAAGAATTTAATTATAAAAATAAATGATTTAAAATATTAAAATAAATTAGCTTACTTTGAGGTCCTGGACCAGTTTGTCCTGGAGGTCCAGTAGCTGCAGCAGGTCCGTTCTGAGGTATATTCCAATTCCAGTTATTTCCGTAACTTGACTGTGGAGGTGCTTGAGGTGCTATTATTGTTTAATAAATATATAAAAATTGATTTAGTATTAAGTAATAACAGAATGTGTATGTATAGATAAAATATATGTTTACCATATGACCCATATCCAGGTTGTTGAGGTGGTGCATAGTTTGAACCCCAAGTTGGAGGAGCCATTCCTTGACCTTGCGGTCCAGGTGGAGCTCCCCATCCTTGAAATCCACCTGGACCAGATGGAGTGCCATAACCAGGGTATTGAGATTGAGGAGTAGAACTCCATCCTCCCTGATAGCCTTGCATCATATTTCCTGGACCCATAGGTCCCATTCCACCCATAGGACCTCCCATTTGTCCACCTGGGCCACCCATGCCCATTCCCTAAAAAAACATAATTTATCAATAACTACTAAAAATAATTTAACTTTTTAATGGACATATACCGTAACTATAGAAATTCAAGTTTGCTATAAGTTTGGTTTTTACTTAAGAAGTTTTATATATCATACAACAAACTTATAGTAGAATAAAAAATAGCATCAGAAAAATATTAGTACAGAATTAACTTTTACAATTCTATGACTATGGAATAGATGTTAAAAACGATAAGTACATTTTTTTTATACATAATTATTAAGTTATTCGACTTACACCCATTGCTAAATGATTATTTTGATTCATGCCCCATTGATTAGCCCCAACGTCGTTCATTTTATTTGAATCTCTTGGTTCAGCCTTTTTAATTTCAACCTGAAACAAACCAATATTAAATAAAAATATTAAATTATTTAGACATTAATAAATTATTTTTGATAGATATTAACACAAAAATTATAAAAGCATATTAAATTAAGATATTAATTTATACTTAGCAATAACTGAAGATATATATAATTATTACTATAATAGGTATAAAATAGATTAATTCTATAATAATTTTTATACTGCATCACGGTTTA
This sequence comes from Aphis gossypii, assembly GCF_020184175.1. NCBI lineage: Eukaryota > Metazoa > Arthropoda > Insecta > Hemiptera > Aphididae > Aphis > Aphis gossypii. Next base: position 13,332,913 of record NC_065531.1, on the reverse strand, counting down.
TATATATTTAAACATTAACTTAAACTTATTTCTTAAAATATGATTACATATTGTAAAATTAAAAATATTCTTAAGGGGAAAATACATAATTATGATAATTCTGCTTAATTTATGATTTCACACTAAAAATTAATTATTTAGTAGAATAAATAATCACATTTACTTTATATTATTATTATATAAATGCATTCAATAAATTAAAAATCAAAGATATTATAATATTCTGTTAAAAAATAAATTAATGTTTTTTAATTTGTTAACCATTTCACTGTGACAATTTAAATATTATAGCATATAAATTTCAATAATAAAAATATAACGATATAGGGTACAGATTAAAACAGATAGTTTAATTTTTTATATCCTTATTCGAATTATAGGTAGCATATATACATATCATAAAATATATCAGCTAACAACAGCTAAGGTAGTAGAATGTAATTTAAGAGGAAATAGAACCCTTGTTCTTATGCTATTTTACTAAATTAGTTTCTTATTAGGTATATTATAAAATATGAGAGTATATTGAAAAATACTCATTTTTTTAAAATTGGTAAAAATTACTGAATTTTTTTTTTTTTTAATTTTGATAGTTAACTCTAAATTTAAAGATAACTACAATTTTGTTTATTTTTGACAAATATAAAATATGTAAAAAAAAAAATATATATATATATAAAAACACAAGTAGTTAAATTTTGATTATTTTTAATTCATGAATGTCTGTTATCCACCTTATCCAGTTAAAACAACATTTAAAATAGTGATATTTGATAGCATATGTTATGTTATCATTATTCAATATTTTGGAATCTAGTGGATTAATAATAATAAAAAAATATATTGTTTTGTGGTAGATAAGCAATTGATGAAAAGATAACATAATAGTACTGGAGAGACAATGAAAGGGTCGAACATAATTTAATTATATCAAACTTCATAATAATAATTATAATTATATTTAAATTGAAACAAATATATATCAAAAGAAAACTATTAAAATATTGATAAACCAAGGTAAAACAAGTAACTTTGAATCTAAAACTATCTAGTAGTTTCTATTAGATAGAAAACAGAAACTCATGTCAAAACAATAATTATTACCTATAACTGTTTGGAGTTCAACATATTTTTAATATTCAAAGTTACTAAACTTTACATTTAGGTATTGGATTTTATTTACTAAAATAATAATACCTGTTTGCCACTAAGGTTGACAAAATGCTCAGCTACACATCTATCAACGGCATCATCATCTTCAAACGACAAAAATCCAAACCCTAAAAACACCATTGGTTATGTAATGGTGAAAATTCAAAACCACATTGACACTGCTAATAAACTATAATTTAGTAATTTCTACAATACATATATACTGAAATTAAAAGTAATTATCAAACTTTACTGTAGTAGTAATAGATGCTATAGCCATAAAATCAGAGTAATGATTTAAAATAGAAAACTGATCAAGAAGAAACATGCATTTTCTTAGTCTTACAAACCTACACCATATTAAAATTTGAGATTAGCTAAATCTATTTTATATTATTAAGTTCAATACAACAATAAATTAGCCTATTATTTGAATTAATAGTAAGAATATCGAGGGCCATTAGTGGCTTTAATTTATAGTTTAATTATCAAGCAAATTAAGATTATAATATCATCTGGTCAATTTATTTTAACATCAAAATTAACTAACCAAAATTGATTCTTTCGAATTTAAATAAACTAGATCACATTTTTAAGGAAAACAATTGAGCTTTTTTCATATTAAAACTATCAACAAAATAAATTAAATATTTTATAAATTAGAATGTAACACTAATATATCATGTTTAAAATGCTCGAATTACGTGTTAATTAAATAGTACTCAAGGTCTTATAATTTATAAATAACTACTTATAAGAAATTAAAAATCAAAAAATGTTAGAAATACAGATCATATGTTTTGCTTACATTAAATTTAAAATTGCATGTTTACCTACATCAAGTTTTAAATAGAAAATAATAATATAATATAAGAATCTTATAACATACAATATTTTTATAATTAATGAGACTGCAATTGTTCATTGAGTTTAAGAATAAATGCTTAAAGTAAACATTAATTATTATTAAAAATGGATTAACTAAGATACTGATAATAAGTTAATAAAATATTATATAGTAGAAAATAACTAAAATTTTAAATTAGTAGCAGTGTTATAATAATACTAAGATTACAAAAATAGGCGTATAAACAAACATAAAAGATATAATCACATTTTTAACATCTTAATATAATAATAAAATAGAACTTGTACATTTATTTTGAAAATAAAAATAGATAGGTAATATTAAAAGTTATTTCAATAAATAATAATATTGGAAATACATAAAAATATTTAAATATTGGTATAAAATATCGATGTAGACAAACCATTCTGTTGCTTACTTAACCTTAGGTGTATAGTAACTACAGGTATAAATTAAGTGATCTAAATGTTGGATTACTGAAATAACTGGTTGAAGAGTGTAAAATAAATATTTGTACACATGTATACTCAATAGTGATACAGTTAGATACTTAGTTCTAAGTCAAGATAATTAATTCCATAAAACAAAACAAACCTTTATATATAAAAATAAAATTTTAGAAATTTAAATATAACTTTATAACATACCTAAATTAGTAAGTATAAATAAATAACACGTCCTTTGTTCAACTTTCAACCAGAAATCTTAAGTTTCATTAACGTCTAATTTTAACTTAAATTCTAATAATAATTTACCTATATCTACTTTAAAATCATATTTATCATGAGAATAAAACCATATTATAATTATATTACAAGATAACTTACGAATGAATTAATTATAATAGTAGGAATACTAAATAATATTTAGTAAATATATTTAACTATTGAAATTGTTATTAAATTATTTTATGTTTGTTTAGAAACCTAAAAAAATTGTTTAAATCCTTAACTTAAAAAAGAAAAAATATTAAATATTACCTCTTGATTTTTTCTTTTCTTGATCGTACATGATTACAACTTCCATAACTTTTCCATATCGTGAAAAAAAAGTTCTTAGATCAGTTTCAGTAACATTAGAGGGTAAACCACCCAAAAAAACTTTAGGATAGCTTGAACTTCTCTTAGGTTTTTGCAAAGTTCTAGGATTGCATGGTTTTGGGTCAATCTATAAAAATAATTTCATGATAAAATTATCCTTTGAATTATCATGTATTTTCATAAATGACTTACAGTGCGACCATCCAAAACATGAGGACCATTTTGTAGTACTACATTTACATTATTTGGATCAGCAAATGTGACAAAACCAAAACCTCTTGACCGTCCACTTTCACTATTTTTCATAACAACACAATCAATCACTTCACCATATCGATTGAAATATCTTTGAAGACTTTCTGAGGAAGTATAAAATACAAATTAACTACATATTTTTTCAAAGATTTGTCTTAAAACTTTTCAAACTCATCAATAATTGAAAATCAATGTATAATTTAAAGTTAAAATTTTTATTGTTTTATCACCAAATGTTTGTTTAGTATTTCTTAAAAATACAAAGTATTTAGTTTAGAATTTGAGTTTGTTTATTTTATATTTTAAATACATATAATTTAGTACCTTGTTGAGTTTCCCAGCTGAGTCCACCCACAAACAATTTTCTGCAATCAAATCAAATTAATTATGTTATAACATACAAATAAATAAATATTTAAGATTTAAATGAATAAATTATTACCTAATATTATAACTTTATATATTTTTTTAACCTATTTATTATTACATGTTTATGAAATTTCTATTTAATAGAAGTATATTTTTCAATAATAACTTAATTTTTAAACATAATAAAGAACCTTAGGATAATAGAAAGTATATATTTCTAAAGCAATTTAATCAAGTGCATATATATATTACATATATACAGCGTTATTCGTGGAATCACTCACACTATAATAATTTAACTACTAGCCCATGATCCTTATTTATACATTTATGAACTCTTGTATCACACGAGTATTGCGTATGCAACATTATTATTTTTTTTTAAAAAGAGAACTCCCTTTTTAAAATTGTTAAAATAGGTTAAATTGTTTTAAGTTAATTTTAGGTACCTTTTATACTTGTAATTTTTATCGTGAATGAAAGCTATTTTAAATCGAAAATTTTTTAAATACTTTTTATTAAATTTAAACCATAGGTTCCCGACCTGACATTGTGAGGTGGCCTGTGAGCCATACTTACAAAGTTTAAAAATATTTTAAATATTTCATTTTTATTGAGGCATAACACAAATATTGAATAGTGTATATTAGTCGTTTATTTACAAGTTTATATTATACAGTGACATTTATGTTATTATTTTAAACGATAATTTTATCTTGTTTGTACATTAACACGTTGACGGACACTTGAAAGTACCATTTTGTTCAATAGATATGCTTTAAATTGGCACATGGAAATACCATGTGATTAGGTGAACTTATAAATAAAACGGAAATCATTATCTATAATAATCTTTAGTGCCAATTTGCGCAATAATATGCTTAATCTGGATAACACAATTTCTTTTTACATAAGAAACCATTGGAAATATTACTGCCATAACAATAATGCCAGTTTTTGGAAGGTATTTAAAATCTGCTATAGCAGTAATATTTTAAACTGCCAATATAGATACAAATAGATGATTACTGCTTATGCAATGAAATTGATCGATTGTCCATCAACGTGTTTTGATTATATCAGCAGATGTACATTGTTTTAGAATAGCATTTGCATTAAATTGTTAATTATTTTTAACTTGAATAAAAAATGATCAATTATAAACATTATTAAAAGTCTGTTGTAAGGAATTTTATTACTTTTTATTTATTCATAATCTAAATTCTAAAATGTGTGAAAAAAATTGATTCTTATGTATAAGAAAAATGATGAATACAATTTAAGCTGTCCGTGACTTATCGAATTCTCCAAGTGGTCTGTAGCACCAAAAAGGTTGGGAACCTCTGATTTAAATGGATGCACTTCTAAGTTCTTAAAATCATGATATATAATACTGAACTTCAAAAGAAATAATTTATTAATTGGTGTTCATAATACAAGAATAAAAACAATGACTAAGATCAGCAAAAATGTCATTAATTCAAAACGATATTGCAAATGAGGATTTTCATAATAAAAAAAAAAAAAATATATTGTGTATATTATTGACATATGAGTCAGATATAAATATAAAGTTATAGGAATTGATGGATAGTAGTAGTTCCACAAATTAAATTAAAAATTAGGTACTGAGTTCTGGTTGTTCCCTGTTTCCACAAACTTATGGTAGAAGTTTATTATATTATTCTTAAGCATAGGTAAATCTAAACATTTTTTAAAGGGATATTGCAAATTCAATAAAGCAACAAAACTGAAAAAGTAATTCATATTTCAATACTATAAAGTATAAATCTACGATAACTATTAAACCTAATTTAATAGCTTTTGTTTGCTTAACAAGTGAATTTAATAGCATAATTAAAAATCATAGAATCAGAATATTTGTTTATACTATTTTTATTAGTATTCTATTTTACTACCATTAAAAATGTAACGCAAGAATTTTTTTTTAAAAAATATAAATAGCCGAGATGAACTTCAACAATAAAACATTTTAAATTAGGTTAAATTAATACATAAAAGGAATTAAACTCTAGATACCTAATATTTATTTAAAACTTTGATTTAATGTCTCGATGCTCTATATATATATATTTATTATACATAGAAAGGACTAAGGACTACTTGTCTGATATATATAAGCGTTAGACAAGTTAAATATGTTACACATTTTTTTACAAATAGGTATACTTGAAGTTTGGTTTCTGATAAAATTGTGTATTTTTAATAATCATTTAAATATATATAAATCTGTATCAATAATAAGAAATTATATTTAATAAATGGAAATTAACTAGAAATTTATTCTCATAAAAATGGAAAAAGTAAGTCTTAAGAACATTTAAAAACTTAGCACTGACTACGAGACTATTCTTAGAATAATTAATATATATATTGTTATTAATTTAAAACAGAGCATCAATAGACAATAATTTAGATAAACAATTTCAATATAAAACTCGTAAGGTACTTATATAACATATTGTTAATAATAGGCATATTAATCATCGAAAAAACTCCAGTTAAATGTTATGCTTATGTTACATTGATAAATATTGAATTATGACATTTAAGGCCGTTCTTATTATGTTCAGACTAACCAGTAATTTTATCGGTTAACATAAAAAATTCTGCAGGTACGTTATCAGACATTAACTGGACATGGTAAGAAAGACTCTTGATGTAATAAACTTTTTAAGTTGTGATAAAATATTTTAACAATATTCCTATAAATCAATGGAATTGCTAATAACTTTGAATTTAAAAAAATATTAAGTATACCTAATAGAATAGACCAATTATAAATTATATGTAAGGAATCATTAGTTCACTTTTGATGATTAATTACATGATAAATGATTGTTAATGCAACCCAACACATATATCATAATGCCATAATGGATTTAGGAAAAACAAAATATAGAAAATTTAACTAAGTAATCTGATAAACAACATCTTAAGTGAGTAAAATTACTTTCAAGACTTTAAATCTTAAAATTTCCAATTGTAAGGAATTGTATATATGGTCTAAAGAAAATACACCTGTTTTAATTGAAAAAAACGAGAAATTAAGTAAAAACGCGTTTCTAAATTTAAGAGGCGGCGCCCGCATATAATAGTGCCGGTACGAAGAAAACAAAAGTACGGGTGGAATTATTGCGTGGGCGGTAAAACATCTTAAATAGTCAATACTCAGATCAAGTGATTAAGACAATAACAGGCAAATGGAACACAACGCTAGCCCATCAAACTTACCCTTGTTCATCTTCCTCTAAATCAGATTTGCCTCTCATCTTGTAGCGTTCTATATTATATTATATATATAAAAATATAAAATCAAATGACTATAAAAAAAAAAAACTATAAAAAGTAAACAAACGGTTGTCAAAGACGTGCAATAATTTATGAAAATGTACAAAATATTTTACGAAACACTAAGGTCTAATGATTGTCCGGTTGTCGGACATTTAGCATATCGAATAGACACAAAAACACGACACGTCCGACGCAAAATGGCGTCCGCATTTTTTCTCTCTCCTAAAATTTCGGCATTTCACGATACGCGGCGTTGTCGCATTCACGTCAACCGATTGATCGTTTATCCAACGTCTTTGGACCGTACCCGGTGCCGGTTGCAATTTTTGATAGAAAAATCTCCAGCGAACAAGACTATCGCCCACACACTGGCCGAAAATTCGTGTCTGCGAATAAAAATTACTCGACAAATTTACAAATTTTTAATGGATACGATATTATTAATGTTATTGATGTACCACCATTGGACATGTTATTATTTTGTATGTCATACAACGTGCCGGGAAATTTAACGCGTCCGTGCCGGCCGTCCAATAAACGTGATAAACCCGCGCGTCACTCGTGGAATGGCAACGTCGCGGTCTCACGCAACACGCTCTATCGGCGGCTTCGTGTAGACGCTTACCGACTATAATAGACGTTAAGGAGAAAAAAATAATATACAACAGGCAGACACTCAGACAGTCAGACACGTTACACGTACAATATTATATATTATGTTATAATAATATATTTATACACGCGCTTTTGTGTATGTGTGTATGTGTGTGTGTGTGTGTGTGTTCATATCGTGTCTGCCATTTTATCGTCCGATTTTTTTTGTTAGCCTTTTCCGGCTCTACTGTGCGTTACAGTGCAAGTAAAACGTTCGTAGCATTCACCGTTTTTATCGTACCAACGATATAGAGACGGACCCGGGACCAGGGATACTAACTACTCACTTCATCAGACGTTCAGACCATCAACATTAGACGTTAGACGCTACACGGTAAACTCGACGGACGCTACCGCGGAGACAACGGCACGACGAGCGTGTTCACGTTTTCCCGTTCGCACCACCTCCATACGCGTTCGATTGCCGGCAATGTCTTCGACCAATGTCGAATTGATCGACGACGACGATTCTGGGTAAATGTCTATTTTGCAATTTTTAATATTTAAATTTCTATGTGTGTACCTAGTTGATGTTAAAGCCTTTGGCGGTAACCGCGACAGAGTTGACGATAGTTTTTCGGGTCCGTGGTCGACGCCCGTTAAATGGTTTCATTTGTATTTCCGCCGCGATTTCCGGTCCTCTTGCGTGGGAAAACAGCGTGATCGCTGCGACGTCGTAAACGCTGTAGACAATAGATCTCTGTCTAAAACCAATAGAATTCCATCCCCTGTCTAACCTCCCTGTTCGGTTGGTTAGACCTTTTGTTTTCAGATTTACGTTAAAAAAGTTTTAAGTAATGTGTTAATCGATTGTGTTTGATGATACTTACACACTACCTACTACAAACTGAAAATTTGAAAAAAAAAATAAGTTGTACATAGTAGTTAGGTTCATATATCCCTATTTTACTTGGTATTTTAATTGAGCATGGGTTTTCTCTTTTTTAAAAATCACTCAAACCTGAGACGTGTAAATCATTTTGATAGAAATTTTTGTCGAATTATTTTATACCAATTGAGTATAACTAATTCTTTAATTATATTATTAGTATTTTTCTCACCTGTGTCTTGGTTCTTTTAAACCTTAACAATATAGTTGTACTTGTTAAATTATTGGTAATCACTAATTATATATTTAATAAGCCTGATCTATTTTTTTATCAAAAGTAAATATAATATACTATAGAAACCATTAAAAATGCTATTTTTATTGATAAGCTTTTTCTACCTATCTAATGGACACTTTGTAAGCTAAAGGCATTCTAATTTATAATATACCTATGTGAAATGTACTTTTGTCGAGACAAAATTTTATTGGTTCAATAATATTATTTTAATTAATTTCTATCTTCTGTAAATGTGTATTTAAAGCTGTTTCACTTACAAAAACAATGGTAAGGTGTTAATTCTTGATTTCTACTTTAGAACTGATAACCTTTATATCTACAATCATTCAATTTAATAAAATTTGAAAATTTCATTAAATTTAAATTAAAACTAAGTAGGTACCTTAATGATTATGAAATTACAATTATATTATTTTAATACTCAATACATATTGAATTGGTAGTTATTTGTAGGTTTAAGTATATTAAGAAATATTTTACAATATTACACAATTCATTACTCAAGAGGTGTTTTCATAAATTTATTTCTTTTATCATATTAATGTGATTTTTTCCTTATAATATTTTTAGAAGCTAGGTCTAGAAATTTTTAACTTATGAAAACCCTCTTTGAATTATCAACATTAAAATCCCATTTTGGTTATAAAAACCATTTTAGAATTATGTATACTGAAGAACCAAAATATAAGCGTATGCGTACTGAAGATGATGAGTCCCGCAAAATGAGTTTAACCAAAAAGTCATTCAACCCAAACTGGTTGAAGTTTAGCATGTTCAAAGATTGGCTGGTGCCTCATAAACTGCCAGATAAAGCTATATGCAAGGTTTGTCATTGTGTATTGGTTGCTGGAAAAAGTGAGCTTGAAAAGCATTTAGCTACACGTAAACATGAAAGAAACATGGAAAAAATCAATGGTTCTCCTACTGAACCAGAGGAAATTGAGACATATACAGTAGTTTCAGGTAGAGTATCCTACTTGATAATTGATAGGAAATTGTGTATTCTAAACTGTCCTTCAACGTGCGTAATGATATCACTTACATGTTCAATAAATTTATGTATTTAATAGGTTAGATTCCTTTAACATTGCTAACTTTTAAAAAAATGTATCAATTTTGATCATACTTAAATCTAACTATGATAAATATATTGAGCAAGTTATTTATACACAATATATTATAATATGTAAATAGGTTGAAGGCTGAATGGTTCAATATTATATTATGTGATGAGATTAATATATATTATACTTATTTTATTTGATATATTACATTATTCTATTTTATTATTAAAAATTAATATTTTTGTTTTGTTTTTTAAAGATATGGTTGTCTTCCTACTATGTTTGTCTTTAATCTTGTCTTTTTTTTTTTTTTGTAGGTTTATTTAAATTAAAATAGTATTTTACCTATATACCTTATTAACCACAATTTAAATTGTTACCTAGTAATATTATAATTCTTTTAATCTTTTATATAAATATTCTCATTTAAGAAATAACATTGGGTATTGATATTAAATAAGATCGCTGAACTGGTTTAAATAAACATATAGGTAATCTACAATTAAATATAGGTGTGTACTTGGTGCAGTATGAGTCATTGAGTTGGGATCTATAATGTATGTGTTAGGTTGTAGTAATGTAATATATTTACCTAACTAAAGTATTTTGTAAATTATAAATAGGCTATAGCTTAAAATTGTTGGTTATAAAATAGTCTATTCTATAATCAGTGTTTAGTTTATACTCTGTTCGGGTTAAGAGTGGCTAAACTCGCGCATGCATACTGAGCCACTGACAACTATTGGACCCCCAGGGTGGAATCAGACGCCCTGTGATAAGTCAGTACTGTTCGATATATATGGTACATGCACAAACCTAACTAATTTTCATCTGAGCGACTAGGTACTTTTAACTTGAACAGACTAAATATTTTGAAACTACTATCTTTTTTTTTTAATTTTAACTTGTCATTAAAAAACAATATGTGTACTGTTATGTCTTTTTGTAATCCATTTATAAATCTAGTATTCAAATTGTCAAGCTTTTGCTATTAAAGTTCAACATTTTATAAATTACAATTTTTGTTGAATTTAATGAATTTTGTAAATTTAAAAAAAATATTATATATATTTCATTATTTATTTATTGAGAATATAAATCAAGCTTTTTTTTTTTATCAAAAAACAAATATTGTATCAAACATAAATAGTGATATAACTTACTGCCACAAGACTAAAATGTTTTAAAATTAATTTTACTTATTAAACAGTGATATAAATATTTGTAGAAGATTTCAAGTTTCATTTTTTTTGAATTATCGTTTAAACATAAATTAATTTTAATTTACTATTGAAAACCTGCCTCGAAATTGATAATTGAATTATTTTATCTATTAAAAATTGATATCTTCTTACTAAAAACAAAAAAGACATTTTAAACATTCATCCTCTTTCCCTGCGCAGAATTTAAAATTTTTTAAATTTAATAACTATTTCTAGATTCATTTATTATTTTTATAATTATTGTCATTTACTTTTTATAAGATTTATAGTGTCTGTTAGATTGCATAATTATTATCTTTTGATAAATATAAGAAATATTGACAAATAAATTATTTTTACTGTAGAAGTTTTTTGTTAATAAAGTTTTACATGTAAATTTGATTCAACTATTATCTTAATAATGTGAACAGTTAATTTATAATGGGAAATATAAAGTCATAGGCTTCTTAATTAGTTTATATGTTATTATTTTTTGCAGCAGATGAAATTCAGTAACCCGCAGCACTTAGGGAATTTCAAAATATTTGAAGCAGAAAGACGACAAATTACATTTTAATATTAAAATAATATTGTTTGATTCTACGCTATTTCAATGTCTAACAACCAACAACACGAAGAATATACAATTTTAACAACAGGCTCAAACAACCGAGGCCAAATGTCTCAACCCCATCTTACATTTACACCACCCACTCAAGTGTTTCGAAGCGAATGGCAACGTTTTCCAGAATTTCATGCTTGGTTACGACCTATTGATGGAGATGTAACAAAAGCATGGTGCATTGCATGTGAACGAATGTTTCGTGCAGATTTAAAGTCTTTACGAGTACACGGTGTGAGTAAAGCTCATGTGCGTATGGTGAGAGCTCGTTGTCCTAATGCAGATGACAATCCTGTTCCACCAATTGAATATAATGTGGTAACTGACAAAAAGGGTACTTATGGTATAGCTGTAGTAACTAATAAAGAAGACAAATCATCACTTGCGTCACGAGCATTATATATGAATCAAACAAATCCTACTGAGGAAATAATTACATCTGAAATGGCAGCACAATCACAACGCGACAAATATGTTGTGGTATCATTACCTAACGAAGATGATGATGACAATGAAGGTCCACAAGCTTCTAGCTCAAATACCCAATACATACAAAAAGAAGTGAATGTAATCGACGAGACTGGTAATTTGGTGTCTGTGGTTACTGAACATCATGTACAAAAAAATAAAGGTAAAATTTAGGTGACCAGGTCAGAGCTGCAATAATAGTTTTTTATTAGAAAAAAAGTGTTTTATTTTGGTATTTATAATGTTGAACAATGAATTTAATAGTTAGTCTTATTTTTCCAAATAAGCAAATTTTGATAAGGTACATTTTAAATAGGTTAGGTTGAATTATTAGGTTTATATTAAATAAAACTTCCCAAAGAGGGTTTTCAAGTTCAAAGGTCCAAGTGTTAACATAATGTTTTAGTGCATGTGTGTTGTACATTATAGCAGTACTTGTCATGTAAAATTAAATTAATTAAATTCCTCAGAAAGCGGGACATCCAGGTTGAATCTGAGATCAAATCATCAGATAATGCAGAAGCACAGAAACAATCTGCTGATGAAGATGACATAGCAATTGAAGAAGTTTTGACCCCACTGCGGATAAAACAAGAATCAGCCGCTAATCGCGCTCATATGATGAAACGAAAACGAGGCCTACAAAAGTATCGTGCAGATTGGGAAAAATTGTCTGAATTTAGAGGCTGGTTGTCACCAGAACCAAAGAGCTGTTATAAAGCTCGATGTGAAGCTTGTGACAAAAGTCTAGTTGCTGATATCACAGTCTTACGAAATCATTCACAGGCTAAAAAACATGTGATGAAAACTGGGGGCACAGTTTACGAAGGTCCAATTGTTAGAAACAAATCAAAAGTTAAGACAGAAGATGATGATGAAGATTCGCCTGATGACTTACAAATGAAATCTTTGAGCATTAAAGGTTTGGATATTGGGTATTTTTTGTATGTCTCCCTGAGTTTATAGCTTTAAATTTTTTTTATTAAAAGTTTTTCTAATAATGATTAAATAATCTAATTATTTTGGTTATATATTAATATTTCCTGGAGTAAATTCTTCAAGCTATAAACTCTATTTTCATACGTTTTCTATTATTTAAAAATAACAATTGAAGATCATCAATCATTGTATTTAAACGACATAGATTTTGTTTTGTTATTATTAAGAAATTATCATTTTTTATATCAGTGTTAGTTTTGGGTCTTCAGTTGTAAAAAAATAAAGTGTTTTGACCTATTTATTATAATTGGTCAGAGCTTACTCGTTTAATTTTGTATTTTATAGCAAATATATTTTGTATGTTAGGTAAATTATAAATCCAAAGATTAGTTTGAGACCGTATGTTTGAAGGACAGTTTTAATCAACAAGCCCTGAAAAAGTTGGTCAGAGCTTTTATTACCGTGTACAATATTTTTTATATTATAGAACAATTATTTATTATGTTAATACTTGTGACCTTGATAAACTATTTGTTACAACATAATTAATCTATAAAATAAAATTATAATTATGTTTAATTCATATATTTTAAGTGACATAAATATATTTGAAGTAATTTTAAGAGAAATTTCTTTTTTAAATTTATATATATAATATACATATATAAATATTATATACATATAATCGTATTTATAACCGAAAAATTGCAGCTCTGACCGATTTTAATAAATGGTTGTTTTATTTAAACATCTGTTTGCCAAATAATAACATTATTAAACTAAAATTTTTATTCATTAGACAATGATGATGATTATGAAGTTGGTCTTCAATCCAATGACTATCATAGTACATCTAATTATGAAAAAATGGATCAAAAACATGAAGAAAATCAATGCAAAGCTATTGGTACAGTTAAATTAGAAACTAAAATAAAGTCTAAAACTATAATTATGTAAATTTTTTATTTTCAGTTTCCAAACCTGCACCGTTTTGGAAAGCTACAGCTGTCGTTAATGGTCATGTGACAGAGTTAAAATTAAGTGATTATAGTGGTCGTTATTTGGTCCTATTTTTTTATCCTCAAGATTTGTAAGTTGTATAATTAATATTAAAATTTAACTATAGTCCAGCCTATGAGAGACCATTTCTTGTCAGCGACCAAAACTTATCTATTGTTGTCGCACATTCCCACCACTAAACTCTCCAAAACACTGGCTGCCGCCGACACCTTTACTGTTCTGCCTCCGTCCGCTTATTTGTATGTGCAAAGGAGTGTGGTTCTCTCGTGGGCCGGAGTATAGTTTTAATTTAAATAATTTTGAGAAATACTATGTTGCTAGCTGCTATTTATTTTAATTAATAATTTACTAAATTTAAAATAATATATTTTTTCATTATTTAAATAAAATAACTATTTATAAGTCTAAATGTTAATTTCTTTTTAAATTACTTTTAAATTTTAATATATATTTGGACGGTATAAAACATTAACATACTGAATATTTATGTCTGATTTTTCCAAATCTTATAAAATGAACCACGGGATGTTCAAGCATCGTAGCTTTTCAAATAATCAGCACCTATGTTAATAAGTGATTCTTTTATCCATTTCAGTTATAATCAAATAATTTTCATTAATTAATGTTCAATATTAGAACTTGTGTATCATAGAAATTTGTTATGCCCAAACTAATACCGTACTTAAATGGTATTGAGCTCACGGCTTCGCATTTGGGCAACACTAAAGTGTTTATACTTTTATATGATCTACATTTATGTGTATAGATTCAATTTAGCTATAATCAAATACTTATAATTTTAAATATTTAATAATAGAACTTGTTTGTTATTAATATTATGCCCAAACTAATACCGTACTTAAATATGTTGAGCTCACGGCTTCGCATTTGGGCAACACTAAATTGTTTATACTTTTACATGATCTACATTTATGTGTATAGATTCAAATTAGCTATAATCAAATACTTATAATTTTAAATATTTAATAATAGAACTTGTTTGTTATTAATATTATGCCCAAACTAATACCGTACTTAAATATGTTGAGCTCACGGCTTCGCATTTGGGAAACACTAAATTGTTTATACTACCATATGATCTACATTTTATATGTATTCGCTCATTTCAGTAATAACCAAATATTTTCAATTTATAAATCAATTTTAATTTTTGTTACAATATAATATACTCCAATATCTAAATATGTTTAATTCTGTGCAATTATTAAGCTCGAGTTTTTACATTTATATAATACTATATTGTTTACACTTCTACATGAATTAATAAATTTACTTGTTTTTACCAATTTACTACTGTATTATAAATAATACTATGTTATACTTCCTTACCAAGTATTTGCTATTATCTATCTATTTAAAAGTTAAATAAATTATATTCCCACTAATTTTAAACATGGTGTTATTATTGTTTAACATATTATTAACAAACTTTTATAATATTTTATAGTTCTCGTATTTGTCCAAGTGAGCTGATTGCATTAAGTGATAGAGTATCTGAATTCAGAGCACTTAATACTGAAGTAGTTGCATGTTCTGTGGATTCATACCTTTCTCATCAAGCATGGTCACGTACATTGCGCTCTGATGGAGGCATTGCTGTACCTAAAATGCCACTATTATCTGATCCAACACATGCCATTAGTAAAAGTTATGGATGCTATTTATCAGAACTTGGCCATTCTCTCAGGTGACGATTTAAATTTTTAATTTCTCAATAAACAAATAATTTTTAATTTGTATTCTTACGTTTTTTTCAGAGCTCATTATATAATAGATATGAGAGGTATTTTAAGACATGTAACAATTAATGATCTACCTGTAGGCAGGAATATCAGTGAAATATTAAGACTTCTAGAAGCATTTCAATACACTGATGAAACGGAAACATTATGCCCTGCTGATTGGAAACCTGGCGAACCAACTATATCATAATTGTATTATTATTATTATTATTATTATTATTATTACTACTAAGCTATTTTAAATTTTTATTATTATAGTTCATTTATTTTACTAAATTAAAGTTAATTTAGTGAACTTGACAACTTCATAATGAATAATGTTCTTTATGATGTACCCTTATATGTTCAAATTCACATTATTACATGTACAACGTACATCTCCAACACTGGAGAATTAGACAATTTGTGTATTTATTTTTATCAAAATTATTTCAAATAAAATTTGTGAGTGATATGTTAAACTGTCGCCAAGATAATTGATGTGAAACATCCATGTTGTACCTAATATAATATAAATATTGAATTACAAAATAAATAATGTCAACCATTTATTTTTAATTTAATTCATGCCTGACATCTACAAATATTTAACTGTACATGACAATAATATTATAATTCTTTTCTGTGCTAGTAACTATTAAACCTACCTTCGTTTTCTTTTTTTTCTCTCACTCTCTCTCTGGTAACATAATTTTTTTAAAAATTTAAATGACTATAATTTGTTAATTTTGAAGCAATTTAAACTAATTATAGTCATAACCCCTAAGTCACAAACATGTTATACAAACGCCTTGTCTCAGAGATTACCAACAACTCTGACCAGGACTGTTATCAGAGAACAGTCGAACGTGTATCTCGATACTTTCAACCTAGTTATAACATTCTAAAACATAAGTACCTGCGATATGTATATTTATTATGTACATGTGATGGTATCCTAGTGCCTACGATTACAATCATTACGGCATGTCATACTAACATTTGAAAATATTGTGTATACTATACATAAAAATAATAATATAATATCAGTTTATTAAAGTTAAAATACCCACAAATGATATTTTTTGAATTACAACAAAATAATTAAAATTGCTATTATTCGTTTAAATATTTAATTTTGTTAACATTTAAACTGCATAAAAAATATTGATTAGTTTAAAGTGTAATATGTTCCAAAAAACTAAAAATAACATAAATAATAAATTTACAAATTTTTATTTTTGTTACATTCGTTTGTATACAAATCACTTTATTTTCTTTAAACATGATTTAAATATGGCAAAATTAAAATAGACAAGTGGGTGGGCTATACTGTACATTAAATGTCGAGTAGGTCACTATTATGGATGTGTTAAATTTGAATTAAATTATATATTTATACATGATACATCGTTGTATAGTGTTATGAATAACCATTCTGAGCGAAGGTTGTTTTTATTGATATAGTCATAGTCATTGATAATACACTAGTCAATAAAAATTATAATAAAATCTATAATATCTATTCTATAATTGATGATATAGCGATGAATGATATTTATTTTACTTTTATTACTATGTGAAGTTTTTATAAATTTTTAGCTACAAAAAGTTTGAAATATTTTACAAATTTGATGAACTACTTACATTTCAATTTAAAATTAAAATGTGCATATATATATATATATATATATTTGAAATAACTTTATGCAGATATAAGAATAAGTTATGTAGAACCTTATATTAAATTTTCAAGAATTTTACACCAGTATTTTTTTATTACAATTTATACAGAAAATATTAGGTATTAAAAAATCAAAAATTATATAAATTGCTTAGTTAAAATATTTTAAAAATTACACCATACCTACAAAATAGTAGTAATAAAATAGTAATCTAAGCTCTTGGTGGAAATTTTAAGTTTTTTAGGTTATTTTTATTTAAATAATAACAAAATAAAGAAATCAATTCAATCAAAAACCTAGTTAAACATTTATTCAACTATAAAAAAGTATTTGAAAGTTTTGATTTTTAAAGTACGCACTTGATTCAATTTCCTATCCAACCCACACTCAAAGTTGAAAATTGAAGCATTTTATCAACTGCTTATCGTATAGACACACAAAAATAAAAATAAAAACAAAAAAAACTTTTAATTGTAAAATAAATGTAAATACATTTATTGCTCTACTCAAAATCTAAAAAAAAATAAATTATTCATACCCATGGTTTTTTAAAAGTTTATCTTCTATTATTTTATTATACTAAATTATTATCCATGATAAATTTTGTGTTTTTATTCAAAATATTATAATACACTTTTATGTAGAAATTGATTAAATTAAATTTATATGAAGATTCAATTGTATACAGGTTTAATTAGTGATTAGACATGTATATATTATAGCTATATTTAATTTAATAACATGTTGAGCAATAACTTTAAATCATTCAAGTGGTCTGTTAAAAAGCACGCTAAAATAAAACATAAGTACCTTAGAGTTATAATTTTCAGATATACAGAATTACAGTTTTATATAACTAGTATAATAAGGTTAGTTTTAGGTTCGATGATTAACAACTGAATAACTACGATGGACAGTGATTCTAAAACAAGAAATCGTTTGAAAATTTGATAGAACTATAACTTGAATGTACATTTATGGTAAATAATTGTTATTGTTTAAATGTTTCTCCTTGTCCTGTGAATGCTAGAATAATTAATTATATTTATATGTTCACAATATACCACCAAGGAACCTAATTCAAAACAATTTATGTACATTGTTTATTTGTTTACCTTTATTTCTTTGTCCGTGGCACTAAAAAACGCTTACATTTTCTGGAAAGAATTATAAGACGTCGTCGGACATTTTGATTAGTCATCAATGGGGCATAGTATAATTTAATATGAATATTGAAATACATAATAAATAAAATCAGTTTTTTTTTTTAAATAATGTCAACCATTTATTTTTCATTTAATTGATGCCTGACATCTACAAATATACGAATTGTTTTATGTAGTCTTCGATTTTTGTACAAAAAGAAAAATACTTAACTGTACATGACAATAATATTCACGCGCGTTAATATTTACAACGTGTCCATTCAGTTCCAATAAACACTAAAATTTTTTATAAATATATCATAATCTAGATAAAACAAAATTTGTTTCTTTTGTAAAAAAAAAATTATATATATATCATAATATTAAAATAATAATAATAATTATTATTATTATTATTGAAATAACATATTTTATATTACATTATTAATAGTATAGTCTACATACAATTCATTTTGAGGCAATTTAACATTAATTTTTCAGGTTGAGATAAATTAAAAAATAAATAAAAATAAACGCACTTACAACATTATAATTATTAATTATTATTTTCTATAGACACATTATATATACATTACAATACAAAGTATAAAATATTTTTTTGAAATATTAAAAAAAAAAATAAATAAAAATCAATGTTACATTTTTTAAGTATCAGTTTGACTAATTTATAATAATAACCCCCACAAAAATTGATTTGGGACATTATTTACATTAAAAAAAAAAAAGAAAGTGTTCACTATACACAATGTTTATGCGGAAAATGTCAACTATTTATAGGCTATAATATAAATATTAACAAAACCTCAATAATAAAGGAATTAACATTATTGATTAGCTTGAAAAAAATTCTAAAAACAATCACACGGTCAGTCTCTTTGTTTGATTTGTCTAAGGATTTTAATTTAATTTTAATATATATAATTTTTAAATTTCTTAGTTTTTTTGTTTTTTTTCCAACTGATTCAAAACAAAAGATTCCGGAAATTTGTTTGCGTAAAATAGTAAACTATTTTATTCAATTATAAATAAATAAACATAAAGAAAATTAATTTGCAGTAAGTGAAAAAAACCGTTATACAACTTTAAAAAAAGAATTAATCTGGAAGAATAAAAATTGCATTCGTATCGTTATTGGGCGAGAGGAGACGGCGTATTTCTGGAACATTGGAATAGGACACGCGATATGAGGGCTGCCACTTGCTGATCGAGTATTTGGCTCATGACTAACGACAGTAACCTCTGCTCTTGTTGCAAGAACAAAGGTCTGTTGTCTGGATGTCTGGATAATAGCAACAATATTCGCGCTGCTCTCCTTAACATGTCTAAGCTAGTTCCCATTGAATCAGGATTATCGCGGAGTGCATTCAGCCCATGAGTATTTACCACACTCAGAGCATTCTGTTCAGTCTGTTCAATAAATGCTACCAGTAATGAAACACATGGACTTTGAAGAGCAATTGTACGTGCCATACCACTGTCTGCAGCCGCTAAGTAGTGTAACAAATTGACTGCGAATTCTCTGAGTACCTAATAAATAAAATTATACCATTTAGTTTTGAAAAGTTTAGGTTAGTTGTAATAAGACTCGCAGAGATAAATGTTTATAACTAAATAGGTAGTTGCAAAAATCATTTTTTCACAAAATATAAAATGGGATTGTAAAAAGCTTTATTTTTATCACACAAAGTTAAAGGTAAAAAAAATAAAAACGGATAAATTTTAAAAATGTGTAATAAACAATAATTAATTAACAGAGAGGTAGGTATAAACACTATAAAGTAAATAAAAATGAACCGTTTTGTAAAACTAAGAATTAAGTTAAAATCGTAACACTAACTAACTGGGTAATGGGCAGTGTATATTTACTCAAACATAACTTACTTGTTCTTCAGTCCTGCATAACAAACGAGTAAGGACGTTGGCCAATTTTTCTAGTCTTGAGTAAGGTGGGGTAGCAATGACCAGATCTACATTATTATCGGTGACACATAACTTGCATAAACATTCCAATGCTAGTCGTTGAGGTGAGAGTGGTGCTGAAGGAAACGGATCTTGGCCTGCAGCTGCCGGACATATAGCCCAATGTAGCAGACCATCTAAGATAGGCCGTGAAATATCTTCATTGAATGTGCTCAAATCAACATAACCAGCAATGTTAGCCAAAGAAACTAGCAAGTTTTCTCTGACAACGTCTAAGTAATCCCACCACCACTTTGCGTCATTGCCTGGTTCAATTGTATCAGCATCTGTTGTTGTAGTACAATTGAATAATGACTCTGTGTCATCGTCAGCTTTATCATAATTCCTAGTTTTTGACGAGCGCAGTGGATGTTCGTGGTGTGTTAATAACAGCTTGCCAACCAAACCAAGAAATGGGCCACTTTTAGCAAACTCTAATTCATTACCAGGAACAAATGAAAGATTTCGTAAGATATTCGATATACACACACACCGTTTACCAATGGAATCTTGGCTTTCGCTTATTAATGACAAGCTTGATTCATCTTTAGAGAAACTTTCATCTTCATAGTCTGTTATGCTCTTGCGCTTTAATACGCCCATTGGATCACGTACATTAATATTTTTTATACTTACAATATTGTCAATACTGTTTTGTACTAACTCTTTATCATCTAATTCTTTTTTTATACATGCCTTATTATCTAATATTTCTGCTTTAGGTTTATTACTCTTCAGTAATTTGACAAATGGCACAAGACCAAACTCTGAACGAAAACAAGGTACAAGAAAACTTGTATCTGTTTCAGCAATGTTATATCCCATGTCATAATTATCAATTACATCCCATGATCTCTTGCCATTTTTAATAAATAATTCTTTAGATCCATCAATAATTGCGGAACTCTTAATTGGTCGTTGATTTGGGAAATTAGGATCTGGGAAATAAGCTTTTTCATTTGGATTTACATTATCTACAGCACCAACATCTGGTATATCTTCTATCACTTTAGACTTTTCATACCAGCAATACGATTTGATATCAGTATCAAGCATATCAACTAGTGACTGCCGGAAATGTTCTAAGAGTACATCTAATAATCCAGGCATATGTGTTAGTCCAAAAAAGGGTATAGACACATCATCAAACAGCAATATATTGAGCACATCCAAGGCCCAAGTAGACTCAGCTAAAAGACCTGAACGTAAAGACATCATCAATCGCCATGCATCCACAGGTGCAACATCATGTCGCATCATTCGACGTCGTTTGTAAAGAATTGGTGTTACAGCTTCTATACTATCAGGAGGGAAAATAACTTCTCGCTTCAATAAACTACTGCCTTGAAACATTGGTTGCCCTGGCATTCCAGGCTAAAGAAAAAAAAAATTTATTTAATTGCAAAATATAGTACCTCAGGAGGTAGATACTATTACTTAGGTTATTGTTATCTTTATACCTAAATAATATATATATTCATTAACTGATAGATAAGAGATTTTAAAAATATTATGAGGAACACAAATGAAAAATTTTATAATCCCTTATATATTTATTAGCAGTTAATAAAAATAAAATAATTTAACTTATAGAAAGATTACGGTTTTAAGGTAAAACAATTACTTATAGTAACAGTACAAAGATGCAAGGCAAAGATAACAGTCCTTAGTTTAAAATAATTTTGAAAAAATATTATTCACCTTCATATGTGGTGGTGGAGCCATTGGACCATGTGGTCCATACGGTTTACTTCCGTCAGGGCGATATCCATGTCTAGGCATCCTCATTTGTGCTTGTGCCATTGGACCCCAATGATTCTAAGAAACACATAAGTATGATAGAATATTGCTAAATACAGCAAATTATAAACAAATAAAAAACTACTCACTTGTTGAGCACCATAAGGTTGTCCTTGTGGTGGATATCTATGTTGTTCCCACTGGGGTGGTTGTCCTGGGTGTGATGGAGGCATAGAACGTGGTGGACCCTGTGACCAATTCTGTGGTGGTTGAGATCCAGGTGGATATCCAGGTCTCGGATATTGATTAGAAGCAGCATTTGGTGTACCTGTCCATCCTGAAGTTAATTTAGATCGTTAATTTTTAGGTTTGAAAATTGAAGAAATATTGTTTAATATTTACCTGGATACATAGGTCGTTGCTGAGGACCATAACCTGGATAACCAGCTGGCTGGGGAGGACCACCTTGTTGATCTTTAGCAAAATCAGGATGACGCCGTGGCTGTGGAGGTGGCATTCCTTTTCCTGGGTAAGTACCCGGAGCACTAGTAGGTGGATATCCAGGACTCTAAAATAATAATAAAGATATTAAATTATGTAAAATAGATTTGAATTAAACAAATTAATTAATATATATATACATACAGCGGGAGGTTCTTGTCGATAATAATCTGGTTGAGGTTGCTGACCAGGTGGATAGCCAGGGGTAGAAACTGATCCTCCTTGTGTTTGGTTTACTGTAGCAGGTGAAGAATTCTGTGGTGGTGGCGGTCCAGGAAACCTGGGTGGTTGTTGATAGCCAGATGGTGGTGGAACTGGTCCACGTCCATATGGATCTTGACCATTGCCAGGTCCCTGAGGAGTATTAGGTGGGCCTTGTGGAGGAGGAACTGAACCACCATAATTTCTTTAATAAAAAAAAAATTGGTTAGCAAACAGAAATACTTTTTACACACAAAACATTAATTATTAATTGTTACCTGTCGGCATCATTTGAATAAGGTGGATATAAAGGTGGTCTCACTGGGCCACTTGGGTAACCAACTGGAGTACTAACTGGTGGATAATGTTGTCCATACTGATCATTGCTGCCTGGATACTGCTGGTTGTATCCACCTTGTCCTTGGTAACTTCCTTGAGTTCCTATCAAGTCATGAGATGTCAAATGACAATAATAATTGTAACGCATATTTTAAGCATTATTTGTCTTTAGTCTTAATTATTTATAGTTAATATAATATAATACATCTATATTTATTTATTTATTTTTAATATTAAAAATTAAATTAAGTATAAACAACAATTAAATATATCAGAATCATAATAACACTATCTTAATATATTTTAAAATAAAAAACTATATCGTAATTCGTAATAGTAATAATTGTATTAAAATTAAGCCATTTAACATTACGAAAAATAATTGATAACGAATACGAGTTATCACCATTGTGTTATACACACTACACAACACCACTTATAACCTGCACAAGTAAAACGATATCAATAAGACAATATGTGTATCCACAGACGACTATGTTCTCACATTTTTCATTAGCCTTATCGCCCTTATCAGGCAGTCTTTAGAACATAAATAAGTTTTATTTTTATTTTTGCATGTGGCTAATTCTAAACATTTGATAATGCCGCAATTTTATGAAGACGAAAGATGTTATTTCACTCACACTCTCTATCTATATCTGTATATCAATATAATATACGTAGAGTATAAGATAGCACAATAATTTAACTATTTTAACTTAGATTAAACATGGCAAGCCGCAAGTCACAGTTCGGTACAGTAAAAGTGAACGACGAAATTGTATATATTATTTCCATTAACATAAACAAACATAATATAATATAACAATTTTGAGTTGAAAAAAATCTATTTAGTGTAGTTACTAGTTACTGATTACTCGTTACGTTTAATACCTAAGTAAATTCACCTAGTATAAAATTTAAAGTCAAGAATATAATATGTAGATTCCAGGGCGTTTAAAACAATATTATTTGATGTTGTTATTGACAAGTTAGCTTTTAAGCAAGTTAAACACCTCATCATACGTCTTTTAAAATTATAATATTTTACATAATTATAACACGCATTCAAATTTAAATACCATTATAGCCTATGAGATGCTTTAGATAATATTTTTATTTCTTATCTTAACTTTCGATAACAGATCAAATCACTAAAATGGTAAAGATAACGTCACAAATTTAGTTCCTTTGAACGCGCATATTTGTTATATTGTATGTTTGTTAGACAGAGACAATGGCGCGAGTTTAGTGTTATCAAAAAATGTTTTTCTAATTACTCAATGCAAATGATTATGATTAAGATAATTTTCTTAATTTTCTATCGTTATTTTAATTTCCAAATTAATTTCAATAGACAATACAAATGTTTGGTTAATTAAATAATATAATATAGCCTTTAAATAGTAGTCAATGTTATAGAATGATTATATTCTCAATCCAAAACCAAAAGTATAAAGGGAATGAGAAAAATTAACGAAATTTAAAAATTAAATATTCTATATGGAGCGAATAGTTAATGCGGTACACTGAAATAAATAATTTCCAGTTCTTACTTTCTAAGTTATACGGTACTGATAAAAAAAAAAAATGTATATTACATAACTGATCGAGACAAAAAAACTGTTCAAAATTTGTACATAGTGAAAGAAAAAAAATTAAATTTACTAATACTTTTTAGTTTTTATAATTGTATAGTATTTAAGTATATTTTAACTTTAATAGGTAAAGATTAACAAAATGATAAATGTTTGTAATTTATTACAAGCTTGGGTTAGCCCACACGAACTATTAAAAACATTTTTAAAACTATAATAATAATAATAGGTATATTAAACATATATATATTAACTTCTAATTAATTTAAATTCTATGAAATATTACTCATTATTTTAGTGATAAGGATAACGATTAGATTTATGTATTAAAAGAATGTTGTTAGTGAAAGGTAAACAAAAATATAAAATTTAAACATTAAAATTGAATAATGCAACAATTTTTGCTACAGGCACAAAAATTATATGAGGGGCAGCTGCATTAAAAAAGTCATTAAGTTTTTGAGTAATCTAAGAGTTGTTACAAAACTACAAGAAATATGAGGGTTTGATTTATCAATTTGTTCAAATACTGTCTCAGGCAATTAAATATCCATTAAAGTTAACAAAAAATGTATTTTTATCTTTAAAGTCAAATAACAACTAAATTTAAAACTGATATGTCAAAAATATTATAATCAATAACTTTTACAATAGATGATTTTATTGATAAAAAATTATGAAAGACGATTTTACGTGAATTTGTATTGTTAATGATGCGTGCAAATGAGGGAAAGAACAAATATTGCGACAATATCCTCATACCTAATTTTTTTTTAATACAGCAGAAATTATCTTACAAATGCGTAATACAACAAACTTACGCTCGACTTTTCATTAATTTTAATATTATTTTAGTCAATTAAAATTTAAAATTAACAATATACTTATGATCTTTGAAGTAATTTTTGATCTTTTAAAGCTTTTTACACATTTTTTGCATACTAATGAAATTGTTTTAAATATAAAAATAAAAAATGCTTCTAGATTTTATAATGCGTGTTTATCTGGGCTTTTTTAGGAGGATCTGACGCTCACACTTGTGTTGTCTCTGTATTATTAATATATTCTACATGATATATTAATAAGTAACATATACAGGTGATGCACAATTATAGGTATTATTGAGTCTTTTTAAAAATTGTTTAATTTGTATTTACATATTTTACAACATTATACAGTTAAATAAGACTAAATAATTTATCTGTTCTATAAAAAAATGATTAGTAATTTAATTTTAACAATTCATGTTAAAAATAAACATATGATTATTATTAAACAATACATTATGACCACAATTTAATTAAGTAGTTATTGAAAAGTGAAAATAAAAATTGGTTATCAAAACACGAGAAAATTATAAACAAGTTTCCAATTTATTTAAATGTTTTATTTCAACTAGTAACAAATATCTTTTGAATTTAATATATATATTTTTAATAGTACCATAAGTGATTAAGTTATGAAATACAAATATTTGGTTAGCTATCAATTTAACCCTTTGACTACTGTTATTATATTAACACCAATGACTTTCACTTAATTGAAAAAAAATTGTATATCAAATAAAGTAATATTTTAATTCTATGATTACAGAAATAAGTTTACATCAATGCACTAAACATCACTTACCTCTTGCTGTTATGCATACTCTTTCTTCTTAATAACAAAATATCTGCAGAAATCTCCAATCAAAAAAATATTTCCCCAATAAAGTAAATTTAGTACTATACAGCTAAGTATAATCGTATTTTAATGCAATAGTCAAAGGGTCAACCAAGTTTTAGTAAATTGTGTTTATAGTGTAAATAATTTAATATTTTGAGTTACAATATAGTTAAACATTTAGATTTAAACAAATAATATTAAACCAAAAAAGATTTTTTTATTAATAACCTGCTTATAAACTTATATATAAATAAATATCAAAAAATCTTACCATGAGGAGGATGAGGAGGTCTTTGAGGTGAATTATAATCTTGTGGACCACTATAACCTCCATATCCTGGGTAACCATCTACATGACCGGGTCCTGGAGCAGTTGGTGCAGATGGTAACGAGTCTTGTGAATTAGATCCTGCAGAACCTAATCGTAATTATTTACTTGAATCCAACATACTCAACACACAAAGTGTGTTGAACAAGATCACTTACCAGGAGAAGGCACAGATGTTGCTTTAGAACTTTTTTTCTTTGAGGAAGATTCAACTTGATTGATTATAGGTATAGGATCGATGCCTCCACGGTCAAAGTGACATTCATACGGTAACAAATTTTTAGTGTAGTGTTTTCTTAGAGTGTAAGCTGCACTAGATGATGCACCAATACCCAATAAACCAGCAACATCCTTCCATATTTTATTTTTTGTTACCTAATAAATTAAGTTATAATAAGTAAATACATATTAACTAATGCTACTGAATAGTCATCAGTAGAGCCTTGATTTTGGTCTTAAAAATAAGTTGAACATGGTGATATACACCAACGTTGTAGGAATATTGGTGACTTTTACATAATATAATTTATGTAATTTAACATGATCACAAATTGAAAAAATATTTACCTATTACTACAAACATAACTTGGTAATAACAACAAGTCTTAGCTATGAGAATATAAAAAAATTAATCAAAAATAAAATTTGACGCACCTTGCAAACCTCCATGAAACCTCCTCGCTCTTTAACATATATATACAAGCGGAACAAATCAAGAGGGTTTTTGGAGATAGTAGGACATGTAGAAATTGGTGTTCCTCTTTCTTCCATAAAATGTAATAATTTATCCAACCAAATGCGCCGCTCTGGATTATCATCCATTTCATACAGTTTACTCAAGCTGTCATGTTTCTAAAAAAAATATAATTGTTTAGTTTAAACGTACTCTTTGCAAGTTAAGAAAAATATTACCTTTGGTCGATATACATGTTCGTTTTGAGGAGCTATGTGGCTATTAAATACTGGATTATGAGATGGAGGTCCTCTAGGCCAAGCAGGTGCCATTGGATCCGGATTTGAGTACTCATCATGGGCAGGTGAACATGGTGGTCCCATAATACCACCCATTCCTTGTTGATACATCATACCACCACTCATGTTTTCTTTTCTTTTAGGTGTTGTACAATTTGAGTCATCACCAGAAGCTATAAAAACAAAATCAATAATTATTAGCTTTAAAATAATATTATAATCATCTAAATAAATTTTAATATAACAATTACCTGCTGAGGCATTAGATAGAGTCGATTGCTGACTTGCATCATCAATAGCGGTACCATCAGGTCCAGTAGTAACAACAGAAGTTACAACACCACTAAGACTTTGCTGTTGTTGTGATACTTCGTGATCAACTGACATCATTGAAGGGTTTGGTGGTGCCATTGGAGGACCAGTATTTGATTGAACTGGTGCTGGTGGGCCCATACTATGTGGAGGCATTGAATTTAAATAATTTCCTGGCCCAGAATTAGGTGGGATTGGACCTGATGTCTGATAGCCTCCAGGCCCTTTATGTTGTTGCTATAGTTAAAGAAAAAGAAATTAATTAATTTCAAAGGAGTTTACAATTAAATATGCATTAAAAATAAAAAACTAGTAATAAAGCAAAATATTATAAGCCACATATAAAGCATTAGTTTTGTGTTTGTTTGGATGTTCACCTGTAAGTGTTGCTTGAGGTAGTGTGGATGAGGTGGTGTATGAGGCCTGGGACCAGGTGAGACAGGTGGAGGTGGTCCAGGAGAAGTGCCTTGCTGCATTGAATGCATTTGATGAGCATGTGGATGCATATGGGGTCCCGGAGGGGGCGGGTGATGCGGATGGTGATGGTGTAATGGTGATTGTGCAGGGGGAGGGTGCTGAATTGGTGGTTGTTGGTGTTGTTGAGGCTGTGTTTGTTGTGGTGACTGTTGTTGCTGTTGTTGTTGTTGCTGCTGCTGCTGCTGCTGTTGTGGGGAAGATGATGGGGGAGGTACTTTGGTAGGTGTAGGTGGTTGAACAGGACCACTATGGTGACTATTATTTAATGGAGGTGGTGCTTGTGGTGGACCACTACCAGGCCATCCCTGCAAAGCACATTTTGTGTCACAAAAAGCATGTCATAGAATGTATAAAAAGCAAATACAATACAACAAATACCAAACGTTTTTTGTAATTTATAATATAAATAAAATGTTTAGTAGTGTTTAAATTATTCCAAATATATTTTTAATATATTATAAAAAATTTAAACACCAAATAAAGTTACCCAATAAAATGTTAAGTATTAGTAATGACAATGATATTAAATATAATAAAACAATGTGTTACACAAAACATTTCCCCGATTAAAAACTTACTTGATAAGGAGGAAATTGATGAGGGGGTCCATGATGCATCGGCATACCTCTAGGAGAGTATTGTTGTGGAGGACCATTACTATTAGGTGGTGGATACCCTTGATAAGGTATACCAGGAGGTCTAGCACCGTAATTACCTAAATAATCAACATATACGATTAAACACATAGAACATTAATTAAGAGAATGTTCATCAAAGTTGGTCATATTTTACCAGGAGGTTGTTGAGGGTATGATCCCATAGGCGGAGCAGGCTGCTGTTGTGAAGGATAACCACTATGTGATGATACAGGTGGAGGGGGGCCATAAGGATTTGGTCCAGGCATTTTGTACGGATTTTGTACTGGTGCTCCAGATGAAGGACCCGTCATATGAGGCATTCCACTTGGAGGTTGTGGGGATGGTTGTTGTTGATATCCTTGTTGTGGCCCCATAGGCGAATGACTCATTCTATTATTTTGAGTAGCTTGCCCTGGATCAGGCTGCTGTTGACTGCTTGGTGGCCTAGGCGGCATTGGAATGTTCTGTTGCTGTTGTTGTTGAGGCGGTCCACCACCCGGCGGTGCTGTGACAGCCGGCGACATGGAACGCGAACCAGTAGATCCTGTAGGAGACGGCGATGGCCGCAAAGGAGTGCCACCATTGCCAGCACCAGTACCACAATTACTATCGTTACTGTTTTGACTTGTCAAATCCTGTATAAAAACACCGTAGGCGTTATTGACGGGGAAATATATAAATACAAATAGAATCAACAGGTCGGACTTAGACTGTAAAAAGATGCAAAAGGACCATACGGTTAGAAGGATGAAGAGGAAAAGAGGTAGGGGGTCAATAAAACATGTGGAGGTTTCGGGGAAGACCTACCGTCTGGTCGGGGAAAAGTACGATCGAAAGAGACGGAACGAGGAATATAGAGAAAGAGAAAACGTGGTATGTACTATATACACACAAAAGGTATTCCTTCTATATTGCGGTAATTGGAAAAAGAGATGATTGAGCGGAGGGCTGGTGGCACGTGGAAGAGCGAGGGGACAACAAAGTTGTGCACGACGAGACGCGGAGGGTTAGAACCTTTCCGTCGACTGGTGGTGAAGAGAAGGGTGAGAGAGAATGACTGAGAACAAGGACCGCGGCAAAAGGGTGGAGGTAACACGCTATTCTCGACACATATATTTACACACACACACAAATATATATATATGTATACAAAGAGTGTACACAAACGGATGATAAGGACACCGGTAAGAGACGGAACAGGGGATTGGTAGAGGGGAAGAGGCACGTGTGATGCCATTCATAACATGGACAGACCACACCAGTTATTTCACCATCATTGCCAGTTTTCAATATAAATCAAATAGGTTGTACGTTGTTACATCTTCGCAATGTGTAAACGGTTGTGGCTTCCTTTTTTTCAATGGAATGGGGTCAAAAACCGACCATGACCTTTTGGGACTTATCAATCACTGTGCATTTTTAGCAGTGAAAACAACGGAAAGGGAAAGTACCAAACAAACGTATTGTCAACAACAATCATTTAAATTCTAATAAACCGTACGATTTAATTTGAAATAACATAAGAATAATCAAAGTAAGAAACGTACGAGTATATTATTACACATGATATTATCAAATAATTACTCATAGGTATAAATCTTGTG
This sequence comes from Aphis gossypii, assembly GCF_020184175.1. Lineage (NCBI taxonomy): Eukaryota > Metazoa > Arthropoda > Insecta > Hemiptera > Aphididae > Aphis > Aphis gossypii. The sequence goes on along the minus strand of NC_065531.1, from coordinate 13,301,891 downwards.
AAATACGAAAATAACTAAATTAATTATAAAATACTTTAATTTACGACACTCTATTAAAAAAAACTGAGGGTTGCTAAGTTAAATAAGTTTCAAATAAACCTCGTCATTGAGTAAGTCACTGCAATGTATGTAAAAGTCGAATTAAATCATTGCATATGATACACACATTTTAGCAAAGTAGTGTAGTATAAATCTCTTTAATTTTCTAAAGATTTTTATAATTTATTAATAACATTATGAATAATCTATATTTCTATTAGTAAACACGGTAATTTGAGCTAAAATTTTTAAAAATGGCATAATAGAATATTTTATACCTATAGTAATAATATAAAATTATATCATTATGTTTCAATTTTCTTAACATAGATGTTAATACCGACTGCGATGTTCCATAGAAGAAAATTAGAGAAGAACAAAGTATGGATAGCTTGAAATTAGTCTAATACATTATAATTCAATACTATTACTAATGGAGAATTTCCTGTCACAACACAAAAATAAAACCATTTTTTTTAAGTTTATGTAAACAATATGTAAGATACTCTAAGTCAAAAATTAGATCTTCTAGTTTTGCATTATATAATATTTAAACGAATAAATAAATACGATATATATATATATATATATATACATACTTTATTACATTTAAACAGTTAAATATTAATAGATTTAAAATATAATAATTGATAATTGATTTTAAATAAAATATGGATGGCTATTCAATATTTCAATTAATGTTAAAGAGAATGATTATTAAAAACTGAGTAATAATTAATTATAGTAAAAACTACAATGAAAAACAATTAGCAGGTGTAAGCATATTTCATGAATCGACAATATTAATATTTATAATATCTATAAATATGATAATTTTAATGTTTTAATAAATAGGTATCATATTTTCCAACCAAGTGATTTTTATAAAGAACATTTCGTATAGTCTATAGAGGATAATGATGATGCTGTTCAAGTAACTGCATTAAGTCTTAAATTAGGTATTGTATGAGTGTAGTCAGTATGAAAAAATCGATAGTAAATTTTTACTATAAATTAAACGTAGCAATCGTTTTATGTTACAAGACAAAGAAAAAAATACAGACTTATTTGAATTTACTAATTGATTCATGAAATGTATAATAATATTATATTATTAAAGTATTAAACCAATATTACTGACGCTAAAAGTTGTAAAAACACATGGATAATCACTAATTAATAATAATTGATTGGGTAAAAATTATTATAAACTAAAAAAATTTGATTATTATATAGGTATCCAAAGAAAAATCGGCTGTGAAGAATAAAAGATAAGTACAACAAAGTAGATGCCACGAAGTCGATGGCATTGTTGTATTGATATAATATATTGTGTCTCTTTATTGATCCCAACGCGGGCGGTAAAAGCATGGACAAAATATGAAGGCCGCAGCCGGTTTGGTATATGCGAAGACTATATTTTAACTTGTAAATTTTTCAATTAATATAATACTAAATTATTTTATAATAAATATTTACAAAATAAATAAACTAAAATTGTATAAAAGCATATCAATAATACACAACATAAAATAAATATTAGTCTCAATCAAAAAAAAAAATAATAATAATAATAAAATAGTTATGAATAAGTATCATTACCACGAAAAAAAATTTCATTGAAATATATGTAGTTGAGAGTATAATTTGTGTACTTTATTTTAATTATGTATATTGTATTTTGTAAATAAACGATTGGTGGTAGTGGTCTCAGTGCATGCAATAACACCGTATTTATTTTTTGTAATCAAAAAAAAAATATTATACTTGAAAATTTGATTATCTATTCAATAATCATATAAAATGATTTAGCAAGTACTCAGTTTAATAATTAATTAAAATAATAATAATTTAGACTGCAAATGTTTAAAACTACAGAGTAATTACAAAAACCCTGTACTGCAAACAAATTTTATTTCAGTCGAAATCCTCAGTAATCCATTGTTATCCGCCAGTTAAAACGGCATAATTGATCCAGAGTTAATGGGGAAATGTTAACAATCGGTCCGTCCGTGTATAACGCACGTCGTCGGTAAAAATTCAAAAATAATATACACGTGCATAAACAAAGCGTTTCGCATTCGTACACATACAACAACATAATATATATTATACTGCTGATGATACATTATTTTTGTTAGGTAAAAAAAGAGAAACGAATGGAAGTAATAATAATAAAAATACACAACGAGCGGAGGCGATGTGCATCGTTAGTACACGAATCATTAACAGTAAAGACATTTGGCAAAAAGTATCATAATATACTAGGGGTATTATAGAACTACCTAGCAGCAGTAAATAGTAATAATAGTAACGACATTAACAGTAGTAATAATGTTAAATGGGTCTTTTGCTAATGTAATACTATCGACACGGGGTCGCAAACAGCCGTGGTGGGGAATCGGGTCGGGGGAAAACGATAAAAAGGGTTAGGAGATGACCTCACCCTTAAAACACAACGCTACAGATAGAGCACGACGACGTCGACAAAGGGGCGCTGGGCGAGGCGAGGGGTATGCGATACTACACCGTGACGGAGCGGAGGGGCAACCTGTCGGATGAAAGGCTGGGAAAGTGATTACGCGCGCGTATAGACCCCACCGCCGCAGTGCCGAAGAGAACCTATCCGTCCAACCGTCGGTAATAATTTTGTACATTAATTTCGACTCTCCGACGGCGGCGGCGGCGGCGGCCGCCGAGCGGAAGAAAGAAAGACGGAAAATGATAAAAATATACGACGACAACGGTCAACCAAGACGGCGGACGAGTGAGTCAGAACGAGTGGGGGAGAAATAATGCGGAGAGGGGAGAGCCGCATTAAAGTACACACATAAGCGGCGCGCACGTTGGAAAAAAACCAACAAAGATAAGCACGCACACACAAACAATATTCCGGTTATCATGCAGCGGCCGGTTCGGCTCTACCGATCCCCCGAAATTACGACGTCGGCGACGGTTACACACACGCTCGCGACGCCTGCAGTGTTGCCAACCGGCGAGCGGCCAAAAAGGAAAACCGCCGCGCACGGCCGCGGGAATACGGCGACGCGGCGGCGAATGGCGATACGCCGACAAAACCGAGGGTGACGACGACGACGACGTCAGGCGCGGAAAATCGAAATTTTAGTTCCGGCCGTTCGCAACGGCCACGTAGGGAAGTTTACGGACACGAGTCGAAACGGCTCAGTCCGACCAGTCAAATTAAGTTCCCTCCATACGACCGCCGTACACGTTACGTACGTCTTAGTTATTCGTTATTATTATTACTATTATTATATTTATAACGATAGCTTGCTGCTGCCACAGCAGTATACTCCCCGATTTGCCGCCCGTCGTACGGCGGCGGCGGCGGCAGCAGCGATGATGACGACTACTACCAATACTAATACTACTACTACTACTAATACTACTACTACTACTATTACTACTACTACTACCACCATCATCATCGCCCCTACTACGATGATGATGACGGGGCCCGAAAGCGGGAGCGCGCGCGCAAAACGCGGAGCCCGTAGCCCGAATAGAACGACGGCGGCCGTAATAAACAACGTACGGATAAAGCGCCGCGATCGGTGCTACGGTGGACGGCGGGCGGCGGATAACCGATTGGCGGCGGCGGGGTGGCGGCGTCGGTAGGAGACCGACGGAGGGGCCGGCCGGCCCACCGCATGGCGTTGGCGGGAAGTAACGGGGACGGCGGGGCCGGGGAGGGGCGAGAGCGCGCGCTGACTGGAACTCGAGTCGAGTGTGCTGCTAGCAGCAACGTTTCGTGCTCGGGAACGACGTGGCGGGGCATTGGGGTAACGGCGCAAATAATGGATGCTCGGGACGCCGAGCCGACCGCCGACCGAGCCCAGGCCGCTGGTGTAGCGTACGTATAAAATGCGAGGTACACACGAGCGGCGCGGCGCACGGACGACGACGACGATACGCATTCTTTGCACATGATATAATAATATATTGCTCGTGTGTCGTGTGAGCGGTAAAGTGTGGTTATTGGTCGTCGTCGTCGTCGTCGTAGACTGCAGAGCTATGCTACGACAACGACGGCGTGCGCGCCCAACCCGACTACGACACGATGACGACGTTCCCGGGTTATGGCCTGTGTCCGACGCTATAAACGAGAACGTGTGCGCATTCATCGCGGCAACAATAATAATTATTATTATTTATTTGTATGTGTATAAAAATAAAAAATAAATGTTTTCTTTTCGTACCACAAACGGTAGAAACCGGATTGCTCCCGCTCATGAATGTGCTTCGTGCGTATGCGGTACACGCCACATTTAGATAATATAACTGTTTTACGCCTCCCCCCTCGTCACCAACGACCCCGATAAGACCGAGCGTAAAAAAATGCGCCTTTTTCATGTAATATGACCGGGCGACCGGCTCGTAATAATTTTCCGTCCGTTTATCTGCCGCTGTGGTCGTCGCTTCTGCTTTGCCGGCTATCGTTTTTCGCCTATTATTCCTCTCTTATACCCTTATCAACTGTCAACGCCGGCGGTGGCTTAGCACAAAAAAGAGAACCAGACACGCGTGTTTAACGAATAAAAGTTATTTTGTATACGTTAAACGCCGAAAATGGTTAGACGTGACGTTTACTACATTTTTACAGTTAACACCACAACGACGGCATTGAAAACACACCACCGCATTATGTTTATATTAACATTTTCAAATTATTTTAATTAATTTTCCACCAAATTGGAATGCTTATTGCTTCTATGATTCCGTCCACATTGCTTATAACACGAGAACACCAAAAATTAATTAAACCTAAAAAAACTGTTGTTTATCAGCTTATATTGCCATTATTCTGGGATTATTTATTTTATAGTTTGGTGTCCTTCAATAGGTATTTAGAAAGCCGGGTTGAAACAAACGCGTTTAAATGAAAATAAATTTATATAATATATAAACGTTATGTATTCAGAATGAAATAAAAATTCAATACCTAACTAAAATGCGTTTCTTATTACTACAATTTGATGTCAATTAATTACAACGGTCAAATACTTTCGGCATTTGTAACCAAACCCAATGGGACCAGTAAATTTATTCTTACTTTACTTCTTAAGATGTAAGAATAATTTGACGAAGAAAAATGCATAAAACCTGTCGTACAGCACATAATATATCATTTTCAAACCAGTAGCTATCGCATTTTTAAAAGGCCACGATCTATATACTACGTTTAATGTAGGTACTGTTTGTCCGGAAAAATTAGACAAATATCATCTATTATCTACAGTTTTAGATGTTTTATATACTGATTTTGAGAACAATTTTGAATTTTACATTTTAAGACGTCGAAAGAATAATAAAGTATTCAATCGGAATATTATATAGTCCAAGCCGAATCCATTATGTTTGATTTTGTAATTTACCATTTGGGAGAAATTATTAATTATAACTTCCTAATACAATACGAAAAAAAACTACAAGTATCATGTTTAACGTTCATAATTTAGACATTGTTTCTGATTTTCTTTCTTAAGTGGTAACGTAATCGAATGTCACTGATATTGTAAGAAATACACGTGTTTGAAGAATTTATTCTAGATTTATACGCGACTATAAGTGTTTAATTTTAATTTTTTTTTTTAGTTATCAACTAACTATAAACTAACTTAAAGAATACCAAAAATCAGAAACAAACATTTTTATAATCATAAATAGTATAATAAACTTCTAACATAAAAAAAAAACAATATCTGTATAATTAAATCGACTGCTGTTTAAGAAATAATTCACGTGATTTTACAGTACGATAAAAAAAAAATAAGCCGCCCAACCAACAGTTTGAAAGTAGATAGTAAAATTTCGACGCATTAAACAAAAGAAAGTAAATTCTAGGAAAAGAATAACTCAAGATGCATCATTAAGGTGTATCAAGAAAAATTGTGTTATAAATAAACCAAACTTCAAACGTTTTACTTTGTATGCATAATATTATTACAACAGTCGTTTTATTAACAAACCGGTTGCCATTTAAATTTGTTTAAAAAAAACTATTTTGAATACACAATAGGATAAAAAAAAAGGTCTTATAAACATTTAGCCAACATTCTGCTGACGATACTTGATAGTGTACCTACCAATATAATGTTTTGTGTACGTGATCTAGACAATGAAATTCCAATAATAGAAAATATGAAAAAGTACCTACTTAATAATTTTAGTAGTAAAAGTGTTAAGTTTTAATTATGTTAATTGACTTTATAATAAACCAATTACAATCAGACAACAGAATTGTGTACTTCTGCGTTAGCACATTGAGCCACGTGAGATATTATTGTCCCCGCTGTAGAAAAGCGTCCCAAGCCATATTTCACCGATACACACATTGCACACACAAACACACACACACACACACATTCCATTTAGATCAGACCAGTGATGTTAGGATTTTTTAAAATAGAAATGAACGAACACAAATGTGATTACCAATAAAATGTCAAATAACTCACCGGATGAACCTGCGGCGGTGACTGATGAGGTGGCTGCTGCTGAGGTTGTGGCGGCGGCGTCGGCGACGAATGTTGCTGGGCATTTTGACCCTGCGACACGGGAGGCAAAGCGGGTGGGCTCGCCGACGCCGGCGACGACGTCGTCTGCCCCAGACCGCCGTGGGGTTGTTGTTGAGGCGGTTGTGGAGGAAGTTGAGGCGGCGGTTGCTGCTGCTGCTGCTGCTGTTGACGATCGACCGGCGGTTGCTGGTTCGGGTAGCTGCCATAAGGTACCTGCAGAAAAACCGCGGTTAACACACGATCTACACCCAATCATACGCTTACACATACTATTTTATATACACGGTAGATTCTAGTAAGAATATCGGTGGTAATAATACTATGGTATATCAGAAATAGTAATAATAGTATTGGTACGTAGTAGCAGTAGTAGAGGAAGCAATAGTAGTAGTAGATCGAGTAGTAAAATGACGATGGTAATGAATCGTAGTAATTGTATAGTATATATATATAGTACACTAAACACTAAATAACGTGATCACGTCCGAGTACAGACTAATAATAGTAATAGTGACGGCGATGATGATAATAATAACGAACGCTGGTCGTCGGGTCGTGTACATTGTGAATTGAAAGTAAGAGTAGTCGGCGATCCCGAGGGTTTTGGGGTTTTGCCGTTTATTGTGGTGTATCATTTCGGGGCCGACGGGAAAACATTTCACGGAAGTCAAGGTCGTGATGGGTGGCGGCTACTGACTATGCGGTGAGTAGAGGATCAGCTGTGTGAGTGATAATACTACACCGCCCGCCCGCTCCTCCGACGTGTACGACCATTACCATTCTATTTGAAGTCGACTGGGCGACGAAAAAACTATAACGCACAGGTCAATGACGTTTACTCGTAAAGAACGGTTTTTATTTATATTTTATAAATAACCCGGAAATACTATAAATCTCAGTTGTAGTATTATTATTGTTGTTATTATTATTATCATCATTATTGTTTAGATGATCGGCGTAACGTGTCTCTCAGTTGATTTGGCCCATTCCCAGAATAAGTCTTGAATCGGAGTGAAATATTTTATCGCGCCCGTAAATAAAAACAACTATAATAATAATAATAATAACATGGTTCTAGGTCAATCCCTCCTGGCGACCGTGTCGCCGTTGTTTACACATTTAATCGTAACTACGATAATTACCTGTTGATGAGGTGGCGGCTGCTGCGATTGCTGCTGCTGCTGCTGCTGAGACGGTGGCCCCGGTGGATACTGATGGTGTAAAGGCGGTACCCGATGGTGCTGCTGGTATCCGGTGGGCGAAGACGGCGGTGGTGGATAATGAGCCTGATGGCCAGGCGACGGCGGAGGCGTAGGTCCTCTGGGATTCGCCTGTTAAGCAAAAACAAAACTTTTAGACAAACTGCGAAAAAGATCGACGAATCGGGAGGAAAATTGCGACCTTGAAGGTATCCGGGGTCAATAGCCGACAATAAACACAAAGAGAGTGAGAGAGAATGACCGACACGGGGTGAGATGTGAGAGGGATGCGGAAAAAGTAAACAGAAGCGAAACGGATTTGTGTGCAGGTAGGCACACACAGCAGACTACTATATATATATTGTATGTATATACATATATATATATATATATTGTGTGTATATATTATACACACTACTACTACGATTACTATACACAATAAACGTGGCGACGGCGATGCCGAAGCGGAGGGTAGTGTTAAAAAGTTTTGCACAATGCATGTTTGTGTGGTTGGCGCGAAACCTGTTATAGACGGGGCAGTGGTGGTGATAGAGACGACGTTTGGAATCGTGAAAGAATGTGTATAGGGTGGATGGGAGAACCGGGGACTGGGGGGTCTCCGTACAACGTAATAGTGGCGGATAACACATCGATCGTGGTGGTTGGGAACATTTAAGGGTTGTAAAATTACGAAGCCGTAAAACTGTGGATTCTGTCCGTGATAATGACGTTCCTTCATTCATGAATCACGAGCACGTCGTCGCGTTAGACGATGCGGAAAAGGTGACCCTAATGGGTCCAATGTGAAATAATTAATGACCCATTATCGTGACTGTATGTGCATTTGTCCGTGTGTGCGCGAGAGTATACGCACGCGCGCGCACATACCTAACGCAATTATGGATACAGACCACGTGGTGTATAATACGACGACTATAAATCCAAAAACACCCGGGCCGAACAATAAAAATAACAACAGTTTTTCATCAAAATAATCCCATTTCTAGTTCACTGGATACTTGGGTTGACTCGATGTCAAAAGTAGCGTGGAAACCCTATGGTAATTTTTTATTTTTTTTATTTTATTAAACGATTTACAATATATTATTTACTAATACAGATAAAGAGTTTAATAAGTAAATATGATCATCATTATTGGTTGGTAAATGACAGGAGGTTAACATTAAACTGCACTCAGCAGTTATTACGTTTAGTTCAATAGTGTTTATAGAGTTATAACTGAATTAATAAATGTGTTATATTAATGTTTAATTTTAATATAATTTCATAGCACAAAACAAAATTGTTAGTTCATCCAGTGCTCAACATTAATATTAGCACACAAATTAAGAAGAAAATATACTTTACTAGTTAAATGAGTTTAAAATTGATTTTTTTTAACAATATTATAATTTAAAGTATAAATAATAAATATATTATAACTTTATAAAAAGAAAAAAACCTAAAGTAAGAAGTATTCATGTATCAGATACCCTATGCCTATGTAAACCATTTCAATCTTATTGGTTCCAGCAAGAAAAAAATAAAAACGTAAAATACTCAATAGTGTAAGCTGTTAGACAACTCAAAAGCTAACACTGAGGTATTATCAATTAGAAACGAATAACGATAATAACAATGCAGTAAAACAAACAATCGACATATTTCATTATTTACTCGTTAAACAGAATTCGAATATACAACAAATCGAAATAGAATAGGTTTCGCGCGTTGTTTATAGACCTTAAACCGACACTCACAGATACAATAAAATATAAGTCTTAGGTTTTATAACATCCACATTCAGGTAATAGACAATTAATTACATTACGATAACCGACTATACACGATTAACACAGGCGCGGTGTACAAAAGCGAATACAAACACACGCGTTATCGTATCGTTTTCCCCGGGATTACTAAGCCCACGTGTACACAACTAACACATTGCCACGTTGTCGTAGAAGATTTTCGAAATACACGCGACGATTTTCCCGTACAATAATATAAATTACAAAACGCGTGCGAGTAGGATGTCAATTACTCAGTGATCACTTTTTTAAGTCTACACAAATAGATAGATAGGTAGTATAGATAGTAGATTATAAAAGACAGATATAGTAAAGGTATACTATAGTATCTTTAATATGTTAAAGAATAATGTCATCACGTTTATTATATAATATTGTTGAACATTAATTATATCAGTTATGAATTAACATACTTTTTACTAGTAACTAATCCCACGGTCATCGGTGAATGCGATTGCTATAAGAGTACCTATCATAATACTATACATTTGTAAAATAATATAAATTTTTTAAAATTAGTTTGTGATTAAAGAACAATATTGTTACCACTTACCGAGCAATTGTTGGGAATATGAATTGTGTACGAATTTGAATACACATAATACTAATGACTATCCCTCAATAATCCAAACGAGCGCGCGCACACATACCACTCGCACAGGTGCAATTTTTTGTACGAAAAGAGAAAAAGTAGCCTCCGAAGGCATGCCGACGAAAACGAGATTACACACACCACTATGTGTGCTGATACGACGAACGACGGCGACAACGATTTGTCGTCGTATAACGTCGTGTCGATGGGTACACATCACGCACGGACGCACCACCACACGACGTGCGATTTCCGGGCGCGGATAGTGTGTTTTCCGAACAACCTATTGCCGTACCGCCGTCGATACCCATACACACGCGTAGTAAATTCTATATTATTATTATCATCATATAGGTATATAGGCGATGTACGTAAACACGAAAAACAAAAAAACGTTTTACAATGTCGTCGCCGATGCGGCGGCGGCGGCGGGGGGGCTACAGGAGGAACCGCCGCCCCGTCCTTTCGCATCCGTTTTTACGACGACGGCCGCGTGACACAGCGGCGTTTTACTCTCCACCAACAGTTGTACACACACACACGCACCGCGTAGTATCACTATTATTACTATTATTATAATATGCGTATATCAATTAAACGTCTAAAAATAAAATAGAACGTGGGCCCAAAATATTCCGTGTGCCGCGTGTTTTTATCTGAATGTATTAAATTTACACTCGCCAGTGCGATCGCACGCGTTTGTGTGTGTGTGCGCGCGGTGTGTTGTTGGGTAAGGGCATGGGCGCGTACATAATGCGTGTGCGGTGTACAATAAACAAACCCATTCTCTCCTCACCGCGCTCTCTCACACCATCGTGTCGTACACACACACGTGATATATATATATATACATATATGTATGTATATATTTATATACATAAATACTCATTCACTCGTTCCTTGTATATATTATATATATATATATATTATGTATATTATAATCTGGGTTAATAAACTAGGCTTGCGGTACACGCGGAGAATCAGAAATGATAGATGTGCATTTCCGCAATCGCTGTCACCGATAAAGGCCGCAGGGGACTGCTACTACTACTACTACTACTACTACTACTACTACTACTACTACTACTATTACTACTACGACTTGCAAACTCTACAGTCAATGACCTATATAAATATACATACGATATGCACCAATAATGCGTGCACCAGGCCAAAGTATAGTAAGGACAATATCATAAGACGTCGATCACACGACGGATTAAACAGCGTTAATTGTAATATTAAATAACGATTTAACGGCCGGCTATATCGTGTAAAACGTAGAAAAACGTCAAACATTCACCACTATGCGGACGACCGCTGCAGTCGTGCACACTATCTTGTTTTGGATATTTACTTGATGATAAAATTATATTTTTTGACATTTTTCACACCGAAAATAATTAAAGAATAAAGACGTGAACGCTCAATATGATCACTGTTCTCTTTTTACTAGTTAATACACCAAACTAAATAATAATTGAATTTCGGTGCTAATTTTTAATACGACTGACTATGATGGGGGAAATAGCCGACAACAAACTGAAGTTCAAGACTATCCACACAGCGAATTCTTTTTACACCCGTTCCCAACATTTTTTCTCGTGCATTAGTCATAATATCTACATCAGCAACTACGTATGTATTGTGTTTAAATATAATAAAGGATTCACTATAACATATTCATTAACAAAACAATTCCTAACATTTTAGTTCTTCAATTTTTTTTAAAAAGCTCCCAAGGTCTATTTCCACAGCTAACCGCTACTTCCTTCACCACAATCGACGACTCACTGTGCGGTTATACCACAAGTCATACTGCTGAATAATATTTTGTAAAATCCGTGAAGTCGTTTTAACGAGAACATGGCAATTGTTTTAAAATTATTGTCATTAACAATAACAGGAATATTATTATTATAGAAACCGCGGCTTAGGCTAATCGCCTGCACTGATGACATCACTATCGCGATGTTATAATGACGTACATATCTCACTTAACATACTACATACATACATAGATAATGTAAGTTGTAGATAACATGCCAATAACCTATCAATGCTATTCAAGGTCCGGCGATACCCGTCAACCAACTCTGGTTATGACGACACGTCGATAATAATTATAACGGTTACCCAGAACGATCACGGATCCTCGACGAAAAACTAAACATCTCACTAATTAAGTGAAGTTCAAACGAAAATAATGGTGTACATGTTATTAAAATATAACAACTGTTAATCGTATTATACTATATAAGCTGAAAAGTTTGTCGTTAATAAAATATACCCATCATTATCATCAATATTATTCATTATTATTACAATAATTATCATTATCGGCTTACATGACACGCGAGTCGCGCGACACGACCATTACATAAAACAACTATATATCATTGTTATTATTTATTGTAACACTAATATTTGAAATATTCAAGCTCACTATATTGTTATTTCAATAACCCAAAATCAAACGCTATGATGTCAAAAATATTTTTTTTTGAATGAATGAATATTCAATCGCAAATAGCTAGTAAGTTACTATAATTAATCGTATGATTTTTTAACAGAAAATAGATTAATTAATGATGACAATACAATTACTATACAATATAAAATATTAAAAACAAGATACTAAACAAATACAACAATTTTAGTTCTTAAATTTAAAAAAGTGGGCATAATTATAACTCGAAAAAATTGGTAATCGATTTATTAATTCCTAATTAAATAATTAATATAAAATTACCAATTGGCTTTTGTTTATGAAATTATTAAAATGAATTAATTAGAAAAATACGAGTTATAAAATGAGATGAACATAACAACAATGTCTACGTAAAAAAATTTAATCTCATCACATTTATCCGAAACAATAATCTTCGTCTTTTTAATTTTTCTCAAATTATATGAAATTATATCATATATACAATATATTTAACTAAACAGAGCTTATTCGTCTTTAAGTTGAACATTTTAAAATAATTGATAAGGATTAGAAACAGAATAATATTAATTAATTAATCAACAATTATTAATATTATTTTTTGAAAAGCCACTTTCAGAACTCCAAACATTCACAATATTTCTGGGGCCATTGAAAATTCGATTTATATGCATATCTAAAGCGCTGTACAGCGTATACTAATTGAGTCCAAATACCGAAGCGGGGAAAATTATTATAACTTATAAGTAATAACTATTGAGCTCACAGTTAGGAAACCAAAAATATGCTAATTGAGTCCGAGAATTATTTTAGTAAAATATAAAACCAACCATAATGTTATACGTATATAAAGAAGACTACGCAATATCGTTCATATCATTTTTTTTTATGACTTTTGTCTGGAGATAATAATATAAATAGGTATATATACAATGTTTATCACATACATTTTTACCAATATAAAAAACATAATTTTATCATTACCTATATTAATTTAATTATACATAAGTAAAATTTAAAGTATTCATAATAGAATACAATATCTATACATTATTAAAGGTAGTATAAAAATGTTTAAATTTTTTTTTTAATTCTATCTGTAGAATTTTTTAATTATTATTACAGAGAGCCCCCAAGTCTGTAAAAATGAGAAAGAAGACAGTTTTTCTTAAGTTTGACCGGACTCAGTTATAAACATTGACTCAATTAATACTTAAAAAAAACCGGTACACAATTTATTCTAAAAGGTTTCATTGGGACTCAGTTCGTATGAAGATATGTAATGAAAGAAAAACTCAAAAAATTAAATGAAAAATAATAAAAATCCTATTTACTTCACAACCATAATTAATAATTAAAAAATAATTTCTTGCCTGTTAGCCAAAAAAAATTAGACCACGGGCCTCTGATATACAAGATGTTTAAATTGTCACACTAAATTGAATGATTTATTTATCAACGAGTCAGGCCAATTAGATCAATAAAGGTAGTGTAAGTGTTATAGTATGAATAATTTTGTGCGTTGTAAATTGTAATTATTAGCTAAACCTACTGGGTAGATTAGTTCATAACTTATACTTCAAAATCAATAAAGCCAGTTTATAATAAATATTAATAATTCTAAAACCTTTAATATTTTTTTTATTTCAATTTAATTGTTAATTAGATAGTAACCTAAGATAAATTATTAATATTTATATAATATATACCTACAATAAACAGAATATGCTTATAACACAAATATTTTTTACGTATATCACAAGATTTTAAAATATTAAAAAAAAACTAAATACCATAATGTAAACTATTTAGTTAATTTATATACTGTCTACACAAAACATAGGGACACAATTTATGTATCATAGTTTTAACGTATTATGTTCAGGTCAGTGGAATTTTTTAATCTGATTCTGTATGATATTACATGTCATATATTTTAAAATATTTAATAACAAATAATAAGAAAAAAATTATACATGCTATCCTAAATATTTTATTAACAGTGATTAGGTATAATTTACAGATATTAAATAATTTATTCAGCGTAATTTTCTCTTTGGTATTTTTTTTAAAAACAGTTTAATATTATTGGTAATCTAAATCGCTGTCACTTATACAATTTGATATTTTCCAGTAATAATATTTCTGAAAACATATGTATTTTCAATTAAATTACTAGATATGGTTAGGTTAAACTATTTTAATAAGTAAATTACCTTCCACTATATACTTAGCTTTAATACAGCTTTGTTAATATTACCTATATTTCAAATTAAACCATCATGGTAATTAAATTAACCTTCTCCGATGGACGATGAACATAATATAAATGTCTGATAATACACACAGTCAATGCACCAATACAACCTATAACTATACTAAGTTAAGAAATCCTTAACATGACGAAAAAATGTATGAATCATAATACGTATCAAATCAAAATTCATTGGTTAAATTTTAGCACATATGGCTTGTGAAATTAATAAAATTTACTGCGTACCACCTTCCTGTATTCAAAAAATACGTTATTTGTTAATTAATTTACAAAATGTACCTATCTTGAATTAATTTTATTTTTAAAAAATGTACATTTTAGTATATTAAGGTCAAGAAATAATAATTAAAGTTTTTTGTGGAAAAAATTATAACCCCTAAATAACCTAAATAAATAAAAATAATCAAATATTTTAATCCCATATAATCAATTGATTAATTTTATGATTCAATAAAATGTAATGGACTAATTGTCGGCCACTACACCATGTTAAAAGGAACAATTATTGATTGAAATGTTCATGCAACCAGAGCATAACGGTTTCAAATATTCAAATAATATTTTGTGCAACTAAATTTAGTATTTTAGTCTAGAATTTAAATAAATTCTTTAAGTACCTACCTACCCAACACGATGTTATTGAAACATTTTTTATCGCAACAACTAAAATAAATTAAAATTGTTATTATGTATAGGATAACCTAAAAAAAATCATGACTTTAGTCGGCGACCGTGTGGTTTTGAAAATTATTCGTCGCCTATAATACTAATAATAATAATGATGATATTTTTTTCGGTATAAAAATAATATCGGGCAGTGTCGTAAACGAAAAAGTTGTTGGAAAACGGTTTTTCGCTTGAAATATGTATATATATAAAAAAAGAAGTATGTATATGAGATAAGAAATGAGAAAAGAGGAAAAAAAAAGGAGGAAAATTTCCCGGCGCAACGCGGTGGCCCCATGATACGATTTTTCTTCTTGTCAAGGTTGCCATTCGGGCAGCCGTAGTGTCATTATATAACGCAAACGCGGCATCGGTGCACAACGTGGCAACGAGGCGGGACTGTGGGCGTGGCGTCGAACGAGCGCCGTTCACTGGGAATAACATATATAATATACATATTATATATATATATATAACGCACGCACACCATACAACATAATATATACATTCTACCCAACACGCAGCTGCCGCGCGCGATAGGAAAACGTAACGAAGTGAATGCCGCCGCCGCTGGTTGCGAAGCTACAGCTCGTTTCCAACAAAGCCCGCGTACACAAACTACTCCGGAGCGAGCGAGAGAAACGGAAAAAACGGGGATAAAAAAAATAATAAAAAATGTATTTATTTTTTCTTAAAAGAAAACCCATTGACGCCGACTCGCAGAGGAGAGGCCCCGGCGCGCGCGTTATGATAATTTTTTTCAAATACTACACTAATACTATTTATTTATATCATTATTTAATACGTCCCCCGGGCGGCTCGTGGTGTTCGAACACAATCGCCGATTTTCCCTACGTTTCGGAAATACGTCGATAAATGTAACAAACACGGCGCCGACAATGGATTCATTTGAGAGTAGTTAGACATTTATTATACACACAACACAGAAAGGATCACACGTCGAGAAATATTCATGTGAAAATACACGACTTGCAACAGGATACACACACACACACACACACAAGTAGTACGGGAAATATTAATGTGTGTGCGGTGGTAGTAAAATAATATAAATAATAATGACAATAATATATACCCGCCGCCGCCGCCGCAGCAGACGTTTATATAAATTAACGCGACGATTATCGGGCGGAGGCGGTGGCACGAACGGTGTCGCGGGACGCTAAAAATAAATATTTGGGAGCATTCCGCCGATCGGCTAATGAATGAATCAATTACTGTCCAATAAATGCGTCTTTAATTCTTAAAAATATGTATACCACTCGCACATTATAATAATAATGGTATATTATATAACGACGTAACAAACACACACACACACACACACTGACGCTCACGTATTCTATTATAATATATTATTATTATTATTATTGTTATTATAGACGAGATGTGTACGACGGCGATTTTTGTCGTAAAAAACCGAGACGCGCGCTGACGAGTGGCGGCGAAGGGGAGTAACGTGGAAATGCCGCCGCCACGACTCTAAACATTATTAATACATAATACACAACGGAATAAATAATAATCGTTATCGCGCTCGGCACCGCTTATTAATATATTATTATTGTTATAATATTATAATATTATTATGTTGTTATTATAACAAATGTTTTACATCCACAACGGCTGCGAACCCCGCGGCAGTCGTGGTCGACGTAATATTCTTATTATTATCGCGCTCAATTAATATTAATAACGAATTAAGTATTTCTCTCTCTTCGTCGTTCTATCAGCGCACAGGTACCGCGCGCGCCGGGGCGGACGACGGTCGGATCGTGAAATTATTATCGCGCGGTTATTTACACACACGCGCGCGCGCGCACATACTACACACTCGACACGATCGTTCGCAGCCGGTTATCAAAAATCCGAAGAACGGTGAAAACGATATTGTATTAAACATGCACATGCCGGTTTTTTTTCCACTGTTATCTCTTTACGTGTTTGATATTATTACAATATTACTATTACTATTATAATCAATTACTCAGATGCATTTTATTATTGTTATAACACAAACACGGCGTTACCAAATAATAGTATTACGTACAAACGTATAATAATAATAATATAATAATAATAATAATAAAATAATATATAATATTATTATTATATTATAATAGCAAGTGCGTGTGTACACACCACACACGGTGGATAATTGCCGCGTAAAATTATATTATTATCCCGTATTGTAATCGAACGTACCGCGGTCCGTACGCGTATCGTATGTCCCGGACTTGCCAGCAAAACAACGCGACTTTACCCATGTGGCAAATTGATTCGACAGACGACGAAGAGAGCCCCACGCGATGCCGATATTATTATTATTACAAGTGACACGACGGAACGCGTCACCTCGGACACTGCGGCAAAATTCGAGACCTGGCGGAGAACGTATCGAATTTTAAGAGGAAAAAATTTATAATAATACGCATTAATATAAAAAAAAAACGATTGTCCCCATTCTAACGATTACCACTTTTCATTTATTTTTATATTCAATACGGAGCAATGATTTGTTTTTTTTTTTGTTTATCTATCCGAAAATATTAGATTATCAAGTCTTTGAAACAAACGAAGCTTTTTATTATTTATTCGACGTGTTCAGATCTGGAGCTCCCTCTTATATTTGATGTTGCAGCGTTGTTGATCACGCACGGTCGATATAATACAATTTAAAAGAAAAACAATTATTATGGCATGTGCATATGTTTTAGTAAACAATCATTGACATATTTATAAGTCTTATTTTCGAATACACTTTTCTCAATTTGTTTTTATCGTTCCTTGAAACGTTAACAAGTTTTTTAATAATTAAAAAATCCGGAGTACGAGTTACCTACTATGTATGTACATTTTTAATACAGTCAACTCACTATGAACCAATCGGAGTATTACAGTTTTAAGTGCTTTTATTACAGACAACGACACGGATCGTACATTTCTTAATCACAACGTTTCGACGAATCGGTAAATGAAACGATAATTATTATGAATAGCTATAAGGGATCACCAGGCTCTAATATGAAAAGTGTTTGATATATAGTAACCCTAGTACCTAATGTAAGTATATAAATCATTTATACGATATTATCTAAAAATGTACAGTCGAGCATATCGCGTAGGAACACTTCAAACACCCGTTGTTAAA
This sequence comes from Aphis gossypii, assembly GCF_020184175.1. Lineage (NCBI taxonomy): Eukaryota > Metazoa > Arthropoda > Insecta > Hemiptera > Aphididae > Aphis > Aphis gossypii. The sequence goes on along the minus strand of NC_065531.1, from coordinate 13,283,149 downwards.
TCTTTTACAAATAAAAAAAACTAAATGACATAATATAATTAATTATTCTGACTGGAAGTTTACTAAATTCATAATATTTTATAATATGACGGACATAATTGAATCCTACTCGTTTTAAAATATTCTTTCCAAAATAAAGAAATACGTCAAACACTCTCAATAACTGATTTCTCTTGTTAAAAACTTCAAAAAATCATATTATTAAAATACTCAGATAATTTCCTACTTACCTACCTGCCTAGAATTATCTTTGATCGTCTTTTATTCACAGACGTAAAGAAAAATATTACAACAATCGTAAATCATGAAAACACACATTACTTACATAATTATTAAATTATGTAAGCAAAACAAAAATTTAATTGAATTCAGTTAATGAATTATTAACTTAGTTATCTGTCTGTCAAAATTATATTGGTAAATAATGTTTCTCTTTAATAATTAATTCATTAGGTAATTGTTGTTTTAAAAACTACACAAAATGAAATTGTTAAAATACTTCAGAGATTAATATGAATATTATAAGTACTACTTTGTAATAAATTTAATTACTTCATTAAATTAAATATTTATGACATAGGTATTTTATGTTCAGAAATGAGTAATTGTGTAATATATTTAATAAATTCATGTAATATAATCAAATAACTGATACTATTGGTATTGGAATTATAGGTTAGCATTAATAGGAATATGAACAGTTCACGATGCTTAATTGAGTACTTTTCGATTAGTATTAAAAGAATAAAATATTAGAAAATATACCTATAACAAAAATATTTTTTGACTTAAAGAAGTTCTTGAAGCAATTTTCAAATGAATATTACAATTAAATAATATTATACCTATCAAAAAGTTAAGTTATTATAATATATTAATTAATAGCTATACATTTAGGTAGGTAGGTAGGTAGAGATATATGTATAATAAATTAATAACATTTATTTGTACATTAAATACTTCAATAGTTTGATCCAAGATAAAAAAATAAATAATTAATGAAAAAAATATTCTAAAACCAACAAATTATGTAGGAACCTATGATATTATTCCAACAGCAGTTGCTCTACCAATTAAATTAGATTTATGATAATTGATTATACATATTAGATTTAAAATTTTTTATTTGAAATACAATATTATATGGGTAGTGAGTAAAATTAACAAGTTAGGAAAAATGTGAAACAAAAGAGCCAGATTTGATTTAATATTTTCAGACTGCAATAAAACTAAACCCCTGTTGAACCAAGAAAACACCTACCTAACGCTACTATGTAACGACTAATTCAATGCTCAACCTCTCCAAAACATCGAATAAAATAATGTTCATTAAATGTACCAAGTAAATACTAAATGATATTTCATTTATAATTCTGGAAATGAGCATAGATTAGAGTAGGGAAATATGTATACTTATTTCCACTCTAATCTAAGTTTATTTCTCAGCAGCAGTCACACTAATTTTGATATGTAATTACAAATAATTAAAAAACAACTGACCGATGGTGGCATATTTCTATAAGGCATGCCGTGCTGAGGAGGAAAAGGTGGCATGTTATGTCTTGGCGGTGGCCAAGTTTGGTTGTAATGTTGCTGTTGTTGGTTTTGAACCGGCGGCGGTTGAGAACCATCGGGCTTGGGATATTCGTTGCCGTAATTGTTCTGATATCGCGTCGCCGGATTTGATGACTGCAGCAGCTGGTTGAGCGTGGGTGTAGGTCCTGTCGGTTGAGATATACTCTGGCCGGACAAGTATTGCCGCTGGGGAAACATGGTTCCCGGCGGTCCGGGCACCCGCATCATCGGTTTGGGGTAAGCGTGCCTGAACTGGCTAAAACTGTTGGGCTCCGCATTGCTATTGGCATGGTGCTGTTCAGGAGGTGGCTGATGGTGACCAAAACTGTTGCGATAGCCGCCAGGAGGAGGCGGCGGATATCCGTCCTTGTCGGGCGGCGTTTGTTCGAAATTATTAGTTTTGGGCATGTCACCATCGCCGGTCGGCTGGTCGCCGTGCTCCGGCCGGCCGTACAGCGGGCCACCACCATTGCCGCTGCTCATGCCGTCGTAATTGTGGTGGTTGGTGGGCACCTGCTGCTGCTGTTGCTGCTGCTGCTGCTGTTGTTGTTGCTGTTGCTGCTTACCTTTCGGCGATTCCGGCGCCATCAGGCCGCTGCCGCTCATTGGCGCCCTGCGCTCGTGGCTGCCGTTCTGGAAACCGGGCACGTCCAGCGGCCTATCTTGGTCGCGATTGTTCACGTCGCCGCCCGGCTGGTTTTCCGCGTGCGTAGCAGCCATGTTAGACGACGTTACAGGCAGCAGAACGTTTGCCAACACCCCGCCGCCGCCACCCGTCAACGCCAGCGTAGTACATAATAACACGAATCAGCTACGTTATGCCCGAGCCGTTTGCACTCGGCAAACCGAATATTGAACATGGCGCACCGTACATAATTATTATCACTTGACGCGTCCGCTGCGTCCGTGCACGTCGTCGGTGTCCGCACCGGCATCGGACATGGCCCGTTCGTTGGCACTGCGTGTGCGCGGCGGCGGCGGCGGCGGTGCGTCAACGGGAAACGAACGACGACGACGACGACGGGAAAAACGACAAAAAAAGACGACGGGCGAGAAACGCGAAACGAGGTTAGGACGGCAAAAGGTTACGACGCACCTCTCGGACGAATATCCTATCCCGGTGTATCGGCGGCGGCACACGGACGCCACGAACGGAGAAAACGAAATCTACGGCGGTAATTCGATTCGGCCCGCGGACGACGAGGAAAATATTAACGCGACACACTGCACAAACGACAATCGCGTACACGCACACGGTCGACCGCGCACAGCACACGTAATTCGTATACGAAAAATAATAACAACACTAGAAAATCATACGTGCCCGTGGTGTGTATATGCAATACCCTTTTTTCCAATAAATTTCGGTCGAGTAATACGCCGCGCACACTCACCGATTATCTCCCGTAGACTCTGAACGGAACAAAAATGTACGGCGGCCGTACAGTGTGTACGCTCGGCTCGGCTTCACGCGCGCGTCCCGTGGCCACTCTGTAATGACGGGAGAAACGACGCCGCCGCTCGACGGTGCTGCTGCCGCCGGCCCGCGCGCATCGACGATTTTTCTATCGTTACGTCGTATTCTCGCTTTAACGTCGTCCGTAGTATAAAATATTAAACACCATTAAAATATTATTTATTTCTCGTCGTGGCACCGACGGCGAACGACGTCCACGTTCGAGTCCGCCCCGATCCTGCACGTCGCGCGTCCCGAAAAACTACGATTTTTCCGGCTACGCCGATTGTCATTGTTTCACCCGCCCGCCGTTTTACGACGATTTTTTATTCCATTTTTTAGCGCGCGCGTCGATAAAAACGATTTTCCGCCGGCCAATAAGACGCGCGCCATCTACCCGACGACAGCCGCCGCCGCGCCATCGACGCGGCTGTGGGTGGCCACGACGACGCCGGTCACGAACGATATATTATTATTATTATTATTATATTACTATATTATACTTTTCAAACATACCGTGCGGCGGCGGCGGCGGTTGGCCGTTCCAACGGTCGGTCGCCCGCTTCTTCGCGTTTTTTTTTTTTGGGCCCATTCGTTTGTTTTTGCGCCGCCGCGTTTTTGCACCTCTTGCGACCGACCACACGCACAAGCATTGCAATATCGCCGTCGCTGTGCGAGTAGTAATGACGTTACGTGCTCGTCGCAACGGCAGGCTCGTTCCCGAGTGTTGCTGCCATTTTTCATTTAGACGGCCGAAATTTTTTTCACCTCTTTCCCCCAGTCGTAACGACACCGATGACATACGTCGTTCGTTATTATTATTTTTATCGTCGTTGCCGGCGTAGAAAACCCGCGCAGGTCGATCTACACATCACGACATTACGACTATATTATTATACGCTTTATACGAACATTTTCGTCATAATACCAGTCGTGTAGTTTTATTATGTCTCATACCTATCCATTTTTTGCTCGAAATCATCGTCTCGGCACATTTTATTGTTATATTTTTAAAACGTATCGGTGGCACGATTAGTTATTCATTATTTTGTTTGAGAAATTAATTCACGAGGTCGACAATCCGACTACAATCGTATTACATAAAAACGACAATAAACATTTCATTCGAGGAGAATAATAATTATACTTGTCATTTAAATCGTTCTCTCACTTTATCTTATCTTGTTATAATCAATCATTAAAGTTATCAATAAAACGATTTTCACCCAAAGGACGTCTTACCTATATACTGTTTTACGATTTTACATAATTTTAAATTATTATTATTGTGTACTCAGATAATATGAATTATTATTAATTATTACCAAGTACTTAAACAACTTACAAAGTTACAAAATATTATAATTTAAAAATCTGAATAATCTGATGGAGGATTAAAAATAAAATCAATATAAATAGATAATGGCAATTATAATTATGATAAGAATGCTATGCAATGATTGCAATGGTAAATTAATTTTTTGTAAACTGTAAATAAACAATATTACGTATTATCAATATTGATTTGAATGAATGTTCAAAATAAACAAAAATTTCAAATCAACATTAATTATAGGCCTGTAATACAAATAATTCAATATTTGTGCATAAAAATGTACAAATAATAATTTTAAACTATACTTCTCACATGTATTTTAAATCGTTTATCATTTAGATTATATTATGTATTAATATATTATAACAAAACAACGATTCTTAATTTAAATAAAACTAAAAGTTCTGCCATTATAATTTATATTCTATAGTACATTGTACATGAATGCACTAAGTACTATACTACAAACAGTAAATATTGTTTTAACTCAGAAGCTTATCACTGTTTTTGATAAATAATCTATTTTTTTTAGTTTATTAAAATAAGAAAAGTAAAAATGTGCATTTGATATTTTTAATAATAAAAATAAATTATTATGTTCAATATTATAAAGAATTGTTTATATTATATTATATAATATTAGTTTTAAAATACTTTTACTAAATAAAACAAGTACTTAATAATTTAATTAAATGAATGGTCCTACAACAGTTATTTATTTACACATTTGTATAGGTTATATACATACAATTTTATGTAACAACAAAATAGATTAGATATTCTCTAAAATTTTTTAACTATTAATTTCTAATTTTCAACTAATCATAAAAATGTATTAAGTATCAACCCATGTATAAAAATTAATGAATAAAATAGGGTGAAAAATAATTTTTCAGTATTTATAATTAACAAAATCATATAAACTTATAAAAAATTGTACAAATTTTCAATCTTGTAAATTGTATATTAAATAAACAAGAAAACAATTTATGTAGCACAAATAAACTACAAAAATACATTTTTTCATACCATTAATTAACTATATTAATTCAGTTTAATTAAAACAATTATGCAGTTCTCATAGCTTACATATTCATAAAATTGTAGACATATATTGTACAATTATAATCCATAGTATTTACACTATCCCACATCACCATGATTTTTCAAAGCAACTCATTTATTTCTTTTTTTGAGCAGTACCCCGGGCAGTCCAGGCATTTTTCAGATTTAGTGCAAAGTATATTGAGAATCCGTGAATTTGAACTGCTATAGCAATAAATATATACCAAAGTATACCATAAGGGAAATTCTGAAATTCAAAAAATTATTTAAGTACAAGTAAATAGTTACTAATTCTATAGCACAATACTCACCCGCCACAGTTGAATAGATTCAGTCGAAGGACTTTTTGTAATAAAAGTATAAACTTCTGGAAGGTAAATGAAAAATCCATATACTACTGGTAAAACACCGAATGAAATTATCCATTTGATGTAAAAGGAAATATTTTTTATACAATTATGCTTAATTGCACGTAATGCTAGAAAAGATGCTGGCAAACTCAAACACCATAAATATTCCCAAAGCAATGGCTGAAATAATAAATATTCACCTTTTTATATACAGTCAAGTTTTACTCAAAAAATGAAAATGTATACTACTAATATTATAAATTTCAATATACAAAATAGTATTTATCATTCAGTATTATAAATTATAATAGTAAATATTTTTTATAATTCAGTATTATAAATAACATTTAGTAAGAAATTATTGCATTCTTATATGTTATTACCTTAGGAATTTCAAGTTCTTCAATTTCTAATACAAATATATCCAATCTATCCAAAACATCTGGGCATAATTTTGCACCCATAAGAAAGAATAGAATATAGTGAAATAGTATACAGTATTTAAGTCGACTTTTGTTTTGTACACTAAAATTAAAATCAATTATTAAATAAATATTTTTTAATAATTTATTATACCTAGGGTTTATTAATATTTTTTAAAAAAAATTGATTAATTGAATTGTATAATAATATTATTTTAAGTATTAAACTATTAGTTTATATTATTATTAATGCAGATTTTAAAACAAAATAAATGTATATTTCTAAAAGTACCTGATTTTGTAGTGGTCGGCAACTTTTTGACGGTGAGAAAAATCTGAGCCGTCTGAGCCAGCAATGGTTGGGCCCTTTGACGACATTATATTGGTTTTTTTTTTTAACTAAAAACGTCAAAAACTATTACATAAGAATAATATTCACTCAAATAAAATATCAAAATACACTTAGCTACATTCTCAAAAATAAAACTGCCAAAGTGGTCGGGTAATCGGGTCCCTGCTTAGTGATAACAGCGAATACTTAACCTAAATTTAATCTGCATGAGCAGCTGTTTGCTAGCATCAGAGTGTAGCTATAGTGATAACTATAAACTATTTTTTATAAAAATTTTATTTAATTTTAGTCCCGTATTTTACAGAATTATTTTTGTGCGAACATTGGGCAAAGCTACTTAGACTTTAGAATACATCATACTAAAGTGGACATACATATTATGTTGGTTATTTGGCATGGTTTGACTTTGGCGCCTATAACATTCGAACCGCTTACAAAAGAATCATAAAATTATTATTTTTTGAACGTGAATCTGAACCAGTCAATATTTAAACGTATAACATTTTTTATGAGAACAAAATATCAATTTATAAATAATTAAAACCTGTAAATTTATTATTATTTTCACACGTGCTGATATATACTAAGTCTATGACTATACTTAAAGTGCTTAATGGCATCAACACGATTTCCAAGTGTTAATTTAACCTATAAAATATTAATGTGGACACTCATTATTTTTTGAAACTATTTAAATTTGTAGAAATATTGGTTTGACATGTTAAAATGTTCACACTCTATACTTAATCTTTTATTTTCATATTTTCATTAGATTTTTCTGTTATGTTTATCCATCGTATAAATAACTAAAATAGCTGTAAGTGTATGTAGGTGACAGGTTCTTAATCGCTTTGGAGGCTAAACGTATTACTTTTAAGCACTATCTGATAGCCTTTAAGATCTGAGGTCTGGTTCAATTTTTTTAGATGCCCTGGAAACTTGGCGATTATGTCCTTGTGTATTTTATGATTGAAAGAACAGTCTACAATAAGTGATAATAATGAAATAATGAAGGCGTTAGGTGTGTTATTAAAATATCTTGCTATAGATTTATATATTCAAGTTAACATGGTATTGCTCAAATGCATTCTTAAATATCTTTCTTAAAATAAATCATAAAGACTAATTAAATGTTTAATTCAACATTTTAATTTAGATAATTAATACACGAATAAAAAGATAATTATTTATAGAATAGAGAATACGTTAGCATTTACAGAGTATTCAAAATATGTGAACTTTTTTTAAAATGTTAAAATAGAACCATTAAAAATGTATTACTATAAAGGAAGGTAGGTGCTTATTATAAAAGTTTGGTGCAAAGTTCTTAACTAAACGCCGTGTCGTGTCGTGTCCAAAAGTTGAGCACTACCCAACTCTGGAAATTTCTTAGTAGATCATAGTTATTGAATGATTTATGAAACCATGATTACAATTTATTTATAACGTCAATAAGAATACGATAAAAGGCACACAAAATGACAGGCGACGTTGCTATGAACTCTGTTTTGCAATAACATAATAAAACCATTAACCGATTAACCAACCAGAAATTATATAAAAAGAAATATCATTTTAATAAATAGTATTAAATACTCTCAAATAAATGTTAGCTGATAAAACTTTACAAATTGTAGACCATTGAAATTTGACTTATTGAATATTTTGTTAAACTTTGATCTTTGACAGTGTATATAAAAATTAATCATCTAGGTGACTAGGTATCTTTTAAATGTCTGAAGTGGACAATGACTAAAAACATTTTTACATTAATATATTATTATTATTTTACATTATTTACTGTGTTTAATGACGTGTTATAGGTATACCATTTTATTTATATTTTGCATTTAATTAAATTAATACATATTAGATTTGCAGTACATTTTTACAAGCTGTTTTCAAATTTTAATTTAATATTATTAATTATTATGTATATTTTTTAGAGTTAACAGTTCAAGGGCTGGGTGGGGGCAATTTTCCACTTCTGAAGCACCTCTGCTTTCCTTATTATATATTATAGATACTAAAATAATGTATAATTTTCAACTTACTATAAATATACATTATAAGTAAAAATCATATCTAAATATATACGGCGAAAAATATAAACTGTAAGATGCCAATGATCTCATAAGATAAAACTATAAAAATATATTGTTTATTTTTGAATTCAAGTATTCTACCTTTATAACAATTCACAAGTTAAATAGTATATTTTAAGTAAATTATCTCCTATTTTAATACAATTTCCCTATTTTGTGTATAATTATATAATTATTTGAAATATTATAACAGATTATTAGTTTTATTAAAAAATATATAATCCATCAATTTTTATAGCTATTCCTTTTAAATTAATAAGATTTTAGGTACTTTAACTAATAGTGTGTGTGTAACATTTATAATATTATATTTATTTATTTGGGCAAGTGCAAGATAATGGAAATCTATACATAGTTAGAATAAAAATAAAAATACATCACCTAAATAACTAACTAATACGTTAGTTTGTCACAATGTAGGTATATAATATTAATATTTATTATGATAACATATCTTTCTTGCCGTATGCAATAATGTAATATACTAATATGTACCTATAGGTATATGGTGAAGTATAGTTTATTTCCTTAGTATGTCAGTAATTAGTATTGTCTATTGAGTGATAAAAAGAGGATGAGCGACTGAAAGTGATGATAATAATCTGAATAAGTCAGTTCAATATTCCCATACTTTCAGATAAGGAACATTGTACTTCATTTACAGCCTATAGTATATTATAATTATAACTTTTATAAGAAATCATAGTATTATGAATTTAAAATGTTTAATGGTGATTACGTGGCGTTGTAGATAGGAAACTAAGGGTTAGGTTTTTTTTTTAATCAAGTTAATAAACCCGTGCGCTGCATAAAAATAATTTTAAAACATAATTCGGTACCAGGAGTGTACGAGAAGAAACATCGGCCATGATGCGGTCCGCCAGTGAGGTATGGGAGCCGTATGCGCGTACGGGTCAGTTCCGGGTGAGGATTAAAAATGTGTCGTTGCTAATAGTTGCTTCAAGCAACTAAATAAAATTTCTACCATGGCATAAAAAACTGAAACCGGTCTTAAGAATTGGGGAGAACAAGCGTGGTTGTTAAGTCGTGGCTGAAAACCGAGGCATACATGTTCAATGTTCACGAATTACGATGAGTTGTAACTTGTAATAGTGATATAACTATACAGAAATTGAGAAATTCGTATTCTATACCTTCCAATTTACTAAATTGGAAATTTAAGTAATAACTAATATAAGTATACCTATAACGTCGTAACAAGCATACGATTTCGGTATCGCTGTACCAGTAACCGGCAGTTATAATTTATACTGCTTTCATGACACACACATCACTGCAAACGATGTTATTGTTATCGTAGATTACTGATATTTTATATTCTTATGTCGTCTCGCAAGGTTTCTTGGTTCCGATCGGAATACACGGACCGGCAAAATTAGGATATGATGGTATTCGGTGATATATTTGATCACCAAGGCACCTAGCTATTGAGTCCAAACTTACTTTTTTTAAGTGATATATGGAACTGTACCATTAAAATGATATATTATTTTATTTTTAATCATAATCTAATACAATTTCAGCTATTACCTAAAAACAAAAAAATATATTTAAGTATAAATTAGTATATATAAATATATATATATTAAATAGTAAATACAGTGAAGGAGATTGATAAATTATATAAAACGTAAATTTATTTTTATCTTATTTGTATCTTTAAGAAAGAGGTTAAGGGAGAAGGTCGTCTGTAATATTTTGAAAGCTTATGGTTTTTTAAGATTTGTAAGTATGTTATATTCACATTGATGATTTATATTAAACACATAAATATAATCATTCCTATCATCTATAAACATATGGTTTTGGGCGATTTGGCTAACATAGTGGAGAGAGAAATTATGGTTCTCAGTGTTCTCACTCGAACAGAAGCTTTTTAGCGATAAGCTACCATATAAACAAGAATAAAAGAGATTCAACGACGCTATAGTTAATAATGTATGGTATCAACTATCAGCTGTATTGGCTAACAGATTTTTATACAATAAAGCTGTATCCATAAGTTTAATATTAATGGTTTAACTTGCGTCATCGAATAATAAGTAGTGTGTAATGATATGTTTCATTGTTAAATGTAAAAATAATATTCTATGGTAGTAATGATACAATAAAATAAATTATTCAGTAGATTTAAAATTATCAGATAAAACTAAAATGCATTGTCAAAGTAGGTATTGAAAATATACAATTGGCATTTTTCATTTTCTACCCACTGACACATTCACACATTATTGTTTTATGATACTCTGATACTCGTATAAAGTATTATGTAAAATGACTATAATGTATGAATCCAAAACTTGGGGAATTAGTTATGTTTGTACTTTGTATACATGCCACTTCTAGTCTAATATATAACTGGGCTGACAAAATTATATAAAATATGATTGACTGTTGACAAACCTGTCAACTGCCACATGCACATATGCATAATATAGTATTATAGTCGATACCCCGATTCGATTACGATAATATAGTGGGTACCTGGTACTTTTTACAGTGTTACAAAATATTTTTATTTATGAATAAAGTTAACTGTAAAATGGTTCATTTTAACTATGAAATGTACAGATAAGATTTGAAAGTAACTGCTTTTTGTTTTAAAAAATGATTAAAATGTAATATTTATAAGTAAATATATATATTATATAAACTAATTGCATGTGTATAAAAAATAAATTTCATTTCATTTATTATTATTTTTTTTTTTTTTTGTAAATACCTACTTGTATTAATATTTTATGTTAAATTATCAATTTATTGCAATAATTTATACGAAATTAATGTAGTTACATAATCGATAAAATCGCAACAGACCCTTTTACTGCAGGATAATGTCAACAGCTGTTAAGCTCGACACGTTATAATAAAAACTGATAATGACTGGGAAACGGTATTATAATATGTAGATAGTATATTTTGCTTTATTTTTAGTAACTGACGTATTTTCGTATTGACAAGGTATACTTACCAGCACTGGATAATCATAATACTGAAAGCAGTGAAAGCTTAGGTATTATAAAGTTTCTATTTTATTATAAATCTTTTAAGACATTTTAAACACTAACTATTAAAAATAATTAAATGAAAGAAATGTCTTTATTTTCCATTGCCATTTTTTAAATATAATATATATTGTTTTAATATAAAATAAATTTCGAACTTTAATGATAAGTTAAATTCCATCTTTCACTTGTACCGATGAAAAACTTTGCCACATTGTAGCGCCTTTCAGAAACATTGTACATAGTACATGTATACATGTTTACTATAGGTATAAGGTACTACGTCAATTCTATATCATATTATGAAGTTGAACTTTGGTTCAAAAGAAATTCGTAAGGACGCTTATTCCTACAAGATTAATAGATCATCATTATCAAAAAGGTGGGAAAGTGGGTATCGCTTTGCTATACAGTAGGAGATCAAGTGGGGTTCACTTAAGTTAGATGAAACTCATCACATAAGCGCCAAAATGAGATAAGAAAAAAAACCGTATAGTACAAAAACACCAAAATTTGACGAACTTTTATGCTACGAGAAATAATTTATGATAGATATAAAACGGATAATCATCATCGACAAATATATTATTTGATGACTCGATAGTGTGTGCAGAGTTTTGAGTTTTAACATAATTATTATTATTTATTAGTAGTAGTACTTATTTATACCTATCTATGTTAAGGTGAATGTCAATTTCTTTTTAGATGTAGACATTTTGTAAAAAATATGAATAAACTCAAAAAGGAACCTTTATATAGTACCTACCTAATATAAACTCAAATGATTCATTATCAAGTTTCAATTTATATTAGGTGGTATATTACTTATTATTAACTATTAATATATTATACATTATGTATTGCACCAGCCAACAAGATAAACTATTATGACATTTTGAGTTAAATAAAAGTCCTGATGATATACAGCTACAATTTTTCGATACACACTTTGTCTTATAATTGCATCTCAAGTAACACTGTTCAACTGGCAATTATTTGTGAATTTGTAGTGGAAGTTTTCCTTAAGGACACGACAGCTACGATAACTGCCAACATGTTCTGTGGATCCATACGTCTTCGGTCAACATCGGGGACTCGGATACAAATAATATCACCAGGTTTGGCTAGCGTAAACTTTTGTTTTGATGAACGTAGAATTCTTTCAGCTTGGAACCAAATCCCATTTTTGTTGCTGCTCTATTTTTAATGCAATTTCGTTTACACTGACAAGTGAGTGACCACTAATAATTATCATAATAAAAATTTCTAACATTCACCGGTGACTGTTGGTATATTTTTAATAATCATTTAAAATGTTGACAATCGCCAAAAACGGCAGTGAATGTTGACATTCACCTTAACATATATACCATATATTTTTATCGATCATTGACAACTTTAAATATTTTGAAATAAGTATTTTTGTAAATTATTAATATTAGAAGAAACTACAAATGATATTTCTTTTTTATGTCTTTTACGCTTATGTCCTATACATTTTGGGGGGGGGGGGACAAATCAATCTAATATAATCTTTAATATAAGTTTAAATTATATAAGTTGTGAAAAGTTAAACATATTCAGTTGGTAAATTACTTATTTTTACTTATGTTGTACCTATTCAATTTTGTTACTGGGTAACAAAGTATTAGGTTCCTAATACTGTAGTATGTAATTGAACGAAAATTCAAAATGTATTATGTCAACTATAATATTATAGGCATTATACGTTTATATGTGTATAATAATATAGATACATATTATGACTGAGAAAAACCCACTGTTCAAAAATATCAAAAAGTATCAGTAGATCAGAAAATCCGAAAACTGAAAATTCAAAATGTTAAAATCGTATAATACAGAGCTATCTAGTGAATAAAAGGATCATTACGCGATCAATTTTCGTTTACGTGTTGTGAAGTTAAAAATAATGACAGCAGATAGCGCTGTTGTTATCGTTAGTACTTTTAACGCGTGAACACGGGCTTCTATACTAAGTTTGTCGTGTTCATTACTCAATGCTTATAAATTATGATAATAATAATAATTAATAATTATTAATTAGGTATTACATTTATAGCATTAACAAACTTTGTTGTAACAACCACTTATGACTCTTTAAATTGGTCAAATATAAATTGATAAAAATAAACAAATTATTTAATTAAATAGAAACATATTTAATTTCTTTTCAATTCATATGTAATGAAAATGTTTGTTCGTCAGTAAAAAAGATTGAAAATTGATAACATTTCCTTCATAATTGTTGCATAATATTCTTAACAATATTAAAAATAGATACATCGTACTTGGTCAAATTGTTTTTACAATTGTACCCATAGGTATAAATTCAAAGTTTAATGAAGTTCTTCAAGATTGTGTAAATACAACATACCACATACGAGTATGTTAATTAATTTTTCATGAATTGTGTGCGATGATAAAATAATATGGAAAATTACTAAAAAATCAGTTACAGACTACAGTGTTATTGTTATTTCATATAAATTATAAATGTCATGGGTGGAATAAGGAAATGTAGTCGTATATGGTTTTGTCTAAAACGGATATCTCCCATTCTAAATTATACATTCAAACCATAATATTATTATTAAATATTAATCATTATTCACATTTATCAAGATAATCGTCATTTTGACATTTCGTTTTTTTGTCGTAAAATATCTTAGCTGTAATAACCGTATCTGGTATACGGTAGCCAGTATACCACAACCACACAATTACAGCATAATTTCGGTATATAAAGTGTCAAAGTGGCGCGTAAGCCGTACGGGTTGTTTTTCGATTTTCCTATTCGAATATTAATTGTATTTTGCTCTTATAAATATAATTATAATCATGGTTTAATGTTGTTATAATTTTGTTGTCCATTTTTGCGTGGTTTGTAATAGTTTAGTTGCTATATAGAGTTTTACTGTAAGTGTATAGGTAATAATAATCGTTCGGTCGCGTTTTCGAGTTTAAAATAAAAACGATGTTGCAAACGGTCAAGCATCAACGACCATGATCCGAGGACCGAGAAATAAGACGTAAGTATACCTACACAAAAAATGATAGATGTTAAATTATTTGCAGTTTTGAAATACGATGTAATAAAACAGTGCACGCGAGAAATTTAATATAACGTTACATACCTTTTGCTGCATACACGCACGCATGCAACGTATATATATATATATATGCTCCGAAAATTCGTATAATTCTACGCTATCTTCATTTGTTACACTCGTGTCATCGTCCAGAGTTCTATTCATACCAAGCGAAGGAACCCGTAGGTGGTAGGTCGGAGGTACTTAATATTGTAGAATTCAAAAAATGCAATTGTATTTTGAATTAGTTACTGAGATTAAAAATCTACACGATCTGCTTCTGTAAATATTCTACAGTCCATATAGGTGACAATATGATATGTGTATCTATATATTACCTTTAGCTATACCTAATATGAATACATATTAATTGTATGTAATTAAATCGTTTTTATGTATCAAAATAATTTATATATTTTAAATACGATTAATGGTGTTAGGTATGTGTATAATTACTGCAGTGACGTATTTACTGGGGGATATGAGGGAGATATACCTATTTTTCCCTTTGACCTTTTTTTTCGCTTTTATCTCTGCATTAGCTTGTAATTTGTATGAAAAGATTAATATTTAAGAAATTCTATGAATGAGGTAAATATTCCCTATTCACTAATGAAATATTTGTTGTATTTATTAATTGTTTAAATTTTAAATATTAATTTAATTTTAGTCCAGATTGAATAGGCTTACGAAGCTTTGCATTCATAACTATATAATATTAGATATTAAAGAAAATTGACAAAATAGCTAAAAATCCTAGAAGGCTACAGTTTGTTTTGTAAATGATAAATAAATAAATGATTCATTATTTAATTCATATTATAGGTGTTTAATATGGGTTATATATTAATTATAGTTATAAGGTTTATGCACCTACTAGTTCTATTATGAATATATATAATTAAGGCTCAGATGTTAAAGCATAAACTTTTTTTTTTAGTCTATGAGATAAAGATCTAATTTTTATAATTTATACATAAATTCGTTTCAAGTCATCCTAATTCCAAATAAACCATTTTTTTTTTTTATGCAAATGCTTTTTTTTAAATTATTCCAGCTGTGGATTTTTATATGTTTATTATGGTATTGTAATAAAAACAAATGAATTAATAAGAAATATAAAACCTCAGAATGCGAACTTAATGGTTACCTATATTGGATTATTATTGTTTTCGTTACCGGATTGTTTATTAAATGTATTAAACGTATAGATTATCGATTTACACACCGCCATGCAGTACCTATATGGTCAATACTCAATATGCCTATAACACTTAAATCGATCGTTTTAAAATTTAAGATTTACTATTTAGTGTTGTAATTTGAAACCTCTGGTAGTCTGGTATAAAGTATGCACCGATCACTTCAATGGATGTAGATAGTTCGATATCTATGTATAAAAATATTCTGTCGGACAATAGAGTCAGTTTCACTACTGCATATTTAGGGAAATGCATGGTAAATAATTCTTTTTTTAATTTAAATTAATTTTTCTAAAATGTTTATTAATTTTTATAACTACTTCATGTTCATTTTTGGTTATGCTCTTAATTGCTTATTTTAAAAATAAATATGCTTCTTTTTTGCTTTTTTATAACAATCGTGTACTTTTTTTAGTTGCTTATTATGCTTTAAAATCCTATATATATATATATATAATATATTAGGTATGAAGTTATAATAAATTGATAGTATCTTCATATATTTCGTGTGGAGAGAGGAAAATAGTTATAATATCTCCCCCTTAAATAAATCCCAAATACACCACTGATGTATTATTAAATAATATTAAAATGACAATGTATCTACTATTTTATATACAAATATACATTCTATTAAGTATATAAAGTGTATACGAGTAAGAATTATGTAATTTCAATGACACGAGTATAATATAATAATATGTTAATATATGTATTTATTTTTAAAGACTATAGATTTATCTTATATATAGTTGTATAATTTTGAAGCTAAATGCTAATGTAATATATCGATTTTATATATAAATAATGATGATTATAATTAAGTAGGAACTATATAAAATCTTGAAATAAACTTAAATTTTAAATTCAATTTGTATTATTATAATTTATAATATACCTAATTATTGTAGATTTTTATATTCTTTATATTTGTTTTAGGTCTAGTGAAGATTTAATTTACTAAGCACGTCTAGGTGAGTACTAGTTAAAAGGAAATATCATAACTATTTAATAATTACCTACTTTGATAGATAAGATCAAACTAAGTCTTTACATAAACTCGTTTTTAAACTATTGAATAAATAATAAAATTTACTATAGCTTCGACGGTCTGCAGATCTGATACTACAATAATTATTATGACATTGATATACTACTTATTAATAATACTTAACTAATAAGTTTCTGAATTTTTTCGTTTTATTTCTTGCATATATTATATAAATACTTATGATGCATGGGCGCCCATTGGGGGTGGCAAGATAGGGCACTTGCCCCCCCTGGACAAAAAAATATTATGCACTTGTAGCTCAATAAATATTACCATAATATTATTATTATCTTAATTATCTTACATTTGAAATTTTTTTTATTTTGACCTCCCCTAAAGTGTTACCTATGGGCGCCCATGCTATGATGATACCTATATTATAACCTATAATATAATGTTTAGATGGTTTTTGATCATTTTTAAATAGTATTTATTTGAAAGGTAATTTGGGTCTGTTTAAAGATGTAGGTTAGTGATTCAATGATTCTTGTAAATCCATTATGATTTTATGTTATAAAAAAAAATAGAAAAATAACAAATTCCCGTTTATCCATTTATTAAAGTAATGGATTTATGAATTAGGTACTAGGTATTCAAAAAACATTCATATTTGTATCAAAATATTAATTAAACACTATTGATTTCTTTTTTAAATAATTATAATAATTTTAGTATTTCATATTCTATTATTTATGGGTATTTTTCAAAAACGTCTATAAAAAAAGTAGGAAAAAAGAAAAAAAAGCCAACGGCACGTAGTGTTCCCAAGCGGTCACCCATCCAAGTACTAACTACGCCCGACGTTGCTAAACTTCAGTGATCGGACGAGAACTGGTGTATTCAACGTGGTATGGTCGTAGGCGATGGTTTTATCGTGTTTAATTTAATTTAAATTTTAAATACCTACCTAAATTAAATTAATGAACTTCATTGGTTTTTTATATTATAATGAATAATTAGTAATCGCTAATAAATAGTATTCTATTATTTGTTTTTAATATTGCATAAAAATAATTAAACATTTCAAAACGGTATATTTATTAAAAAAAATAACACCTCTACCTAACCCAAACCTAGTGCCCAAAAGTAATCCAATAAACAAATATACAGTAGAACCACATTTATCCGGACCCCATTAAACCGAGACGTAGCGACTTGGTTTAATCCTGACAGCCGTTTAATAACATGTAAGCTATATGTAGTTTATGCAGCAGATTAAAATAAATACGAAAATGAGTAAATTTTAAATTTCAAAATTGTTTTTTTTCTTAAAAGCTTTAAGGCTGATGAATTCATTGGTAATTTTTTAAAATATAAAATAATTTTATCCTCGTATTATTTTCATATTATCATTAAATTTACGCATGTGAAAATAAACAAAATTCTACACATTTCAAGATGTACCTACCTATAATTAAAAATGTCGTTTTGAAGGAAGAATAAAAAATAAGAATATATCTTTTGAAGCATAATTTGTGCCCCATCAATATATTTACGTCATTGAGGGTATATAGGCACAGTTCACCATATTATTATCATTGTTACACGTTACACCACTGTGTTTATTCGTCGAGTAGTACGTACCTACCAAGATCTTGCGTACCTACTACCTACAGTATAGCGGCGTGCGAACGTGCGATCATATTTTATTTTGGGTAGGTAAGCTCTAATAAAAAACGTGAATATCCCTTTCTACCACAACCGGTCATTCGTATAATAACGATATGGCCATACGGGCCGGGCATTTCGATGAGCGCTTCTGTAAAGAAATTGCCTTTACAAAAAAAATGCATTTAATTTCTTTCAAAAAACTTGATAAATTAATAATAATAATAATAGAATTAACAAATAGTAAACCATTAACCAAATAAACCTGTAATTAGTTGTAAACAATTATTAAAAAAATGTCATGAAGGAAAATAGATATGGAGCTATGACGCTATGTTATTGTTTAAATACCATTGTACTATAAAAAAATATACGAGTAGTCAATGTAAATTCAGGTTCATATGGGTTAGGACAGTTAAATTATAAATATAACTTATTAGGTACCCTAGTAGCCTATAGTACTAGACTTATCCACAAATTTTAGAACCAAAACTACAATTGGAAATAATAACTGTCCATTGTCCAATACTATCAACGTGATAACGCTGAAGGATAGGTACCTATTTAATAAAGTTTAAAATTTATACCAGTTCCAGCGCTAGGTTTTTCGCTGCCCTATGCCAATTACCTATAATATGCCGCCCTTATATAATTTATATATTATTATTTATAAACAATGCCGCATTGCCGCCCCTAAAATGCTAAACAATTTGCCGCCCTGTGTGGTTGCACAGGTCGCACATGCTTTCCGCCGGCATTGACTTATAGTATAAGTTTTATACTATAATGTAACAGCCAGTGATCAAATCTTTTTTTACACAAAATAGGTAGCAATAAAATGTAGGTCTCAAGGAAAATGTTATCAGACCTAAAATACATACAATAAGATTTTAATATGTTCTTCAAGTGAACAACCTAGTAACTCCTAAGTACTACCTATTAAGTATCTCGTATCTATAAAGAAAACTGCAAAGTGCAGTACAGTGGCTATTTTTTTTGATTTTCCGTAGTGCACTTATTTAAATTTGAGCTTATAGTTATTATCAATTCGTCCAAGGTATGGTTGCAGAATGTAATAGAGTACTATAATATAGGTGGTGCACATTTTTATTTACAAAATGTGTCGTTGTACACATAAAAATAGTCACTGCTGCAGTATACTATGACCATAATAATGTCATTACGTACCTAGGTATTGTAGTTGTTGCTGTTCAGTGATAAATCATAAGTACTACTGTACTAATATCCATTTAATAATATGTATATTATTATTTAATATTGATAGTTATTTCACTTCGCGAGCAATGGTTTTCTCAATAATGAATACTTATACAAATATTAAAAAAACATATAAATAAAATAAAACACTATCAACTCCTCGCCAACGACCATACCACGTTGAATACACCAGTTCTCGTCCGATCACTGAAGTTAAGCAACGTCGGGCGTAGTTAGTACTTGGATGGGTGACCGCTTGGGAACACTACGTGCCGTTGGCATTTTTTTATTATTTGCTTTTTTTTTTTATTAGACATTTTTGAAAAATACACATAAATTGATAGTGTATTTAGTTTTATTAATATTTTGGTGCCAAAACGGATGTTTTTTTTAAATATTAATGAATGATAAACTGGGATTTGGGATTATCATCAACTAAATTGAAGTGGTTGACAATAATAATGTAAGTTTAGTATATAAACACAATTCATCAACGTGAAACTATTCAATGTCTCAGTAATATTTAAAAAAATAATAATCGTTGGTAGTTTTAAATTAATAATTTATAATAAATAATTATGTACAAAAATAAATTACAAATGGGTCAAAAATAACAAAAAAAAAAAAAAAATGAAAATATTACAAATAAATAAATTGAAAAGATTCAATAGATAGGTAAATTATGTATACAATATTTTTACAAGCAATATAATGTATACAGTATACATAAACATATATATTATAATTTATAATCGTATGATCTCTGTCCGATAAGAAAAAACTTTACATGTCGAAGCGATCGAAAATAATTATTAGGTACTGTAAAAATACAAACTAGGTACGTCTACGAAACACAGCGCGAATAGATTTTCACAAAAATTATAATATTATTGTAGCCTATTCGTATCACAGAAATAAACCATAAAACTAAAATAGATAGATTTTACGATGACAAACATATAAGTTGTAAATATAATATAAGGGAGTGGTTTACGAAAACATGTTTTGATAAAAATCAGTTTTTGTGCAATGAATTACATATATTAAAATAGACGAGTAAAAGTCTGGAGAGAAATATAAAGTTAGAAATTATTTTCATAATGATATCATTTAGTAGGTAAATTATAATATAATATTTTATAATAATATAAAATAAAATCAACATAATATTGTAGGCTATTTTTGTTGACGATATCATTGTTACAATAGTGGTGTACTTAAATCACGTAATGCGTTGGAAATACGTTTAACCGTTATTAATAATACATCAGGATAAGTACGCGTATCGTTATTTTCCGCTGATATCACTCATTGTTGCCACATCAAAAACCTACCCCATATAAAAAAAAAACTTTCCGTGTGAATACAACGACGCTTGATTTTACGAATACTTGGGATCTTGTAAATATAGAGAACTTAGTTTTACTTATATATATATATATATATATTATGACGTATTGGTATTGGCGTATTGCAGTCATTGTGCCCGTGTATACGGTTACTTCACGTGTTTTGGATTTGATGGATTTGGGGAGGGGGTGACGTATTTGATTTTTCGGCCGTTCATTTGTTTTTTGGTGGTCCGTTCATTGGTTTAACAGTGTGTTGGTCACCTCCGAGATGGACAACAGAGGACTGCAGTCCTGTGATTTAACCGAGACTGAGACGGACTCGGGTACTGTGCCGGCGCCGGCATTGCAGCGGTTTGGTGATGAGCAGTGTGATTGTACAGATGATAGTAATTGTTGTGGTGGTACGGATCGTGATGATAGGCATCGACCATGCTGCTGCTGCTGCTGCTGCTGTTGCTGCTGCTGCTGCTGCTGCTGCTGTTGTTGTTGCTGCTGTTGCTGTTGGTGGTGGATGTGGTGGTGGTGGTGTTGATGTTGTTGTTGCTGCTGCTGCTGAAAGCAATACAAATCGACGTGGTCATTGTCGCAATTGTTACGCACGAGTTTTTGATCATCTGTCTATCGTCTAAAACTATATAACTATATAAGTATACGATACTTTTTTATGTGCTTTATATCCGTTTATGTTTATATGAAAACTATAGATAATATACGTGCATGGGCGTATCTAAGATTTAAATCAGGGGGGGGGAGAAATTAAAACAAGATTATAAAAATGTCAACAATAATTATATAAAAAAAATTGTTTTAATTCAATTTGAGGCGCAAATTGAATACAGCAGGAGTGGGCAAGTGCCCACCCCTGCTCCACCCTTGCTTCGCCCATGCACGTATAATACGTGAACTTGCTATTTATAGGTAGTTTTTAGACCCTTAATATTCTGGACTTGTGAAGTACTTATTTATATTTTACCCTACTCCCTTTCATACCATTTTTCGTTTAATCAGTAGACAAATTTCATAAAATCGAAGCTCGAATATTTAAATAATTATTATGTATGTATTCAAAACAAATATTCTTTCCAAATGTTTTCGAATAAATTAGTTTAACATTTTGTTGTTACTTTAAGTAGGTTACTACTTAAACTATTTTGTAGTTACTTCGAATTATTTTAATGAATAACATTTACAATTTATTACTTGTTATAAAAATTATAAATATAATTGTATATTGTTTAACGTTCAATGATCGTATAATTGCGGTAAAGCATGATTTATGCGCAGCGCGATCGTATTAGACTAAAAAAAATATTAATTTAGTAATTAAATTAGTTTCAAATGTTATCGTTTAATAGCTTAAAACGCATGTTCACCGATTAACAATTTTCGAGTTCTTTTTATGTTTAGAATACCTATGTAACGTTGAAAGTTATTTGATTTTTGGATTCGATCGCACTGCGCACGATTGTGCTCGAAAATAAAAACACTCACTGGTGGTGGTGATAAGCATAGAAGTGGTGCGGTGGAGGTGGTGGTGGGTGCGCGTGCGGGGTTGTCCATACCTCAGGGCCCCCGGTCAGATGATGCTGCTGATGATGATGGTGGTGATGATACTGGTTTTGGTGATGGTAGTGATGATGGTTAGCGTATGCGGCTGCTGCCACGGCCGCCGCCGACGGGCTAGGTGGTGTGTCTGGCATGTCCGTTTGTAGATGCGACTTGCAGAGCTGGTCAGACGGACTTCCGGTAAGTGGCTGTTGCGGCGCGGGTGGTGACATTTTCTTTCGCTGCACGTACGGCGACGGTGGATGGCCGTTGATCTGCGGCGACGTTCTCGGATCACCACCACCGTCGCCACCGGCACTACCACTACCTACATTTCCAGTTACGCTGGCACCACCACCAGCACCACCGTTGGCACAACCAGCACCACCTCCTCCCGTTCCACTGCCATTGCCATTAACACCGCCGCCAACGCCGCCGCCGCCGCTTCCGTTACTATTATTACCACCGTTGCCCCCGCCGCCGCCGCCGCCCGGCGATTGGTTAGGCGGCGACGACGACGAAGAGTCCCCTACACACGTGCCCCACATGAGTACCGTTTGCCTGGGGACGTCCGAATCAGACGATTGCATTCCGTATTCGGATTTGGAGTCTTCGATTTTCAGACCATTCGGCACCGGCGGCGAGGAGCTCTTCGTGCGGAACTGAACGTCGCATAATGGCACCAAGTACGGTAGACCGGCGGCAGCGGCCGTGGAGGTGTCCATATGACATTTTCCTATGTTGTCTTCGCTGTTCTGTTGTTGTTGTTGTTGTTGTTGTTGTTGCTGCTGCTGGTGGTGGTGTTGTTGTTGGTGGTGTAGGTGCTGTTGCTGCTGTTGTTGTTGGTGATGATCCATCGACACCACTGGTGACGATCCGTACAGCTTGTCCACGCATTCCCTGCCACTCACAGCCGTCGTCGACACCGTGGTCAGCTGATCGTAGGTGGGCAGACCACACTGCACGGGTGGCCCCCTGGGACTTATGTCCAAAAACCCATTGCCCATGTATGGTGTAGTAGCCGGTGTGTGATATTCGGTGTAATAGTTTCCCAAAGGCCTGCAAAATTAAATATAACTTACAATAATTAGGAATATTATTTGACAATAAATTTATTTAGATTTTGATTATAAGAAGTTTTAAGAGTCTATTTATATTTAAAGATCACATTTTCATATATTTGTAAATTTGTTAATGAAATTTAAGGAATGTTTTGTGATGATACAAACTTGTTTTTTCTAACGAAACCCTCTTTTCCTACTGTAAATAATATATGCAAATGATTTTTTTGAAAATTATAGTGCATCTAGATAAAATTTTGAATAAGTAATATTTTAAGTTATTTAAATAAGAGCATTAAGAATATTAGTAGTTTATGCTCTTTAAAAGTGATTTTACACTGCAGAATAAAAAATAAATATAATAATATTTAATCTAGTGCTTAGTATACTTAGGTAATTAAGTAATTTTTAAAAGATTTAGATACATAGATACCCCATATCATCTAAATATATTATTATTGACAGATGTTTTGTACAAAAAGTTAAATGACTGTAGAAAGTATTCGTTCGAATGCTGATTTAGAAGTATCAATATTTTCAAAAATAATCTGATTAAGAATGAAAAGGGGTTCTCTTTGAAAGAAAAATAAACTTATATATATATATCAATTTTATACAACATAATATTAATAAAATTAAATCGAAGTGTACAAAAATATTATGTTTAGTGCATTAGATGTAACAAAAAAAATTATGATATCAAAATTTGAATTAAGTTATTGAAATATCTAAATATCTAATCAATCCATTTTATAATAAACTCAATTATTATTTATTAAATATTATAAATATTTTTATTTTTTACCTATACTGAAACAGGTTGTCTGTAGCCGTTAGGTATGGTATTCGAGTATCGTAGAGGGTCTGATGAAAATTCGTCTGGTGGTATCCACCATTATCAGCGACTACTGCCCCGTTGTATGGTCCTGCCGAATACAGCGCCGCTGTGTTAAGGTTTGTGTAAAGGACGTCGGCAGTCGGCGGCGGTACTGTGGGCACCGAAGGCGCTTGGACGGCCGCCGGATATTCGATGGCGACGGTTGCCGCCACCGTCGGTGCCGGTGTAGCCGTGCTCGCTGACAGTTTCCGTTTCGTCCGGCACGTTGATAGAAAGTCCCGTAGGTGCGTTTTGTATCGGCGTCTAGGCTGTGACGGCTGCGTCTGACCGGACGTTCCGGTCGTACCAGGGGCACCAGTGGTGGACGCGGCACCGACCGCGGCGTTGGTGGATGTCGACAACGAGCCGGACAGTTGTTCCGAGTCGCTGAAGTAGCTATTCGTCAGGCCCGCGTCCAAATAACTGACCTTAAAGTCCATGGTCCGTTTGCCTAACAGATCGCGGCCTTCTTCTTCCCTGTAAACGGTACCGTGCATAAAAACAATGCTATATTATTGACAGATCCGCAGTTAAATATAAACTCATGCCGTTTGTGATGTAGTAAATAGTGTGGCGTACTGGTGTTAGGTCAGCTCTTAATATATATATGTATTTTCGTTTAATTATTTTTTCTAGACAAAAAATACCTGCCCTGATTAACTTCGAATAGATACTTACATTAAAGGCCTGTGCGTTCCTATCACAAAGTCAGGTTTGGAGTTTTTGTAAACCAATCTGGAACTAGTCTGTAGCCATTGCCACGTGCCTGGTTTGGTCTGCACTCTATAGGCAATCATTCCTGATGCTCCAGTCTTCAATACTAACAAAATAATAAGCATGTTTTTTATAAGAAACGTTTCAAGTGATTTAATTGTTCGAGCTTTTTTTAAATGTTTTTTTTTTTAAGAGATAAAACTGCAGACATTTATTTGTGAGGCTTGAGTGTAAAATGCAGTCCAATTTAGTGATGTCTATTAATTTTATTTTTGGTACTATATAGGAGTATTGTTATAGCATAATAATGTGATTCTGCGATGGACTAAAATATTTTAATCGTTATAATTAATTATTTACTATGAATTTTAGTATTTATTTGTGAACGTTGATAAAAAAAAGCTGATATGTTCATTATAAAATTGTAGATAATAAATAAGTTTATTGCGTCATAATATGTGTACAGGAAAATGAAAAAAAAATTAATTTAACCAATACCTATTACCTATTTTATTTCGTTTAAAGTTTAGTTGAGGGGAAGTAAATGTCAAACAATATCTTGTTTAGATGTAACGTATTAATGTACTTTATAGAATTGTAAATAAAATTAAAACAATGACCAGAAAACATGTAACATGTTAAAAAACAACATAATTAACATAATCTTTGATAAAAATATTGTGTAAGCTAAAAGTAGTATAATAGTAAAAATAATGACGAGTGCTGCTATATCAATTTATAATCACAAAATGTGTATTTTATTTCAATGCACTTATGGACAAAAATTGCGTTTTTACCTCAAAAGACGTACTAATATTATCTAATATTTATATCTATCTTTATATTTATGTATAATATGAAACTTCTAATATTAAAACACTTACGTTCTTGATGGGCACTGGCTACGTATGCTAAATCGTCATAATGGACTAAGTCGTATCCACCCATATTAGCGAGTTCGGAATCACAATAACCTAATAATAACTTGCCTCTAAAAAAAAAATATTTATGTTCATTAAAATTAACTTCTTTTTTTTTAAGTTATTTATTTGTATTTAATCATAATTGATTAACTATACTCTATACTATAGAGTCTATAGTCTATAATATAAATTATATTGTTATACAAGTGGCGCAATTCTGTTAACAAAAATCACTCATCGTCTCATAAAGTATAAAGTATAATAAAAAATATTTTTAATTTTAAAAGTATGCATATATATCAGAATTGTTTCATAGCATAAATTAAAAATATATAATATATCTACATGACTATAATATATATATATATTATATACATAATAACAAACAAAAAAATAAAATAGAAGTATAATATACGTCAATTAGATTTTAAAAACTAAACAGAAAATTAATATAGATGCCCAAATACAAACCTTTGGTCCATAGACACTAGGCTGAGATCTAGCTTATGTTTACTCTTGAACATGACTTCCTTGTGCGGTATTTCAAGTAAAGACGGCGGGCCGAATGGCGTGCATAGTGCAAATAGGCCCAATGGTGGTGGTTCGTCTGACTTTCGGTTTTGGCCGTGAATTACTTTGATCCGTCCACGTACGTCCAGTCTCTATCAAAACATAAAAATAGTTATACTTATTATTATTATATTATTGCACAAATGAATAAGACACGAAAATAAAAATAGGGCTGTATAATTACAGTAATTGTATGAATGTATTATATTTTATAATATTATATTATGCATTATTATTATTGTCGCTGTTGTAATTTTATTTTACCAAAAAACCGGAAGTGTTGTCCAACAGACACCGGAAACGGATGGTGAAACTACGCTGCAACAGACGGCCGTTATCCGGGTGCAAAGCCTCGTGCAATGTGATGGACGGAGACGGCGACCCCGGTTCCGTGGGTATGGCTGAATTCCACATGAGTTGTCTCTGCAACTCTTCTCGGTCTTCAGAATGTACTAGCTCGTAGACTGACTGGTGAACGATGTCGGACTGTAAAACCAAGCCAAATGATAGCGTTATGATAAGATCATAATATATAATATACGGTGATAAAAACAACATGAATATCTTAAGAGAGAACGTCGACGTTTACATTATCACTTTTAAACCGAAAACTATACTCAACACAAAGATTTCTTCGAAGTTATTGTTAAACAAAAATCAAAAATTCCATAAATTGTATACTCTTGTCGTTTGAAAAAAATTTCAGTAAAAAATTTTTAGTTTTTGTTTTTGTACCTATTTTATATACGATTCGAATGCTCATCAATCATTATATAGTGGAGAGCGTTATGAGATTATTTAGCCATATTATAATTTAAGTATCAAACTTTAAAAGCATATACCTACTCAAATAATATACCTACCACAAGCTACGACATTGAATTCATAGTATAATAAATTATATATATTTTTTTTAGCAATGACTTTATGAGTAATATCCGTTTTTATTTCAAAAATTATTATTATAATTAAAATATTTTTTGTGTATTTTATTATTAAGATTTATCTAATTATACCATTTATACTGTACATTAACATTTCCAAACCTTTTTTTTTAATCGAAAATACAATAATTATGCAGTAGGTTGGTAGAGTAGGTTTTTAATACGGTCGTCATGCGTTTTCATATTAATTCATCGTAAAATGTTGGCTCACTTAAGTTATAAAATAAAAATGATATTTTTTATATATTTTATATATCTATATAAAAAAAAGTAGAAAGTATTACAATTGGAACTGTGAGTAATAATAATTAGCGGGTTAATATTAAAATGTGCACGCGGTTGCAGGAAACACGGTTCACTGACCACACCGTGTTCTCTAGTTTCCCTTTGGTTACTCCCACCTTTTACCTAGATCGAGTAAAAATAAGATATAAATCAGTAAATACTAAATAATTTCCAAAATTAGCATTTTTAATTAATTAACGGCAATTAACAATACAAAAAGTATTGACAAGCATTCAAATTGCATTTAATTTTAATAATTGTAAGTTATTTTTAATATTCGTTTATTTGTAACTTGTAGAAAATTGGATCAACAGTGTTCGAAAATACGATAAACAGTCTATATTTTATTTAACTAGCTTGTAACACGAACATTGATATTCAAACACGTTTTTTTTTATTCGTGGTAGTTTCAAAATAAATATTCTTTGTTGAAGTAGATATAATAATTCAGTACTAGACTTAACGTAAATACTAATATGTGAATAAACTACAACTTATTTCATTTTAAAAGGTTTTTATATTTTTAAAGTAATTATTATACATAATAATAGTTCAAATTATTGTATACTTACATTTTTATTTCATTACAAAAATATTAGATGTATAATATTATAATATGCTTAATTAGAGTAAAAAAAAAGAATATTGAATATTATATATGTATATCTATTTCCTATATGTAAACCGAGTAATAGCATACTATGTAGGACGTCGGTATAAGTTCATCAAATTGTTATTTCTTGAGAAAGTCATTTAAAAAAGATTAATATTTTGGTTATTAATTTCAAGAGTCATAAAGGTTAATAATATGCTCCTTTTAAATAAAGGTGACCGATCATCTTATATAAAATTTATCCCTAAAAAGTTCTTTAAAATAAATAATATCTAAAAATTAATATCAAAAAATAAATCTAAAATATTATATATTGGTTTATTTCGTATATTCTGTAATGTTATATTGCTATGACCTATAGAACATAGATTTATTCAAATTGTCTTATCAATGCAGTTTTGCATCTAGAATACGAAGTATGAACTCATAAATAACATATAATATATTATCTACA
The DNA here is from genome assembly GCF_020184175.1 of Aphis gossypii. Lineage (NCBI taxonomy): Eukaryota > Metazoa > Arthropoda > Insecta > Hemiptera > Aphididae > Aphis > Aphis gossypii. Next base: position 13,253,935 of record NC_065531.1, on the reverse strand, counting down.
ATTGGACTATCGTCAATCGTAGTATAAGTATTATAATACGCATTGTATTTTAAATGGTTTATATTAAACCTTTGGAGAAGACAAAGATCGATGTTTTAGTATGTTAATACTTTTTAACACCAAATCGTCTGACTTTAATCACCTTGTGATACAAATTTTTGATATCAATAAAATAATATCCTACTATACATTATAGAGAGTTTTATTACACAACAACAAACTAATTTAAATATTCTATTACTGGCCAACCTTATTATATACATAGTCCGGGAAATGACAGTGGTTATTAGGCAATTTGGTCTGTTGTTTAAACCTATAAGCGCTTATTTATTATTATTTTTATATAATTTTGTGAAGTTAACAATATTTCTCATAATATATTTTTGTAAATGTCAGCACAACCTATAATAATATATCGAGTAGGTTTGTTAAGCTTCCTGATATAATTCATTCACATCAAAGTGAAATTAATTTAAAGACAATATAAATTATTAATTACTTATTGTGTATAATATATATGTTTATAAATTGTTTTCGTTACGATATTTATTATTATTATTAAGTTATAATTTATAATTAATAGTAAATTGGTTTATGATTTTTATATCCAATATTAAATCAATACTCTAGACAACCTCTAGAGGTTTCTATTGCTGTTTTATTAATGACTATTTTTAGTATTATCTAAAAAGTGTTGTAGTTTTAAAATACCAATCGACATAAATACATTAAGTTTATATACACTTTATTGCATGTATCTAAGAGTTTGTCATTTGAAAAAAGTTATACTTTAATATATTGCTTTGTACCTATACAAATGTTGTCTACATATGTGCTTACGTGATGCTATAAATGTTCAATTAATTTGACAGTTAAAAATTAGTACTATAATAAAACATAATTAAAAAAATAACAATAATAATGAAAGTGTCTTTTATACACATAGGTATATTATTGATATATATCGTATGATATATGCGTATATAAGTGTATATAATATTTTTTTTTGTTAGAATACATCTGCACGGCCCATTATTTTGTACCCACGTGTACATCGACGCAGCTGTTGAAATGTTACTATAATAATATTATTTAGGTACCTACCTACTTTCATTACACATGTTTATATCAACGTTTTTAATAAATCTTTTGATTATCGGTTTTTAATACATTTTCATGATAATGGTTAAAATGATGAATTGATTAAAATTAAAGTCCAAATGTGTATTAAACTATTTAACTTAACATAGATATATTAATAAATGAAAAATAAGTTTTTATTTTAATAAACAGAAACATAATATCCATTATATAATATACATGTATACGTATATGTTTTAAATGTTCATAAAAAGTTCTATAAATTTAAATTACCTGATGGAAGCCAAGGTAATTTTCTATGGTATGCGTCGCAAAGAAAACCTCTCCGTCACAGGTGAGCATTACTAAAAAGCCGTTTAATGCCTGTATGAAAAAATAATTAGATTTTATGTTGGAATTATAGAACCACTAATATGGTTAAATTTTGCATTTAATTATTCACTTGTAGGAACATGTCTCCGTCCAAGTACAAATGATGTGGCTCCGGGCACGTCCTAGAACGTTGGTACTGGGAGCTGGTAACATTGGCTTGTTCTTCTTTGGACTTGTGCATAGTAACTGTTAGAAAAAAAACAACATTAAAATGCTATTAATCACACCATGAGTAGTAGAAATTATGTCAGTCATCCGTATAACAACTACCTATTATATTAGTAAGTACACCCTCGTGTGATGATTCAATTTGAAACTGATATTTATCTATACTCCAACGCTTACACATGCACGCGCGGGATCATTAGCTATAGAATATGTCGTAGCTATTACATTTTATTCAAAATTTAAATAAGTCCTGAAGCAGTAAGTTCAGCATAAATACAACATTTTTATTTTGTTCACTATACCTACCTATACACATAAAGATTAGACTACGTGCAGGTTAAGCTGGTTTGATCTTCAATGTAACACCACATAACTTCATATCGTAACTTTATATCACGAATTACACAAAATGTTAATTGAAACCATTATAAAATGTTATTTGGCCAATTGCCCAATACATATTTATCGAGATTTATTTTGTATAAATAATACGAACGTATAGAATACAAATTTAAAACCGGTATTCACAACATAAACATTTTAATCAGATTTTTCTATGATTTCCTTGCTGTTTAATCCTAATAAAATCGAAACGAGTGTAAATCTACTCTTTGTCATTCATTTTAAGTTAACTGCTATAATAATACTAGTCGATAATTTGCATACCAATGTCAAAATTATCCAGATTACTCGAGGCATGACGTTATAAAATAGCCAGCAATGAATATTAGACCATTTATACATTTTGTCCATTTGTTATTGTTTTTTTTTATGTAGGTAGATTTAAATCGTCCAAGTTACAAACATTATATTTAACAATTAAAAATCGTAACAATCTCGTTTGATCGAATGGTTCACAAAAACTATCATTTTTACGAGTATTTATATGTTTACATTATATTTCTCATCTACATAATTAAATTGCGCCTATACTGTCATAAATTTACAAGCAGGCACATACCTAATAATAAAGAATATTGGAATTTCTTATCATTCAAATATTTTTTAAATAGTTATATTTTCTATTTTGACTATTTATTATCCATGTTATATTATCGATTGAAAAATATTAGCATGTGTTAGATTTTTTTAAATTGTAACTTATATAAAACTAAAAAAATCGTTTAAAGATCTGTGTTGGAAACATAATAACTATTTTTAGTGGTTTTTTATATATAATATGAGGTTTCGAAAGCTATAAAATAAAATATTATTGAATTTGAATGAAATAATAAAACTATTTTTGTATGTGTACATTTTAGTATATGTTAAGTGTCTTTATTCGAGGTATTCGAAATGTTTTATTTGTATTTTTTTAAACTGTAAAATCATTAGAATTAGGCGTGGGAATATGTAAATTTTTTTTGGTTTTTATAAAATAAAATAAATAATAAGTGATCTATTGCATTTTTTTCTCTCCACTGGAGCGCCATGTTCGTTAAAAAGAACCCTGAAAAAGCAAATCGCGCGGTGTGCTTTGCGCAATAAATCCATATAGTAAATAAATAACGAAAAGACAAATAAATAAATAATGATAAAAATTATCGGCCGCCCGCTGGTGATGGCTTATTTACATCCCAAACAAATCGTAACCCATCGGCGCCCCACCTTAAAACGACAACTAACGAGCCTAGTTTATTACCTCTAACTCTTCGGTCTGTACGCGTACCCTTTTCATCCTGTTCTCCATCTACCTCTCACTCGCTCTCTTCTACACATTTGTTCGTCCTTTTTATCCCGACGGTCTTTCAGTGGTTTTGCTTTAATTAACCGGACGAAAATTATTTATTATTGTGGTGTACACAGCGGTCTTTGCCTGGATAGTATGAATGTTTTATTATTTATGAATTATCAGTTGTATGTATATATTATATGTACGTATATAAATATACACACATAAAAAAATAAGTAAGAAAAAACCATAATTCCGTGTGTAATAAAAACCGGATTCATAAACTTTGCCAGTGACGTACGATTTTATTAAACTTACCGTAGTAACTACTTATATACAATTGTACGTTTACGAACATTATATGTGCATTTGAGTTTCTGAGGGAAACTTTAGCGTGTTTAAGTTGGAAGGGGCGGCGGGAGTGCGTTGGCGATGAAATTACTTTTCTCGCCGCGCGACTGGCAACCCGTTTGTAAAGTGACATAAATAGATCACATGTCAGATTTTTGAAATAAAAAAATAAAATAAAATAAAACTTTTAGAAGATACTACTCTGCCGCTATAACTACCAGGCGACGCACGTGCGACGTGCTCAGCTTTCACATGTTTCATCCTGTGCTATATTTTCGCTAGTAGGTATATACACACACACAATACCCATGTACATTGTATCATTGGCTGCATATGTGGGTGTTAGAGAATTGATGTTGGTAGGTAGTAGTGGCGGTCGTGAAGAGGGGTTACCGCTAGGGGAGGGTGCCAGCGTCGAAAAACCGTTCATCGCACGCGATCCCGCGGCGGCCGTTTATGTAATTCAGTTACCATGGGCACCTGGCGTCAAAACAAATCATCCCCTATCCACCGCAACCACCCCTTCGGTCACAAATAAACGATTTGTGTCTCCCTTTTTCCACTCTCTCTCCGCTTCCGATCACTTCTCTGAATCGTTGCCGCCACCAGGTAGTACCTACCTGCCTGCCTACCATTATATATAATACGTGCATATATTACACATAATACTCGTGCATATATTTATATATGTATTACGTACACACTCATATCGGTATACGCGTGCTCGAAAAATAATATTTCGGCGAAATATCACGTAAACTGGATTTCGTCCCCCCTGCAGCCATTGCCGCCGCCGGATATGAAGTCCCAGATACATCAAGGGTGAAGACGTATTATGTTGTAAAAAATTATCGTGGTCATTTTAAACATGACGTTATCCAGCTGCGATCACGGCGTGTTTATTGTAATAAAAATAATATCATATATCTTTTTATGACTTTCGAGATGTTTTATTCCCTCCGCGGTACATTACCCCGCAACACCACACGCGTCCTATTCTTTCTACAATATCGACGTGTGGGAACTGCGTTGTGAATTATGTAGTATATAATGATATTTAGTATATATATATACTTATATATTATATTATGTGTGTATATAATATATTTAGCCCACACGAACACATTATTTAAATGCCAAATGAGAGTAAAATTGTACCTACGTCTGTGGAATTTGCATCGATCACCACGCACGATTTTTCCATATTATTATTATTGTTAGTATTAGATATTAAATTCTGAAAGTTACTCTTAGGTTTTGAAAAAATCAATTACCAAGCTTTGAACTAGCACCAATTCCATCCTATCATATATAATAGTCAATCATGATTATTTAATCAAAGATTTAAAATATCACTGATATTTCCCCTGATCGTTTTTATTTGATCAAAAGATACCGGATTACAAGGATACCGTTTAAAATTTGAACCAACAATATTAAATATATCTAATTGTTTTAACGCTCGAGAAAATTGCACCATAGAACTTTTTATAGATTATTTATTATAAATAATATTTTAAAATTTGTTGAGATACGAAAAAATGTACAACTTATAGAATTATATTTTATTGAGTGTAGGTGCACGAGTAGTTCAATCATTGATTTTCATAAAAGAAATTTCCAATACTTGCAAAAACAACATGCTTTTGATTTCAAAGACATATAAGTTTAACTTAAAACATTCCTCAAAACAATATAACATATATATAATATATATATATATATATATATACGTCATACATGTATACTAATTAAAAATTAATTGTATAATAAAATAATATTAACTTATGTATTTAAGTAATTAAATAGGTAGTAACTAGTAAGTTCATACGTAAAACATTTAAAAACACCCAATAGATTCTAAACTTTATATGTGTTGTTTTTATTTAAACTATTCACAAGTAATATTATAAAATTATTGGTTATTCTAAATTACCTACTAACTCAAATATTCAGTATATTAGTATGGGATGTATTTAGGATATTAGTTGAATTAATTAATGTACCATGATATCCATTGTCCATGAACGCACTGAACAGTGAACACATCTATTTATTTTAAATAATTTATATATTTATTCATTTAACGTTATAAATATTAAAAAATTATAAGTAAATGTACCTTAATCTATAAAATGATCTATAATAATAAATTGTTTAATAATTTGATAAAGTAATAATATTAAGAATTCACTTAAGAATTTTTTTTTTTTTTAATTTGCTTAAGTTAATACGAACGTATAAAAACACGTATTGTGAAAATAAACATAAATGTAGGTACAGTTAACATAAACATATTTTTTTAAAGTATTAACTATCACAATCTATAAGCTCAAATACAGATTAAGCGTTATAAAATGATTGAGTATTTTACAATTTATACATTATTTAAAAATGATGAAATGTTGTTTAAATTGTACTTATAGAGAAATAAAAACAATGAACACAATACAATAAATAAAATAATTCACTATCTATTTTTAAGATAATGTGAATCGATTGTAGTCAGTAAAAATATAAAATAGCAAATAACCGACATTACTTATTTTATAATTTTATTATTCTGTTAAAAATTAATAGAATTTTTACTTTTAGAGAATATGTAATCTTAATACAATAATTATTCAAATTCATATACGTATCATGTAGATTATTGTAAATTATCTAAAATATTACTATTATATTATAATTTATTAAAATAATGAAATATAGAAATTATACTTCTATTGAATTATGAGTTGTTTATATTAAAATAAAACGAATTGACAAGAAACAAATTAAAGTAATAATTTAATTTTTTTTGAAAAAATAATAACTTTCTGTATAATATTATGTAGTATGAACGGACATTATAAATATTAAATATACATGAAAATATTACTCGAGAACATCACTAAATAAACATATACAAATACCGAACGAAATCAATGACTTATGAGACCACATAGAGTTTTAGACAACCATAAAATACAATGTAAAGTAGCTGTTGTGGACGGTTGTGGTAGAATAATCGTATATGTATATTTGATCAGTTGCTAGTGTTTCATTCTCGTTACAGCAGAATGCAAGACGTGATACATTACGTGATAATCGTAAGTATAGACGTGTGTGTAATTTATAGTCTCGTAGTTCGTACGCATTACGGGAATTTTAGTAAGCTGATGTAGTTACAGCAGTTACTTTGGAGTATTTCAGTGAACTGTTAATATAATATTATTAATTATTTGTTTTGTATTTTACGATAAAGTACATTCATCACAATGTTAAAAACATCGATATATTGCGAATACGTCCGATTTTAGAATGGAAACCAGAACATTCCAATGTTTTTATACGGTTTCTTTTAAGTTATTTTTTTGTCATGTATAACATGACCGCAAAATAATTTGGTTAGTCCGAAACACAGCTAATACTATAACTTCTATATGTTCATATGTATACTCGTACATTAATACGTACGAAAACCTTTAAGTTATATTGTCGACAACTAATTTGCGAAATCAATACAGAAAATTGATACTTCAAAATATATATCTAAAATATTTGAATTATAATTATTAAATCTTTATAGGTTCTACTTTCGGTTATATTATAATAAGATATTGACATGTATCTGTAGCGTGATATAGTGTATATGGTTGTAGCGCAAATGCGTATGCGCGTGTACCTACGTAAAATATAAAATATCCAGTCTATTATATTAGACTCATAATATTATGATGCCATAATACCATAAACAGTAAGTTGCAGTTGCAGTTATTGTTATAAAACGTAGTGTTCGACTTTTAAATAATAGATCCTCTAACAAAAAAAAAAAAAAAAAACAATTACAATTTAAGTAATTAATTTCCAACCAGCTCGGGAAAGGAGGCGTACACCGAGGTGGGGGCGATGACATCATCGCGGGGAAGGTAAAAGGGGGGTGGGGGAGGGGGTGCCTGCCACCAAAACCATCTGGTCGTTTGATTTATATCTGTCATTAGGACATTATACCTATACGGCTTAGGTGTAATTACCAGCGGCCCGCTATCATGTCCCAAACGGTCACACGTCAGCTGCTGCTGCCACAGCAGCAGGGCCAGTCTATATCGCTGTCGTCTCTCTCTTTCCTTTTTTTCTGCTGTCCGTTCAACTGTATAATAATAATTAATACGTATACATACACGCCTAAGGTATTATTATTATTTTACGAGTATATACATAATATACGATCGCATAATGTATATACAATAAAACACAGGCCGCACACCGACCGGTTTCCTGTGAGCATAACTCACAGTAGCGTTTCTGCACCTAGTCGACGACGCTGTAATGTAAATGAATCTCGACCATTCGGATTAGGTACGTTACTATACTTTGTTTTTGCGTACCCGAGGGGGTCGCTTTCGCATGATAACAAAAAAAAAGCCTTTCAAAATACATAATTGTACTTATAATATTATTATTCATTGTTTTTAATCTCGTATAATATGTTACGCGATACTCATAAAACATTAATTTGTCCCAGGTGAATAAAAAACCATAAACTAACTTGTTCCGTTATAATTTTTTTTTATAATAGTACTCAAAGTTTATATAAAGTTGGTACGAAATTATTATTATTATTTTATGAATATTCTTATATTTTAATTAGCATTATTCCCCAGAATAAACCACCCTTTCGATAGTCACGGTCCAAAAACTTTTACAAGGGCACCCTCGCACATGCCTTAAAAATTACACACCGTATTATAATAATTGACAGGGTCAGCTTGCGAGAATAATTACCAGCCACTGTCAGTACCGACCATATATCTAATTTACTTACATAGGTGCATGTGTACCTACTCGTACAACATTTTGTTAAAATTATATATGTTTAGAATAGGTTTTGATTTGTACATACTACATTATATTATGTAGTACCTATATATTATACGGAAAAAAATTAAAGCTAATATAATAATAGGCTCTCAGTATTGTATAATTGTATAATACCAAAATGTTTTTATGGTAAACTACAACAGTTATGCATTATATGAGTACATAAACAAAAATAATGATATTGAATATTTTAAAATTCAATAAGTATTATTAGAATTAAACACCGATATTTCACAAAAAAAAAAAAATGAAAAATGCTTTTCAAATGGTGTTAAATCTAGGCCGGTAAGCTATAGCGCAATGTTGTTTTATTATTATCCTAAAAATATGTTTTGTGTCATTCTGTATATTGGCGTTTGATGTTTAAAAAAAAACACTGTTTAAAAAAATCTACGGATTCCATGTGCAGTAAGTAGTATTTAATATAGCAGGACTTAAGTCACAGTCCTTAGGATATTTATGAAATATATAGTAGTGATATATTATAATATCTATATAAGTCATTATTTAAATTTTTTCTCAATCATTGTATCTCAATGTTTTTTATATTACTACCTAGTTATAATTATATGTATGACAGTTCATTATCCTATAGATTTTGCGGAGTATGTTCATTTTGAATTTTGATAAGGTATACCTAAGTATAACGATTAACGTAAGTTATATAACAGTTAATAAAAATAAAACATTCAAATATGAATCTAATATCTATATAGAATAGTATGAATGCATTTAATTATAATAAACGTTGTTATAATAATTAGAATACTGTCCTTCGGAAGACCTGTCTGGTTATGACCTCTCTCTGAAGGCTGAATATACCTATACCATATGCGCAGACGCATTGTGTGAATATGTATTACATCTTTTTAGTGTTAATTTCTCGAAAATTTAATACTTAAATATTTTGATGACGATATCTAAACAAACTACCATGAATTTATTTAAAATATACGAATAGCGTATAAGTATAAATATTTTTTTGTTTTTGATTTTTGGTGTAGTATATTATAATATATTTCATTTACGTATGGACACTGACAAATTGTACTTCCCACGTGTTCAACGCTGTACTAAATTTTATAAGATCACCAAAAGTTTTGCACTCGCTTACGGTTTATATTATGTATCTTTATTCAAACACTTAAATTTAACAAATAATAACAATGATAATTAATAACACAAACTAGTTTAGTCGGTTTTGATATCGATATATTATATGCACATGCATAATATTATAATAATGTATATTTGTGTGTGTGTATATACTATTGAAACGGCTGCCGGCGTAGTCGTCTGTCGACTCCTGGAATATTGTTTTATTGTGGGACACGATACATTATTGGCTACACAGTCGGAACAGAATTATGTTAGCCACCGTTCGCCTACTCAACCTGTTGTAATGCTCCGTTTTTCATTAATAATTAGCGATATATGCTTGGCTGAAGGACCCCTTGTGGCGGTATATTCATTGATACACATTTAAGAATAATAATAAATGTACCTCTGTATATATATGACTAGCATTATAATATTATATACGATGTACCATATACCTACTATTCATTTTTTTCTTGGGTATCGTATCATTATTATTTCATGTACCCCACTTATTCTAAACTTGAAGATTGCTGCAGTATTCTCTCTCGACAGAATTCATTAAGATCGTGTACACAGTGTTTACGAAACCGGACATTTTAAATAGAATATCTCATAATATACATAAGAACGGTATGTTTATGTTTTTAAAAAAATACTATAGGTACGATCGCATTTAATTCGCCCGACGTATTTTTCAAGATACATTGTGTTGTGTAATATTGTTGGTTTACTGCGATTAAAACTCATATTTTTAATATCCAACCGAGTGTATATATCGACTGTATCGTTTATACTTTATGGCTTTTTGTTAATTGTAACTTTCTTCATTATATTACCCCCGCGGCGTTAATAATAATAATAATAATAACCGTCGTATAAACAAAAGGAAACCGACTGAATTACGGTGTATTAGGTTATAATATTTTACCACAAATTATATCGTAATTGACACAACAGCATGTTCAATCTGTTCAAATATTTTCCACTGTATTTATAGTCTTATATTCTTATAGGTATGTATAAAAACGTTTACAAAGTAAATATGTAATGGGTACAAAGTAATAAGACTATAATATATAAATTAAAAAGTATAAGGCTAATAAATAAATAGTATTAAAAAAATATAAATATAAATAAGTATATCATAAGAACTATTACAAAATTATTGTAAGTGTTTAAATTTTCTTGGATAAATCTTAAATTTAGAACAAATATATTATAATTGTATTTAGGTAAACAATTTGTAACATAAAGTAGACCGTATATAAGCCAATTTTATTATACTCATTGAAGTTAGTTTTATTGAAAATTCAAAATGTTGTATTTTTTTTTTGGTTAAAATTATTCTAGAAAAGGTGTTTGATTTATTATTATTTATAATTATTAATGTTAATGATAGTAATTTATATATATATATTTTTTTAATACATCGGTATCATAATTTTGCGAATATTTCAGAAAATTTTAAATAAATAATAATTTGTTTTTATAGATATTACAGTTCAAGTTTAATTGTTCAACATTAGCGTCCAATAACAATTCTGTCCTGATTAAACTTCATAGTTCAAACTATTACCCTAGAAAATTAAATTTAACCTTCAAGTATATTTTGTTGACAAATTTCAGGCTTAATATAATTACTATATGCATATTAAACTTTGCGAAATTCGAAATTAATTAAATGTTGCGTTTTATAAAAGACTATTTGGTAAATTATAAAAGCAATTAGCTACTTAATTAGTGGGCACATCATCTACATAAGTAACTATATATGCAAGACAGTTTTCGGCACAGTTTTGTGTCAGTTACGAAATCGATTTAACTCGCGATGTTATGTCGTGACCATTGAAAACACGGAGATACACGTCATGATACACTCACTATGTATACATAGGCACGTTTATGTATATAAATATAGGAGTCACTTAGTGTGGCCTACCCCAATATTTACCATCAAAGGATTACAAAATGAAACCTTGTAAATCCGATTGACAGAAGCCAAATGCATGTAGGCCGGCGGCGGCCAGTGTAGCATTTATGAACAGTAAGTTCACCATAATAACACAGAGTTATTCAAAATGATTCATCCGATTTCAAATGTTTATATCTTTTTAGTTTTAGATCTAGAGTGATAGGTATATGTATGGTTCATTAAATAAAAGAAATAAGAATAATGTTCCAAATTGATGTGATGCTACCAATAAATATTCTACATGGTTTCTCTTGGTCACACGAACAACATCTAGTCAGAAACTCTAATTTATTCCATGCATACATTTTTTGTAATTGACTCTCTTAATTTTTAGTCCTTCTGCGGTTTATGATAATAGTGGTACGAGTACACAGCATCATATTTAGCACATTACCATAAAGAAGTATATAGTCGCATGGCGTAAGATCGGGTGACATAGGATGCCTGCAGGTGCAAAACATCGAATGATTCGCTTTGAATAATTCTGTATAAGTGTAGGTATATGATATATAAAGCGTTCCCGGATTTACGTATATTTATTATTATTTTTTCCACAGCGACCGTCCTCTCGCAGTCTCGCGCTACAATAATAATATAGTAACAGCAACAACAGTATATAATATACGCTAACCGATTGCGGAAGTTAATCGATCGCCCGCGAATTATGCGCGCGTGTATAATAATAATATAATATGCGAAACGTCAAAATACACACAAAAACCCCCCGAGTCGCACAAAAGCGTCGACCAGTGTCCGCTGCCACACACTGTACGACTATGTAGGTATATTATGGTATTATATTATGTACTTTTACGGTGCGCGCGTGTTAATGTTCCGGTCAAACAGAACGAAATAATGGAAATGTCGTACGTGTGCGCATAATGGGCCGGGCGGCGCGCGTGTGTCAGCTTTCCGTTGGAGGGTTGCCCGTCGGTGTATCGTATATATAGTCGCTGGCCGCTTAACGGTAAAATAATGATATGACAATAACTATACTGCACAGTGTCCGTCGCTGCTGTTGTCTCACCGGACCCCGCGGTCGCGGTCCATTACGTCCGCACACCGTTTTCGCATTGTAGTGATATGTTCAATGAGAGAGAGAGAGAGTGTGTGTCTGTGCGTGTGTGTGAGAGAATCGAGATCGTCTCGTCTCGGTGAACCGCTCTATACTGCTGCCGTACCGGTTCCGGGACGGGTGAAAAAGACGGCGCGTTTTCCCGTCACCGCGCATATATATTTACCGCCGGATATTCGCATTGTCGTCGGACCAAGCCTTCCCCGGAACATCCACCCTACCACCCACGCGTTAACCGAAATTCGCTAGTTCCTCCCTCGTCGAATCGCCACCACACTCGCCATCACCTACACATATTACATTTATATGTTACTATAATAGTAGTACCTATATATATATATATAAACGAAAGTGTCTCACACGGTTTTTAGACCTGACAGCGATGTTTTTGCGTAGTTCTACGACATTACGTTTCGTATATGATACGTATATATACATAATAATATTGTTACGAGTAGGTATAGTTTTTGCGCAAACACCGTGTTATTGGTGTTCGTCCTGGCGGAAAATTATAGTAAATGTTCGCAGTCGACGAACTCATAAGAAGGGCCTCGAACCATAAGTGTATTTTAGTATGATTTTTTAACGAAAAACGTTTTTTTTTATTGTAATATTTTAATACCTTAGCAAAACCCTCTATTGGCCCGAATAAAAAGTTAAGTGTTAACGTCATCGGAAAATATCTACGTTTCCCGAAAAAATAACTGTTAAGTCTGAACTGATTGAGCTCTTTGTATATAATATAGGGCATAGGCTCACATACATACACAGATAACTGCGTATACCTACCTTCTCAACAGAAGTGATGTTATTGTGATATTTTCTAACTAACCTTTTCAACAAATATTTAAGTTTTCGTGACCAATAATAATTTGTAAATAAACGTCCATGCTTCAATTAATCGTTTTCATAGAATGTAAATAAGCAATGATTCACTACTTTCAGATTAAATACAATAATCCTGGTCAACCCATGCAAATCACCTTCGTTCAAAGTTAGACTGCTAAGGTGTACAGTTTGCTATAATACACTGGGATGGTTCTATTATGTAGATAGTTAATTTTATTAAATTTGGTTCAATGTTGTATTTTTTTTTTTTTTTTGTTAAATTACTGTTATATTCATAATAAAGGAACTAGAATATACCAGATAATTTTCTTCATCCTTAATGAAGATAAATTGTTCAAGTTTTAATACATAGGTTATGAGTTACTAATTTTTAATACGATCACTCGGCACACATCTTCAAAAATCATAGGAAATTACACTTGCTCCCCTTGGATCTATACGCCTAGGATATTATACCATACTGTAGGTAGTTCGCTAATTAGTAATCATTACAAAACAATCACAAGTCTTGATTATTAGATATGAAAATAAAAAAAAAATAAAGGAACATAAACTGGTCTATCTTATCTTTGTAATGGTGTATCGATCCTTTACTTGCAATTCGGAGTTGTTAAACTATATCGATTAGTAATCGTCTAAAGACTTTTAAATTACCGTGTATTTTCGTAGGTATACTACAATACTGAAGTGAATTTGATAGAGGAAGCATCTTTGTAAAATAAATAGATAATTAGGTCTTAATAATAAAATTATTTAAGATATTGAACCATACACCTACCGCTACCAGTTACTATTTTTATCTACTTATAGTGGTTCTAGATTATATATATGCACGATCATTAAAAATGCGAAACGTGGATATATCGTACGGTCGGATAAAAATGTGAATTTTCGAACGCAAAAACTTATATTACTATTACTATTACTATTTAAATTTAAATATATATAATATAATTATTATAAATAGTATAAAGTATATATATATATATTTATAATATAAAAAGCACGTCTGAAGTCATGACAAATTATATTAAAAATGTTTTAAAGTTCTATTAAACGATTTCAACTATAAACTAATACCAAAACTCTTCAAAGATGATTTTGATTATAATATTAAATATCATATTTAATATACTGTATTAATTTATCATAACTTGTTTAGATTTTAAAATTCTTTCTTTTTTTTGAACAATATAATATTTTTGATTACATATTTTTTTGCATTATTTGTTATGTCTATATTATTGAATAAATTGTATTAATAAATATATTATTAGATACCAAATAATATTTAAATCGTATCGAACTTTATAACACATTTAAAAAAATATATTATTCATTTTTATAGTATAAATACTTTATAGTTATATCATATGTATTATAAATGTATTATATTTATATGTATAAAATAGAACAATGTGTCCTCGTTCTACAATGCACATTTTCCCTAGATTGTACGAAGTATACACATTTTGCATTTAAAACAATGGACTGCACAAAGTAACTGTTTACCTAACTAATTAATTATTCATCATAAGAATACATATATTAATATGATACATACATTTTAAATATTTTAATATTATGCAAGAATGTACTCCCATATAATTTTTTGATATCTTTTGACCGTAAATTGATACATGAAATAGAATTTATTTTTTAGTTATTTCATATTTAATCATGTAATTGTATACCATATTTAATATTTATGTAAATTATACTTCAATCATGTGTACACAAACTGTGTTAATTACAGTAAGTTATAATAAATTATTTCTGCTTAAATTTTAAAAACAAAAATAATTAGTTATTTAACGTAGTATAATAACTAAATGTCATGATGTAAAATGGTTTTAAAATTTTTCTTATAAATAATAATATTATATTATATAGGTAGATATTAAGTTTTAATATAGTTGTTATTTATTAAATTTACATATAGTATATTCAAATCACGAACTTTAAAATTTACAAATAACCTATCTATACACTTAAAGACTGTATTAATTTATTTTAAAACTCTTAACACTTTTTCTAAAAAAATTAAGCTTGTATAACTGTAAAATGCATAATATATGGGTGATTGGTAATAGTTATATGGTTATTAGCATATAGAGCATAGGTATATGCTTAAAAATTTTCTTATTTTTTTATTTAGTATACAATTTTATACTTTCTATTGTATATAAGCAATAATATTATAAATTATAAACACGGGCTTAAAAGCATAGTGTTAATATTTAACTTCTTTTAGTTTTTTGTTAAATTTGAATTAAAAATGAGAAATATATTAAATTCGTTAAGAATAACCGTAGGTAATTATTTTGATTATTCATTGATAGAATTTGTTTAACTTCATAATACGTGGGGAGCAGAAAAAATTAATTGGCAAAGATTCGTAATTATACGGTTTATACCAAAGAAGTAAGCCGGGGCGCAATGAAACGAGAACCCGTCGTGGTCGTTCCAATTGTTTCAAAAGACAACTAGTGACAAGGTAGTCTGGGTAACACTATCGGATCGAGTTACCTGTGACGGATTATCTCTTTGGTTTTGGCGAATATATATTTTTTCCATCTAAGCACCCTACCAAGACTGGTTTTTCTGCGACGCGGAACGGAAACCCAACACGACCGTAACCACTGGACCTCTATCGGACCGCGATTAACCATAAACCGGTAGTTTTGGAATATATAACATACATATACATTTTTTTTTTCGTTATACTGTACTTGAGTCGGGGACAAAAGGTTTTTGGTAAAATTAGAATTAAGACGATAAAAATAAAAAAAAATACCATACGTCTAATACGATTAACTTCAGATTTTGAACAATATATTAATATTTATGTACAACCGCGCTCGACTGTTGAAAATGTAACGTAACTCACGTGTTATAATATATGTATACATAATAATAATTGTGTTACACGTATATGTAAATAGAAGCATAGATATTTTGAAACTAATTCAAGAAGAAATATTAGACGGATCGACAAATTTAACACGACAAATTCTATAGGTAGTTAAGGTATAGGTGTTGAATATTTTTTCTCGTCGTGCGGTCTACGTAGGTACGGTACATAATAAACGCGTATTTAAGAGGCTAGTTAGACTGCTATAACCACAACGTTGACGATAAACCGCAGGGTCTATATTATATATTACATATTAGTATGTACAAGATACAAATGACCAGTTTTTGTATACGTCATGACTCGTGAAGCCTGGTTTAAAAGGTTATAGGACTCAAGATAAGTCAAGACTCGCGGGACAATAGTTTGGTGGAACCGGGAAACTCTCAAAGTAATCGTGACAGTCTACCGTAAAGGACAATACTTAAGTAAATAATTATAATTTTAACATTATATGATAAGCAGTTGAATTGACGGAATAAACTCGTTTTAGCTCTTTAAAGGGGGCACCGAAATATTTTCTCAATTTTCACTTGCGCTCATACAGATTTCAAGTATTCGGATGTACATAGGTATACTAAACGGTAGGCATACCACCTAAAATAAACATATGTAAGATCTTAAACACGTGTAAACCTAACCATTGTAAATAACAGGCATTCTGATACGATAACTTGAGCTGCACATATTCAATGTTTTGCTCATAATACATACCATTATAATGCATTCATTACAGTATATATTATTATACATTATACAATAAAATATTGACGAACTTATTGTACACACACACACACACGAGGCACGAGCGTTTATGTACCTATATAATATTAAAACTTGCGTACCGGTGTCGTCAACCTGTATAATATATGTTGTAGGTGCCTACATATTTTATATACCGGTGTAATCGTTCGTGGAAAATCAATCGCGGGGCGTCCGTTTTGTGCAAAGGGGGTCTGACCTCAAAAGCGGCGGGAACGGCACGACCAGGAACCGTGTATACGTATATACTTGTATTTAAACACACACACACACACACACACGAGGCACGAGCGTTTATGTACCTATATAATATTAAAACTTGCGTACCGGTGTCGTCAACCTGTATAATATATGTTGTAGGTGCCTACATATTTTATATACCGGTGTAATCGTTCGTGGAAAATCAATCGCGGGGCGTCCGTTTTGTGCAAAGGGGGTCTGACCTCAAAAGCGGCGGGAACGGCACGACCAGGAACCGTGTATACGTATATACTTGTATTTAAACACACACACACACACACACACATACATAATAATATACTCTTACTTACCTATGTATACACACACACACACACTTGGGTACATAATGCTCCCAATGATCAATACGACTTTCTAGCGCCCCTTCCCACCGTCCAACCCTTGACGTTTCTGCCGTATATAACGAAAGTTGTGCGTTTACACACACACACACACACACATACATAATATGTAAGTATATAAATTGTAATACGGGCGAGACCACGAACGGCACGCGATCCCTTTATATGCCGCACGGCGACGCCCCATTGGTGCGGTGCGGTACGCCGCGCGCGCGCTCTTCGACGGCTCACCCTACACCCTTTGCTTTACTGTAACGTTTTCTCCGTAATATATAATGTCACGACGACCCCGACGCCGACGGCAGCACCGGAAAATCGTCAAAGGGCCCGGCTAGGGTAGCACATTATAATAATAATAACAACAACAACAACTATACAGTGTAATATGCGTTATATACCTGTATATAAAGTAAAAATATATATAGGTATATAAGCGTGGAGTATACATAGAGTCGAGCAATAATAATAATAATATTATATACTCGTATATTATTATTATTATTATTATATTATGTGTGTACCATAAGGGTTTATTTATATACGTACAAACATATTATGCGGGTTTATGGAAATTAAACTTACGGCGGTGGCGGCGGCGCCCCGTTTTCGTACATTCCCCTTCGCCCTTGGCCCCACTGTAGTCGCTATTTTTTACCACGAATCGGTCTCGTTTTTATACATTTTATATAGGTACCTACACGTTTATGTTCTCCCCGAGCCTTATGCGCCGCCGAGACCCGCCGCCACCGATTTCGTAATCTGGATAATGGATGGGACGCCACTGCCACCGCCGACGTCGCCGGTACTGAACCTATAACTCAACCGACGACGACGCTTTTTACCTGCCCAACGAAAAATCCCCCCTTGTTATTACGTATTATTATTCTATTATTATATGCAACGTATATATAGTATACAAATTATACCTATACGGTACCTACACAAAAGTTCGTTGTTTAAAAACAAAACGAATTATAAACGACAAATCGAGTGCAAATACTTTTTTTTTATTTTCGGGATATAGAGTTAAAGAAACCCTTGTACACGGTATTTTTTTATGTTGGATGAGCGAAAAAGGTGTTTGTGTTTATTTTATTATTATCCATTATTCCACGTAAACGACGCATGACGCAATGATTTCGGAGGGAGGGGGCGTAACTTGCAGTCTTCAAGCTAAATTCACACACATATTTAAAGATATATGATATATATATAATGTGTGTGATACAATTACTATTGTATAATATTTTTCCGCATGTAATAAGAGGTCTTCGTGACTAGACAATTTCAATGACCAATAATAAACGAAAATCTTAAGCATTTTATAAATGAGTCATTTTATAGTGTTTTACAAATTGTTGGTGCGATACAAAAAAATATAAGCGTTAAGATTGTTTTATTAGTGTCCACTAAAACCTAATCAATTTTATATATTTTTAAAATGTTAGATATTAAATTCTACCATAAGTCCATAAATAGTAATTAATACTTAGACTATGTGTAGTACATACCTATACTAGTAGCACTTGACAATTTATCAAATATTATGCTCTACTAGATAATAGTAATTTGATTATAAATAAACCAATATATAGATACATTATGATATTATATTGTTTTTACTATTATAAGTACGTAACGAATGATGATCATTGATCGGTGATAGATTTTGTACTAGCTTATATTATTAGTATTCTATATCTCTTAAAATTAATTGTTAACTGTTTCTGTATTGGGTATACTTGGTAATCATTTGGTATCGGATTTTAAAGCATATGCTTCTTTTTTTATAACTATATGAGATAGAAATCTAATTTTTATACATAAATTCGTTTCACGTCATTCTGATTCCAAATAAACCAATTTATTTTTACTTTTTTATTGGTTTTTTAAATTATTCCAACTGAATTTTTTATGTTTATTATGCTACTGAAATAAAAAAATAAAATTAATAATTAATGTAAAAACCCAGAATGCGGATACTGGATTATTATTGTTTTCGTTATCAGCTTGTTTATTAAATGTATTAAACGTATAGCCTGCAATACCTATACGGTATGCAGTATGCCTAGAACATCGATATCGACCATTTCAAAATTTAAGATTTAGTGTTCTAATTTGAAATCTCTTGTATGAAGTATGCATCGATCACTTCAGTGGATGTAGAGAGTTCGTTTTCTACGTACAAAATATTATGTCGGACAATAGAGTCAATTTCACTACTGAAAATCTAGGAAAATACATGGTAGTTAATTCTTTTTTTAATTAATTTTTTTAATTGTTTTATTCATTTTTATACCTAGCTAGTTCATGTTAATTTTTGGTCATGATTTTTTTTTGCTTTTTTTAAAACAATCATATGCTTTTTTAGTTGCTTATTACCTATGATTTAAAATCTGAGCCTTAGTAATCATATTATATGTTTAGGTGATAATTTTAAAAAGTAATTTAAATTCTAATATTGAAATATACCTATTGTTTATCTGCTACGCATAATTTAAAGGGATAGTTATTTAAAACAGTAAACAAATAAACAAATTATAAAGGCAATAAATATAGTTTTAATTAGAAATAATGTCCTATATGACTATATCAGAAGATCTTTAACATTTTTTTGCATACGATTCATACTATGTATTAGAAACCAGTCATATACTACTTATGACTGTAAATAAAATTATTCAAAATGTCAATGTACCTACCTATTTATAATAATAATGTAAAAAATTATAATTTAGGAACATTCAACATTTTTTATAATATTTCATATCTATTTACATAGAACATAAAATAATATTAGATTTATTACATACAGTATTAAAACTAATTTTTCGTATTCACGCGGCCTCCCGCGTATCACCAGTGGGACGCGTACCTATCATAGCAAAAGAACCATTGCTTAAAGTATTAAAAATATGTAAAAAAACAAAAAATGTGTACTTTAATTATTTATTTTTAAGGAAATAAAACTATAATCAACATCTAGAAATCAATTATGATTTATACATGCACATTTTATAATAATTCACCAGATACCGTATGCGTCATCGTTGATGTCTAGATGTTTTCATATATATGTCTGGTCAATGGTCATTTTATATGTTATTTATGGTAATGACCTTTCATCGCAACCGGTTATTTTAGAATAGTTCAATAAATGTATTCATATTTTTTTGCTACGGAAATAGTCCTTATTCACAATTATAAGTCTTATTTGTTATCCAATAAAACATTTATTTAAATCATATATTATACATGTACAATAGTTAATCAATTTCACTATTTGACCACTTTATCATATATAAATATATATATTTACATAAAAATATGATACAGTTTAGTAATATACAAACGGTTTTTCAAACATCATTTAAAGTCAGGATTAATGTTTTAAAACGACTCAAGACAGTTGTTGCGCCATTTTTTATTACTCATATATATAAAAATGTACGTGAACGATAATAATTAGTATTTTCATTGCTCTCTCTTGTTTACGACACTCAAATTCTATTGACTTATATTACGAACTACCAGACTCCACGTTTTGTATCTCTTTGATGTCCGCCGTCGGTTAATCGTTTTCAATTTATATGAGACCTATTTAAGTCATAATACTCATCAAATGATGCATAATTTTACAATGCATTATTAATTATTTAAAAATTAATTTTGATAATATACTATACTAAGCGTCTATATAAAAACAAAACGTTACATATTATTTGATAAAATAATAATTCTGTATAAATTAGATATGTCTATTTTTAATTATTATTGATTAAACCATTGTTATATAATACATAATATTTTTATTTAATTACATTTTTTTTATACATTGTTGTTAATTTATTATAAATAGTCAATAAAAAATTATTCGTGTATAAATAAATGAACTACTAAAAACAAAAATATATTATTTCAAATTAAGATTTTAATGAATAACGATATAAATTACTTTTAAATTGAGCAAGAGACATTAAAATAATCATTATTGAAATAAATAGGTAATATTGTAATTTATTTAATTTCTTTAATTTATATAGATCATGTTGACAGTAAAAAATAATAACTATTTTGCAAAAGAAATAATTCATTATTATTATTAATAATAAATACACAAAATTGTGTAGAGATGGAAAATTTAAATTCAAATTTTATAATACCAACTTTCAAACTCATTAAAAAAATAAAATAAAGAATTAGGTATATAATTGCTGTAGTGTTGAAATGCATCTCTTTCGTACAATTATTATTTCTCCCTATAAAGAGTAGGTATATTAACATAATAATATCGACCACCTTCAATGACTGTTATGGTTTTCGACTAACTCGGAACAGGCAATTAAAACAGAAACGTGTTTTAAATATAATTTATTTTCCTTGCGAATACAATGCAATTTAATTCTAAAATAAAAAAATAAATATATTAGCTCCTTTATTTGTATTTTAAAGACTGTTCATCAAGATAACATATTGCACATTATTCAATAAGTATAAAATTATAAAGTACATTTTCTGTAATGCAGACTGCGGTTATCACTCATTAGACTCATTAGAGTATCATCTATACTTTTGTAAATTTTTGTATATTATTTTAAATACGTGTGAAAATATTTGATAAAGCAATCGAAAAAAAAATTAATAATAAATTCGTTAAAAGTAAAAATTATTTATTATTTTCTTTGTATCTCAAATGAACATTGTATGAAAATGCATTGGCATTTTAAATTTATAGTTAACTAAGTGAATTTTGTTATTATCTGTTAGATCGTATTGTATAAGATTAATTGTTTTGCGTAAAACTTGTCAATACCATTCAATTCTCTTTGTTTTTTAAACTTTGTGCACGTATACACAGTAGGTGTATTATGCATATATATACGTTAATAATAATATATTATGCTATCGAGGTCTACTGAATTTTATCGTCTCGCACTGATCCCCTGGACGCGCATTGGGAACAACATATTTTTAACCAATAAACGAATAATAATTATTTAAACGCTATCCGGTAACCGGTAATGTCATTGTGTGAGTTGTATTTTTTTCACACTATAGGTTCGTAAACAACAGTTCCAGAGCATTATCGGTTCAGACTATCGGATTGCAAAGACGTTTTTCTCTCTCTCTCTCTCTCTCTCCTATTATTTATATTGGCTCCCAACGTTTCAAGTGTAAAACACATATACGTACATAATACTACCTATATATATATATATTATACACATATTACACATTGCAATGAAACGGCGTGTGTGCTTTCTATCCTTCGTCCTCTCCCCTCACCACAACCACCAGTGCACCCTTCCCCGTTGGCGAGATGAACTCAGCAGATACAGTAATTACCGGGCAACACCTTTGCAGCAAGTGTTTGCCGTAATTGATTTAAGGCGTGTTTATCACACGCTGGCTATACTGCAAAACTGGCTTCGTGGCTTCGGGGGTATCGGTATCCGACATCTGGGGCTGTTCTCGGTTCGTTTAAAAAAAAAAAAAACAAATAATAATAATACAAACAAAACGAATGCAAGGCGGAAGAAAGAGAGAGAGAGAGAGAAATTGAGGAACAGAGATAGAGAAGTGTATACACTCACACGCATATATTATGTATATATGAGAATAAATAAGTAAAAAACAATATCTTCAATCGGCGCGCACACGGTAGCGAACAGGGGACCCTCTCAACGGTAATAAATTGTCCGGTATATTTATAGTTGTTTAACGTTCGCCCCGTTATCGGATTTAATTTTGCATCTGCAATTCGCGCCCCGTTTTCCACTCGTACACACATACGTATACGGTTCTGTAATCTAAATCTTCCCACGCATAATAAAACATCGCGACACGCTTTTCCACCATCCCCCTATCCACCTCGTGTTTCATTACAGATAGGTACAACGACGTGTGTCGTGTGTGTATATATATATATACACTATATAGTATCATATATTGTACGGATTATAAGTTACGCCTGCGTGTTATGGGGCTGCTGCTGCTGTTTCCGCCGCGACTTGATATTATGTTCTCTATATAGTCTAAATGAGCGCGTATATATTAGTATATATTATAAAAGACGAGTGCACGATGAACACGATTAACAAATGAACAATTTTTGTTGTTTTACGAGTTGCATGATACACATGCGAATAAAAAAAAATATTTCAAATAACATACATAAAATTTGACCTACCATAGCCTATAGATAGAATTGTAAAACACTTAAACATAAATCAGTATAACATGAAAAAATGTAAATTAATATTTTCTATTGATGGTGTATTAATATTCTTAAGGTAGGCATTATAAGATATTATTATACATAATCAATACACCTATTATATATAATAATAAGGACTATACTAGTTTTTGTATGGGATCTATATTCTAGAAAAATAAATATTTGGTATAGTTAATGTAGAAATCCTAATCCCATAATAAATATGTCTTAATAATTTACAATCATATTTTATAATAATTATTATTATTATACAAATTACCCACACAATATATGTATATATTTATGTAACTGTGTAAGTTTAGGAAGTTATAAATTGAAATTTAGAAACATATTTTGCTTTAATGCTTAAAATACTTTAATACACGCATTTATTTGATTTTTATTGTACCTCATTTAATTCTTAAGTATTTTTTAGTTCTTAAATCATAACTCTCATGATTTGTTTATTGAAATAATTTGCAACACTTACATATTATACTTAATTAGATTTTAAAATAGTATAATATACTATAATTACTTTCTTAGCCTATTTATTTTGATATATTTATTTGAGTTATTCAAAAATGTTAGTTAAAACTTTATAAAAGTAACAAATAAAACTAGCTAGCTCAAAATCGAACTGTTTTTCAACAATTATTTATTATTTTTTTTTAAGAAGAATTAATTCTAATTTACTTAATACGTATAATATAGTTATGAATAATAATATGAATATTCATGAACCGTAATGTCGTAATGACCTTTTTTCATAATATTTAGAAATTATAATTACATAATATCAAAACCACGAGTCCAACATGCGTCTCAGTATCTACTCCATCAAACCATTAAGGGTGTTATATAGGAATATTTATTCGGCTCTTGGTTTTGTTATGCTTAGTTTGTATGTGGCTATTCCATTTTGATTAAAACTCTATGTTCATGTACATTTACATATTTAACAGGTAACCGCATGATGTTGAAAAAAAACGTTGCCCCGGTACTTCATACGATGAATACGTATAATTAACACCTATACTCATATTATGTACCATACTACCATGGCTATTTAGTTAATAATAATAATTAATCCTATATTATGTATACGTATTTAAATTAATGTTTAAGATTTTAAAAATATTACGCAAGCTCGCCACACCGTACATATCTAAAAGTAGTAGGTATATTTATAATAATTGTATGATATAGATATGAGCACAAAATAAGAAATATTCAAATATACATAAGTAGTATACAATAGTTTTACTTGATTGTTTAATTACTCGGTATAAACGTGAGAATAATAATTAAAATGTCGACTTCGTAAAATAATTATTTGAGCAAATACAACAAAAAATAGCAAACAAACTGGTTTACATGATATAATATTATAATCTCATAAAATAATAATAATAATTGTAATCGTATTATATGATAGAAGCGTATGTGAAATTAAAGACAACTGACCCTCCAAATACTATATCCAGTACCTACTCAAAGTATACTTTAATGAATTAGCGTATCTATTATAATTTATATTTAATATTTATGTATGACCGCGATACGCATAGAGTAATATTATCATCCTATTGTCTACCTATATTGTATACAATTGTATACTCGGACTGAATAGAGGGAGAGAGTTCAACTCAAACAATTTTTGTTCGTTGTCCATGTAAGTATAATTTTAAAACTTTTTTACTTATGAACTTTTACCCCTAGTATTTTTTTCTATAAACAGGACTGCAGTGTTATCAAAATTCTTAGGTTTTATAAATAGGTTCTAAATTTAAATGCATCAGTATAGTATATAAATATATAAAGATACTTCAGTATATTTATGTATTTAGTATTTTATATTCAGTATTTATGTAGCTATTATAATCATGAATTATTAGATAAATGATTATAAAAATTATTTAATATAAGATTTGTTTAATATGCGCTGTTACCTGTTTAATAAGATTTCATGAGGATCGAAGAATAAGAATCCAACACCTTATCAATAATTTATATTGCGTTATCCAGTTATTAGCGATTATTAGTTTATTATTAGATGGGATTTTGATGCAATGTAATTTTTTATCTGCTATTATAAAAGGTACCTTCATAAGTGAAAAATGTTTTTAGAGTTCCTGAATATTTTAATGACATTTTTAATAATTTTTAAATTTATTATTGTAACGATCGTAAATTGTAATAAAAAATATATTATTATTATAATAAAAACTACCTTACTAATAGGGATAGTACCTACATATAGTGGTCAGATAGTTCTGAAGGTGTAATAGAGATGTAATACTCGCTTCAACCACCATTCTCATTTCTCCTACATATGTATAGGTATTTGTATAATATAATAACAATAATTTTATTTATGTCTAATATTTATAGTCTTCTTAAAAAATTCAATATCGTTTATAGATTTTTAACGTATTTTAATAGTGTATCTATATTTTAAGAACTTTGAATTTTTTGGAAATTTTTGTCGAATTGAAATCTTGTAGCATAATTAGCTCTTAGTTATTTCCATGTACATAACATCACTCGTGTAATAGATGTATATTGTATGTACCATCATAGAGCATCGTGAATCGATCGTGTATCATTATAGATATACATATACACGCCTGATGTAATATTATATAATAATATATCATTACGATGGGTTCGCGTTCGGTGAAATATTATATTATGTTAATATGTTGTACATGTATGTCTCGTTGAACAGTGTTCAGTATTCGATTTTGTTGCGGTTGTTTTTCTGTATTTTTTTTTCTTATCAATTTTTTCCCCACTCACGGCAACAAATTGTTCGTGGACAACATGAAACCGCAAGAGACTATACGGTACTATTATACTCGCATCGTCCCGCAGCATCTTCTACGACGACTTTTTCACGCGAAAATTCGCGCATCGCACGTAATACATCTCGATAGAGACTATAATAAATTAAGCATTATACAATATATAACACTGTACACAAACGGACGGATTCTGCCGTTGACCATGGTCAAGGTCGCGTGTCCTAACTATTTTTAAAATGCCAATGTCGCGTGTAAAGTGTTTCGGTCACGTCACGCGCGTCTGCGGCATCCGTCAGACACGCAGCCGAACAGCCGCCGACGCCGCCGCCACCACCTGCACCGGCACCATTGCGGCACACGGCGGTACTCTTACTATATTACTCTGTCTATAATAAATATATATATATATACCTTCGACGTACAGCATAATGTATAGACACGATAGCGACTGGCCACGTGCGATTTTGAAGCGTATAAATAACAGTACATTTTACTACGATGTTGTGTTTTATACGCGTTATAATAATATATATGTAGATATATAAATACATAATATATGATTATTTCTATTAAATGACCTATGTGGATATCGGATACGTTAAATACTCGACAATTACCTTGAAAATAGCTCTTGGTGCGCAAATAGCTGACGGACAACCGGAGTATGGACAGCCGGTCCAACTTGGATAGGATATTGTGTTCGAACGGCAACAGGTTGGCCAGCGTGTCCAGCTCGGCGTTCAACCGTTCGCGATGCCGCTTGCTTGGGTTACTCTTTCCCACGCCCCCGTCTTTGGGCGTCGTCTTCACACTAGAAAAAAAAATTGGTTTGAAATCATCGGCTTTAGACATTTTAGGTAGGTTTGCCTATATAATATGTACTACTTTAACTATAATTATATATCCGAACGTTCTGCAGATAATATAATATAGGTGTAGGTTTATAAATACAGCGAATTTAGCGTTATGCTTTGTCAAGGAACAGCTAATACATTTATTTTTTTTAATATATATAATAATAAATTACTATAGGTATATAAGATATAATATGTATATTCAATATTGTATATATTAAGCAAAATGACTTTTGAGTTGGTAATAATATAAAATAGGTACCTATTTGCATATTTTGATATTATGATTTCATGTTTTATTTTTCTAAAAACTATATTACGTATTACATTTGGCTAATACTTTACAAGCGTTCTTATCGATTATAAATTAGTTTAGTGTACAACCAAGTATTAAAGCTAGTAATAAATAGATGAACACTTATTTATTTAATTAAAATTGACTAGTTGACATTATTATAACTTATACAGGTATGATCGTAATGAGGTATTTTATTTATTGTAAGTTAAAAATAGGAATACTTATAGAAATCAAAAAGTATAGTGAAAAATGTATTTATTATTATGTCACTTATATTATATAGAATACACACATTAAAATATGAATGAGTTAAAATCGTAGATAATTTAACCATTAAATATAATACATCTTTTTTTTTATAAAAATGTCTATCAAAATTAATTTATAAAATAACAATATTTCAAAATGTATTTTGAAATGGCAAATGGATTTATAATGGATATTTTTAACTGTTGTAGAGAAGTACTTACATTTACTAAATTACGGGTTATACAATTATGTAACTGATCTCAATTTCCAACAACGCAATTAATGTTAGATGTTAGGTAATAAATAATAATATTTAGCATATCCCAACTAGAAAATGAGCATATAGGTAACAACTAACAAGTAATATAACATACATAACTAAATAAAATATTATACAGTTGTTGTATGGACGAGTACTTGAGTAAAGAATTACTATTTTGGTAAATTATTGTTATTCAAAAAGTTTTAAATTTAACAATAATCTTATACTCCAATAAAATATCTAAGAAATCCCCTTAAATTAAAGATTTAGATATATTATTATATTCGAAATTACTAAATCAACTCTCACATATTATAATTATTATAGCTATCAAAAATAAAGCTTTAGCGTTGTTTTTGGAATGTTAAACAAAATTGCTTCAAACTCCATGATCCGCTCATTTTCAAATACATTTATACCTCACTCATACATTCTTTAATTTGAGATAATAACAGCACTGCGTGTTAGTAATAAACTCAAATAGTTTAGATTGAAATCCTTTTTTTTATATGGTACACGCTATAATGTATTAAGCACCAACTACATTGATTATGAAAATATTTTTATAAATTAAAAATTTAATTTTTATAGTTTTAAACTTAGAACCATTAAAAATACGCAGATATATTACAATAACAATACATTTTATTTTATAACTTTTAAATAGATAGCGATATTGACGACTATTATTTACAAAGATTGACACATTTTAGGTTAAAACCGTAGTATTTTCAACAATCATTAATTTTTTATTTCTCATTTTTCCAAAAAATACACATTATACGATTCTATTAATATTTTAATAACCAAGTTCTTAATGAACTAAATTTGAAAGTAAATCATAAAATACATTTACCTATTAGTATTGTTTCTGTATTATATAATATCTTCTTTCACTAATATTTTTTTATTTATCTATAAAGAACTTATGTTGTTTTTTTGTATTGTTTAGTTTCATTAAATTACTTATAGTATAAATTGTTTTTAAAATATAACTATTATTTATCTACTTATGTATCATATTTATATATATTGTATTACTGATATGAATATTACTAAATTGTAAATTGCACATTGGTCCGTATCAACTAAAATAAAATAAATAAATTCGGTAGTGAATAAAATACAAACAAAATAAAATATTATAAGTATATATATTTGAATGAATAGACAATTTGTGATTTGTTTTATTTTTGTGTACTCAATTTTTTTGGTAACAATATTAACAATATTCAATAATAATTGATAAAAGGTTCAATAATTTTTCTTTGTATGATAAGTTTAAGTATATACATATTATTATAACCAAGCAGAGAGAATAGAATAGTAGAATAAAAATATAATTTTATTCTTAACTAAATGTTTTTTAAATAAAATATATAACACATATTTTATTGACTTTATCAGAAAAAAAACAGATTGAATATTACTCTCAAAATCCTCTGATTGTACAATTTGTCTTATTGTGAAACATTATGTTCTTTACAGGTAATTGTTTATATTTTACCGTAATTATTATGTTTTTTTTACTTGTAGACGTCATAAATCCGCTACTCTTATATTGGCCGCCGGCGGTTGATTATAATCATGTTGACTTCATTGACCGCACAACGTCGTTATGGAGAGACCATTCATAATTTCTCTCTGGACAAAGATCTACGCGCTACAGTGTACATAGGTACGACTATAGTATGTAGTTATAATTTATAAGATAACTCGTAGTTGGCAACTATATTATAGTAATAACTAATAAAGAATTATATTTACTATTCTTCTAATTTAAAATATATATATGTATTATATTTTACTTAAATAAATAGTTTAGATCGCTATCAATAGCTCCCGCTGTTACTTTTAACTTGTAAGAAATATATGGGTAATAAATACTATTTTCATATCATTATGCATTTGAACTGACGAAGGTCCACTCACTGACTATTAACACCTATATAATATCACTAAATCTACAAAACCGATGTTTTTTTTATCTATGTATATAAAAGTCAACAGTGTTTTTAGTTATGATTAAACTTATAAGTAATAAATGTAAATTTAATCGCCTAATATTTAAATATAATTGCAAAACATGGATATGGATAATATATATACTATACACGAATATACGAACTCAATTATTATTTTCACACTCACTTAATAAAAATTATTCAATTATAAAATCTACAATTTAATAATATAAAATTTACGATAAATAAATAGATACCTAAGAGAAAAATAAAAAATGATGTTTATCCTATTTAAACAAAAATCATGATCAATTATAGTCTATAATAGGTTAGGTATACGAATTTAAATTGTATTTTATAATTTTAAACATTAAAGTCAAAACTATCATTCTAATAGACTAAAAAACTGTAGTATATATCATTATATTGACATTTTAAAGTTTGATTAGTAACAATAAGGTTATATATTTTATAAATAACAAGTATTATGAAAATTAAATTAAAAATATACGTTTAAGATATTATATTAATATTGCGCAATGAAATCAGAAATTCTTTTATAAAACAATATAGTATGGTAAAAATTCAAAAACGGTAGGTATATCTATATAATATACCTAATGATTATAGGCCTAAAAGCAGGATACCACCACCCTTTAAAAAAACAAAAAAAAGGTGCAATTACGTCTTATGACCCTAATGTGTTTGTAACTGTCGCCAGGATCATATAGTATATTATAGATATAGTCATGAATAAAAGCATATATAGTTTACTAATGAGTAATATGTATACACTATTTTACGTTTATATAATACGGCTATACAATATACATATATATTATTGTATTATGTACAAACAAAACACGTCTTCCATTAACCATTATTCTGCAGTCAAATAGCCATAAAATACGCCACGTGTCATCGACTTAACCCTTTACATAGTATCTACTATTTTATTGGCATATTAAATCAAATAGGGCTAACTGACAGCCAACTGACAGGAATAGGTTTTAAACCAATTTAGAAACATTAATCATCATACTACAAAATTAAATAACATTATTTACTGACATAGTATTATCAATGACTCAGTTTAAAGATTAAACAAGAAACTGTAAGATATATAGGTATTATTGAAATGTTAGTTTAAATAATCTGTGTTCACTGTCGATTATTATTGTTATATTATTGTATTAATATATTAATATTTTATTTTTTATATGAATCATATAATGTACATAATATGTTTATTATTTTTAATATGATTTAAATGAAACTCCAGCAAATAGCTATACTAGTTAGTTTCAAATAGTTTTTAATATTTGAATATAAATACGCAATTGTATAAATTTTAAAGTTGACAGTATTTGTTAAGTTTTAAATGTAAATTTAATTAAATGATAAAAAAATATTATTTTATTTTCGAAATACATGAATTATTTCATTTTCCGGTATTTTATTATGAATATTACTTTAGCAGGTGAGACGTAGATATATCGTGTATAAGAAAATATATTTTATTGTATAATAAATATGAGAAAACAAACCGGTAGGTAAAATGTGCGTGTTTCGTATGATTTTTCAATGGATATAAATTGTCCATTTGTATTCTTTAAGTTTGAAATACTAAATATTTAAGATTTTTATTATTAAAATATAATATATATTGTTATAATCTGTACATAATATAGAATTGTAGTTCAACAGTGTATAATTAAGTACTAGAATAACACCATTGATTCTCTGTTTGACTCGTCTCTGAAAATACAGCTTAGGGGAGGGGGAAGCCAATCAAAAACTAATATGCTAATAAAACATACATTATAGTGAACTTCCAGGCATCAATAATACGTTTACTATAAGTATACAATATACATATATTAATATACAATATAAGTACTTACGAATATAATAATATATACCTATTGAACCTATTCTACTGTTTATGTTATACAAGCATCAAACTAGAATTAGTCCAATAAGTACCAACCAATTGGATTCAATATCGTACTAATGTACAATTTATTTAATCTAAATTTAAAATACAATACCAATGCCCTGATATATTGTCATAATATATTTATCCGACAAACTATCCAGAAAAGTATATAAAGCTTGCATAAAATAATTGGTATTAGTCTATGGAGTACGTAAAGCCGCGGATTAATAGAAATTGACTGAACAATGATGAAATGCAAAATAAAAATTAACTTATATAACGCATGATAACTGATATAAGTACGAGTATATATTAAGAAAAGAAAAATATATTGAATACACTGAGAATAGAACACACCAGGATAACATAAACAGTTTACCTTTATCAAAATATAACCTACCAATTTTCGAACCGTTCGTTTAAATTCAGTGGGTAAGGATTTCTAATAGCTAAACACGTATACTGAAAAAATTCGGAAAATGTTCGTATCAAAGGACATCAGATAAACCTAACAACAGTTGTATACCTATTATACATATTCAATTCTTGCATCATGAAATGATTGCAAACCGGTGAACCTGACAGTCTAACTGTATATAATTTACAATCTTACCCAGATATAATTTGTCCTGAGCTATTTCACACTGTATCTCTTACTGCTCAAAAGAATTGTCCGATCAAAACAAAAACATAAACAAATTAAAAAATAATAATATATAGTCACATAATATGTCCGAAATGAATAGTTTAGAATTAAGTCATTAGTTATGCGTTGGAACCAGCCAGCTGTCTCATATGCCGTTTGGAAAATATAATTTTTAATTTACTCGTTTTGAAAAACTACAAATCAATGAATCGTGGATCGTGGTAACTGGTACAAAATACGATAGTGTATAATAATATTAGAATTCGCGAATATAAAAGTACTGACGGACGTACATCAATGTTAAATGATAATTTGCGTAATAAATTTCCATGCACTCGTGTAAAAAATACGGTTTCACCTGTCAAGTAATTTACACACACACACACACATGTATAATATAATACATACACTGGCACGTACATCGAACGAACACTACTCGATGTATTCTTTTTTTTATTTAGTGTATACTCTCACTATTATTATTATTAGGTACCTATTTTTTTTTTACCCAGAACGCGGAAAACGTCGGCGAATCGGAGAAAGGCCGCGTTCAACCCGGACAACCGTATAATTTAAATGTATTTTAGACGTCTTCTGACCCCAGCAATTACCTCAAATTATCCCTGTTGTACACAACGTACTCACAACGGGTTTGTTCTCGATTTTATTTTTTTTTCTAGTATATAGTTTGTTATTAAAAATCACTTTTGACGTTTCTATACCGGCTTATGTCTGTTGAACATAAGTTTAAAAACCGTATACAGTATATAATAAATATATATGGTTATAAAGTCACAGGACGTAGGTGGTGCCCATTTCAAAAATTGAGAATAGCTGACATTATAATGTAATATTATTATAGTTGTAAGACTTTTTTTTTGAATAATCCCAATCAAAGTACCAAATGATTTTTAGCTATTAAATGAAACATATTTACAATTCTATTATAATTTCAAAGTTGTTTTTATTTTTTATACATTTCATTAAGTATCTATTTATATTTAATTTGAATTCTCAAAAAGCACCGACAACACATCTAGTATTATGACTATCATTTCGTAAACTAATTGTTACTTAACATATAAAAATATAAAAGATTTTTAAGTTTATGTTTAACAATGAATATTATGACATATTATGTTCAAGGAAATCAAGTTGGTGTAAAAATATTTTCAGATACAAATATATCAGTCTAATAGTAAACGTAAATTTTATATGCAGGTACATTAGGTATATATTTTAAGTCCTAACTCTCTATTATTATGACAATTTAATGGTATGTTATAATATATATTATTAAATATTAGTATATGTATACCTATAATATATTTAATTAGTTATACAATATTTCTTGTATCACTTTAAGTTTATATTTTTATATTAGACAAGTTTTATCATTTTTTATAAATTATAAGTTAGTCAAAGACCATAGAATTTGTTACTTATTAATATTTTAAATAGTTTTTATTAGCAGAACGAATGTAGATAGCAGGTTGTAACTTATTCTTATATTTTATTTAGACATATTTTTGGGGTAAACTTTTACTTTAATATTATTATTATTATTCAACTACATAATTTTAGTGCAAATTGTATTTGTCTCATTTAATAAACAATAAATAAAGAATATTGAATCAATTTAAACATTAAGACATTAAGTAATTCCACAATAAACAGGAGATCTTACTAATACAGTAATACCACTGTGACTTAATATTACATTAGTCATCTGATTTTTTTCTTTGAAGTTGTTACATTAGAAAAATGTCGCGAGGTAATTAATATAAACTATAGTGTATAAAGTATACAATTATATTGAAACTTTTCCTGAAATATAAAATTATACCTATCGATGTTCGAAAAAAATGTCTTCCATTTTTTTTTTTTTTTTTAACTAAGCTCATATTCACTATAT
Organism: Aphis gossypii; assembly: GCF_020184175.1. Taxonomy (NCBI): domain Eukaryota; kingdom Metazoa; phylum Arthropoda; class Insecta; order Hemiptera; family Aphididae; genus Aphis; species Aphis gossypii. The sequence goes on along the minus strand of NC_065531.1, from coordinate 13,218,985 downwards.
TATTATACAACAAAAATATTTCAAAAGTTATAAGCATCATTGTATTTATTCTATAGTAGCCGTATCTGCAGTATCGACCGTAATTTTCTTTCGAAATAGTTTAAAAATCAAATTTATTTTCGTTCATCTTGTGGCAATTTTCGAAATAACTCTAAAATTAATTTTTCGCAAACATACACACTCAGTATAATCTCTATTATATATATATATATACGAACCTCTACATATACATATGAAAGGATGAATGAAGGTACGCGAAGGGAAAACAAGTTATTACAGCAAGGGTGGCTGCCGGTTAGCAGGGCACCCCAGTGTACCGTATAAGTCGTAAATCCGTCCCCGCAGCGTGTACCTTTCTATACATATAATATATATACAATATACATACACACCACACACGTGCGCGCGAGTTTAACTCGCGGAGAGCGCCGCGAGACCGATATAGGAATTGACCACTGATGATTACTTTTTCAAAGGGCGGGCACCACGCGGGTGCGGCGACGGAGGGTCGGAAACGCCGCGAAGGGTAGCACATACGGCACACATATACGTACAAACAAACATACACATATAACCTATAGTGGTAGTCCCGTACTTAAATGTGTACACGTATATATAAGTGTATATATTCGCGTCGGCCAGTGGCCCCCTCGGTCGTGCCCGCGATTGCGTGATGGACAAACATTACATTACCGGTCCGGATCCACTGTGTGTTGTTCTTGCCGTTGTATATGATACATATACAACACATATAAGTATATATGTATATATGTGCTAGCGAAGTTACCGGTGTAACATAATCTTCGGTAATGGAGCCTAGTGACGTCACACTGCGGGAGTACGAAATGCATCAATTACACAAACACACGTGGCGCCCGCTGTATACATATTATTATTAATGTATATTATAATATAATCACGTAGACGGACGCGCGCGAGCATCACCCGCGATTTGTATCAATCAACACGAACAGTGGAAAATATATAGAAACCACCACGCCTGATAAAACATTTTGATGTACCTACCTATACTATGACAAGATAGATTAAAATATGTAACTATATGTATACGCCTATATAAGCGAACATATACTTTTTTGGAAGCCATTCGCGCGCTGTGGTCTCCAAAACGAATTAATATATAACATATGTTTGTACAGGTAATATACCCTATATAGGTATAGTAATATACGCATAGTGTGTATACGTTATCATAATATATTGTTTTGCGTCATGATGACGGCGTATGTGTTACATTCGCAGGATTATTTTGTTCGCGTTTTATATAAACCTATTAAAACTGTGACAGTTATACTATACTATTATAATACCTTATGTATAGGATATGTACTTTTAAATTATCGAAAGCATCGTATTTACACGTGTTTATATTATAGGTCATGTGCGAGTGCACATACAATTGTACAAAAATTTGATTGTAAAATCGTGGATTTTCGAAAACTATTGTAATAACTATATCGATAAGTGTATAAATTTATATTCTTCATAATAACGTTGTACTTAAAATACTTCAATCTTTTATAGGTGTAAAATATGTTGCAGATAACATAAAAAATGGCATTTATATCAAGTTATACATTATTTGTAACTATAGAAAAATAATCACAACCCCGGTAAAATAGCCCAAGAAAGTCCATGCGAGTTCTATATGCGTTTTTATTACCCAACTTTAATTATAAAAAAACAATGATGTAACATTTTGACTGATTTGAGCGTAGTACAGTTAACTTAATTTATATTATATGGTACTCGCTACATTTATCTATAAACGATTACATGAAATCAAACTTATGAACAAATAAGAAAAAACACTACGAAAAGATTTATAAATTAATTGATTAAAGACATTAACTAGCCTTACATGAAATTTACACTTAAGATACACCAAAAAATTATAACTTGACTAACACATTATCTAAATAATAATATGCATTCATAATTCGGTTGGTCGTTTGATAGCATTTTCAATTAAACTTAACGTTTTTACTTTTATAGGCGTATACTCATTTTTGGACGAATCGACCACAGCTTAAATTAATATAAAAAATAATCTAGAAAGTAAATAAAAATGCGTATTATACCTTTTGCCGTTGCGCCGTCGTCGCTTGGTTGCGTAGACGGTGCTCAGCGGGTTGACGGGCTGGACTGGCAGTGCAGTGACCGCGGCCACGGCCATCGCGGCGGCGCCGGACTGACCGCGCAACTGTCCGTTGGATGCGGCCACCAGCTGATGGTGTTGTACGTGGTTCTGATGGTGTTCGATCAGTGGCTGATGGTATGTGGCTGGGGGGGCGCCGCATGGCCCCGTCCCCGTGACGTACTCCGTTTTGGGGGCGCCTCGAGCAACCTGCGATGTCAGCGCCGCGCGCCCGTTGTCACTCGACCGCCGATCACATTACATCTCATCCGCGTATTTCGGTGGTACGACGGATGTAGTGACCTTCGAATCGTTTGGCCCCCGCGTTCGACCTTAGTACCAATACGCTATCGTCTGACCCAAATCTCGCATCCACGTATCCGTTATGTATTGACGTCTGTAGACGAAAATCCTAATTAAAAACAAATAATAGACAACAAGAGATGAATAATAATAATAACTATAATAATTTAACAGTAGCTTTAAAACTAACATATTATAATCATATTATAATGAATAAAATTCAATAAAATTTTATTTTTTAATTCTGAGCGGAGCTATGCCAATGTATTTAAATCGATATTTACTCGTACATTAAATCGCTGTGGATTTTTGGGACAGTGCGCCTGACTTTAATGTAAAATTAAGGAGAATTATATAAATACTTCGATTTTTGTATATACTTTGAAATTGATTTCTGGTTTTTAGTTAGAATTTTTGACATAGTTCGGGAGAAAGGAAATCAAAATGTTCCCAACACTTCTCTATCTATTCGGAAAACAAATAACGGAAAAACAAAAATATTTACGCAAGGCACATCAGTTTTTGGCTACACCGATTTAACAATTTTATTTTAATTCAAGAATGACTGACTATACTGACTAGTAACAGTAGAAAATTGAAACATATCCTTCTTATTACTTAAATTATTATTTTCTAATGATTACGTTGTATGAAGTTTTAAAGATATTTAGACACATTTTAAACTATTTTACATAATATAATATTATAGGTATAATATAAGAATTTGAAATGTTCGAATATTTGTAGTTTTTCCCTAGAATGTTAATATACCTATTTATTTTTCAAAGCATGATAATGTAATACATATCATCAGTCCTTACTAGTTCTTATTAATATTTAAAATCATCGAATACATACAGGAAAAATGTTTCATGCACATCACAAATTCAATTTTTGATGAATTTACAACAATTTGCAAATTACTTTTGGTGTGTTTAAAAGTTTATTAACTTTTAAACATTAATGGTTAGGTTTAAACCTTTGGTTTTAAAGTGAAATACAAAATTCTTTATAATTTGTTTTAATAGAAATGACATTTTTTTTAAATAGATAATATGAATAACAATTAATTTGTATATAGACTTTGACTTCAAAGTTTGAAAATACAAATTATAATTGAGTATACCTATTTAAACAAAAATGAGGATTTGTCCTTTGTTATAAAATAACAAATGTTAATCATAGGGACTTAAAATTAGGTACATGTATATTACAATTTTCTAAACAAAATTCAATTTTCAGAGTACCTTTTCAAACATTTCAAATTAATTTTAAGTTATCGGTACCTACCAATTTATAACACGAAGGCAAGAACTATATGTTTAATTATACACATTAAACTTCATCATATATTGCATATCGCTTACGGTACGTTAGTATTGGCTTATATTTACCAATAACCTTATGTTAACTTATAAGTTTATTAGATATAATAGTATATGATATCGATGTTTTTACGACTTAACAAAGTAGTTAACAGCCTACCAGGTTACCCCGAGCACACGTTTATGTCCATGGCACGAAAATATCTACTATACAGTAAATATATTATGTGCATAATAAAAAAGTGTTTAACATAATACTTAAAAAACATATTTTATGAATTAATAAACAATATAAATGAAATGCAAAACTGCTGGACAACTTCATACCTACATCAAAATGTCACGAAAGTGTTGCAATAAATTTTAGTAAAATATAAAACTATAAGTACCTATTCATTTTTTTTTAAACTTTTAATTATACTACACTTTTATAAAATGATTTTTTCTTTAGTGTGTAGTTATCTTTAAATAAAACCTCATATTGTTTAAAATGACCAGGCCGAATGTAATGGTTTTTAATTTGTATACTGTTCACATACATTGACAATTCTATGTATGTCCCAAGCATTTAATAAAATGCTCAATTTCCTATTTTTGCCGTCACATATATATACTATACAGTTATATTGTCATATTATATTTATAGAATGTAGGATATACGAGTATATATTATATAGGAACTACGCTTACAACAAAAGTATCGTTCGTGGTGAGTGTTATGTAGGTACCTATAATATATATAAATAGTGAAAGTTTAATGGGATGGTAGAAGTTAACTTGTCACATTTTGTGACTTTTAGGAATTTAAGTTAAAAATAATTCAACTATTATTAAAATAATACCTATAAATAATTTTTCTTCAGTAGTAATATGAATAACAATACCAAATGGGCTTAAGAACAGCATTTAAATATAGGTACAATAGGTACATGCATGTTTTCCTAATTCTTGAAATACGATAATTATAATAATGAATTGAAAATCAACAAAAAGTTATACATATCAACTTCAACTTCTATTACCTATCCATTCATAGATATATTAAAATAATATGACTAAACACCATAAATACAATATTATATTGTTATTAAATTATATTATTATTGGTATTGATAATTTATCACGCATATTCAAAAAAACGATATTTCATATTGTGTTAAGTTTTGAAATTTACCACACACATATATAAATAAATTACAAAAAAATTAAATTTTGATTTTACGATTCAAAGAAAAATGTAATCACATTTTATTATTGTAAGTATTAATTATTAAAGAAATGTTAGTAGATATATATTATAATAATATATAATGCTATGATTATTTCAGCATTGAGCATACAACATCATTCTAATTTCGTTATAATTTAAATATTTTTTTCAGCATTGCGTGCGGTAGAGTGTAATTTATTTATTTTTGACATCGTATAACAAAATAATCTGTATAGATATATTCGCCAGAACAAATATTTTTCTTGCCGTTTTAACTTACGTGATTTATGCAGTTTTAAAACACAATATATAATAGTTAACTTATTACTCGTACAATTGTACGTAATTAAATTTTATTTGTCAATTTATTTTGGGTATAGGTACCTATATTTTTAAATTGTCTTAATTAATAAAAAAAAAAATAGGTAAATAACATATACCGCTGACTAAACGACCTCATCTTCTTCACTGTTTTTGCTTCCTGGTCAAAAAAATTGTGTTTTTTTTAATAAACATGTAAAAAAAAATATCCTAAGAATGATGAAAATTTAAGTTAATTACGTATACATTAAGTCTTGAATAAAGATCGGAATTTAATGTCCTATAAATCATAAAACTCCTTTAAAAATGCATTTACAATAACTAATAATTAATTTAAAATATATTTTGTTTATTTCTGATAATAAAAATAAATAATTATTTCTCAATAAATAGTTTATGTATAAAAATTGACATCTATATCATATTATGTAATCGATCGGTGGTTGTCTGACGATTAAGATATTAAATAAACTCGAGATTCGTCTTATTTTAAAACCAATAGTTTTGACATGATGTTATATTACAAACACTCGGAATAATTAAACATTTATACAACATTTATCTAATGCAAATTATTATTATTTTTTTTTTTTTTTGTTATATAGGTATTCAAAAGGTAACAAATTAAAGTTAATTCATAAAAAATCGATATTAGGATAATACAGGTATGCACTTTATTTTTATAGCTCTGCATATAAATAGCTCGCTAAGTATTATTTTAGATAATCCAAAAAAAAATAATATATATACATATGAAGTAAGTACGTATTGAAATTCTAACTTATCATGTCGAATTTATAATATCTTTTATTGGATGATTGGATAATGCATAATAAACTATATGTCTAACATTATAACTTATATATAGGTGTACGTCTTATTAAAGCAGACAATAATGTACTTAAAAGTTAAAATCTCTCGCTCGCTACAGAGCCTAAAAAACTAAGTTTACAATTGGTTTTTTTTATTTATTTACATTTCATACTGATTAAAATAATGTTGCGAAAGTGTAAAATATGTTAAACCAGTCTAGGGAATCTAGACCAAGCTACTACACGTAATTTATTATGTATATACAATGCAGTTGTACTGTGTATATATAGTTGGTAAGTCTATTTAACGCGTCGATTACGTTCATTAACTACATTTTTATTCTGACGTTTTGTAAACACGTTAAAACAATAACGTTTATATAGACGAGAACTAACAGTTTTATGCACCAAAGAGATTGCATGCCGATTTGCAACGACAAGTTATATATATATATATATATATATACCTAATACCTATCTATATATAGTCTGCACTCTGCGTACATTAGTTATAGACACGAGACACCTATCGTGTGAAGGACGTAAACGCGTGAGCTTCTGGATTTGTGACCAATATTCGATATATTTTCACGTACTGTGTATTGGTAGTTATAGGTACTTAAATCGTAATAAATATTTTCCAAAGTGCATTTACTGCTCTTGCATTCACATCGATTTACTTAAACTCAATGTAAACAATTTCAACTTTACGATAAAAAGGAAATGGTTTATTTTTATATTGTATCGACTTTTATTTTATAAGTATTAAACTACATTTTTATCGATTAAAATAATATTTCCTGTATTTTTATTTAAGTATATAATACAGCACTTAATACAAATAGTTTATTATTTATGAATAAAAATTATAATTTATAATAATATTTTTTCTAATTATAAATCTTAAATCATTGCAGTATAAGTACTCGTATGAAATAAATAGAAAAATATTTTTCGTCCGTGAATTAAATGTGACATTTTATCCTTTTCAATGCTTTTGCAAATGCTAATTCCTGCAGTGCTACACGTATATTGTTATTCGTTAAACAAAATTAATGGGTTAGCTTCATCATGACTGTGCGCTAACCATGGACTAGTATATATCTTAAATCTTAGTCTGTGGTGTTAACTGAAAGACAGCTAGACGACGGTACACATTGCTGAGCCTGCATGCACAGCAAACCCGTTATCGGACTCAAGACAAAAGCTATTTGTTTATGTGCGTGCACTAAGTATAGGTAGTAGGTACATCGTGGTTAAAATATTATCCATGTAATAATCTATAATAAGGAGACACTTGTCGCGATCTGTACCTATGTATAATTTTATAAACAATTTCTGTTACATATAGAAAGTTTATATTTATAAATTAATTAATAAAAAATAAAAATAGTAATTTTATAACTGTTCAGATTTTTCATATTAAATAAAATGTTGCAGTTTTTACTGTAACTACTTAAAACCATTTTACTGTAATAGATATAGTATATACAGTATACACCTATATTTTTTTATTACTTTGCGTTTACACCCGAATAAGCAGACAGTTAGGTGTTTATAGGTACATTTAATTATTTGCTAACTAAATATTTTAAAATCTAAAAATCAGATAAAGTATATAGGTACTGTGTGTTATTTTTATTATTAGGGTCTTGTTTCAGATAACTACATGCTTTTATCATACATTCATATATGTTAGGTGTATTATCTAATATAGAAAATCTTAACAGCGCTCGATTTTTATGTAGTTAAAATATATAGTGTCCAGGATCATGACCATTAATATAATATATTATTATGTACATATTTATGAAAATACAATAATGTTTAATATATTGTTGTTAAACACTTTAAATAAGTTTTACTTAATTATTTTATTTAAACATATTATTATATTATATTAATACAATTAAATTTTATTTGAAGTTATTATATAATGATATCTATAACTGGTAACAATTATTTCATCAACGATAACGAACATATTTGTATTATTTTGATTTGATTTTTTAATAAAAATATACCATTATATATAAACTATAGTTTTTTTAAATGTAGGTATAAATTATAATTCATGCATATGAGATATATATACGTGTTAAATACATATTATATATATCTACATAATATGCAAGTGTATATGAATATTTTACCACTTTTATGGTTTACCGGCCGGTTCAATTATTTTGAAAATGAATAGAATATCTAAAATGTATACGAACTACTTAAAGATATAGTCGTATAGATTATTTAAATATCCCAAGTCTTAGATAAAGTATACTGATAAATATTTTTTATGTTTCACACTCGAGTTGTTTGGTAAAAAGTACCTATATAATACAACCAGTTCTGTTATAAAAGGTGAAAAATTATTTGGAAATTACATTAAATAAATGAGCATATTCTTAATTGTTATAAAAATATAGGTAGTTACCTACAATTATATAAAATATATATATCCGCATAATTGTATCGAGTTAATGCGCGCATTACAATAATTGTACAGAATTATAAATTTTAATCTATAAATAGTGATAGAATAATAACGTAATAATTATACGAATGTGTAACATTAGTAACAAAATATGATACCTATAATAAGATCTTATACCAAAGAAGGTAAAAAAAAAAACAATGCTTTTCTCCCTATTATTACAGTGAATGTATATATTAATTGTATGATGATTTCATCATAAAATGTTAATCGATTTATACAATTTCATATATATTACAGTAATTTCACTAAATTAAAGATGAGTTATATCCATAGATGCATTTAAGTCACTTTATATATTATATTATGTATAGTTATTTGAATATAATATAGATACCTTATGATTTATAAACCATTTACAAAGTAGAGTAAGATTTCGATGTATAATTTGTTACATTAATATACTTAACTTGAACGATTAATTTTATGATTTACTTTAAATAATTTTATAAGACTCAAATATTATATTTTTGGTTTATTCCCGAGATTCGCAATTCTATTGTATTATTTTTTCCCCGTTCAAATATTGGAACTCGATCTATATAGGTAGATACACCGTAAAACATTACTAAAAGCATATATGGGTAAGGTAAATGCAGACAAATTCGATATAATCAATCTCGTATTTAAAAATTACGTTTTTGGCATCGGTGTTGGAAACACCAGTATAGGAGATTTTATGTACCTACACGTTAAATATAGTCTAATTCAGATCAACTCGTCTGTTAATAAAAATCCTGTAAGTGTATGTACATTATTGTATACACGCGATATCCTACATCGTTATCGTTTATGTAACATAATTGTCATAATACCTTATTATATACCTTAAATTCTACATAAAATATTTTTCTGCTTTATAATGTATATACGCATAAAAACTTACGTTTGAGTTCAAAGTCACACGATACGGACGACTGTTGCAGATATATATATACTGTGCAGTGGTTTACAGTACCTATATAGTAAAATATATTATAATATACGAGCAGTATAGGATTGGTGCAGTTATTTCGCGATTCGCGAGTGCAGTATCCTATAAATGATTTATAAAATCGAAGACGTGTAATGCAGCGCAGGTGTATGAAGATATAGGTATATAAACGTGTTAATAAATCCCAGTCCGAAAATTTAAAACTTTCGGAAACAAATCGAGAGACGAGTTGACGCGAGTGTGCCGTGGACCTATACGAGTTATATACCTATGCTTACAACGGTATATATATAATATAATATAAACGTATAATATATAATATATACCTACGATCGGAAGAAAATATACGATCCCGGGGCGTAGGTGTGACGGAAAATATTAAATTTTTCTTTTCGTCACACGAAAATCGGTGTACACACGCGCCCGCGCACTCGCGCACACGATATATACACACACACACTCTCTCTCTCACACACACACACACACAGACACAGACACACGCAGACACGGACGCACACGCTGGACACCGTACGCGATGGCACGACGAGGCGCACTGCTGTTCTGGCGCGCGGTGAACACGGATGGAAACGGCGCGGCGGCCACGGTGTACGATCGCGGACTGTTCGACTCGACGGCGCGCGCGCGCGCGCTCGCCCGTGTGCTCCCGCTCGCGCCCGTCAGGTTCGGGTCGTACACCGGCCGCGGCCACGGGGCGGCGGTGGGGGGTGGGGACCGCGACGACGATTCCTACGAGTTTTGTGTAATTCCGTCCCCCCCTCCGGCGGCTTCGGGCCGCAGCGGCGGGAGGCATCGAGCGCGCACCGCGTTCCGTTCGTTTTCCATTCCGCTTGGATTGGCGGCGGGCCGCCGACCAATGGGGCGCCGACCGCCGCAATGGCTGACGACTGCCGCCGCCGCCGCCGCCGTAGCGGCGTTTACACTTTTCCTATTACAATAATTACACCGGCCGCCGTCGTGTACGCTATGCCGGTCCGCGTATAGGGCTCGTGTGTGTGTGTGTGTGTCCGTCCCGTGGGAGTCCGTCGCCCGAGCCGCGAGCGATATTGTTATTACACGCGTATTATTGCGATTGCGTTGTATGTATATTATATATATATGGCGAAGCGCGCGCGCGCACATCACACACTCAATCGACCCGACCGTGTTATTATAATATTATAATATTGTTATTATAACAACGTTTTATGTACCGCACACACACACACACACACACACGTCTATATAGGTATAGTCTGAATTATTATAATAGCTGCTGTACCGGGCGCGTATTATAGATACGACGTGTATATACCTATGTATAATAGGTAGGTAATTATTATTATGGAAAATATAATATTATAATATCGGTACAAGCTGCAGCGACCACCCCTGCGGCCTTGCTGCAGCGCGACTGCACCAGTCGTTATTGCGTCGTATATTGTATTGCTGCTGCTGCTGCTGCTGCAGGTCCGTTTGAATATATATCCATCTATAATCGTCGATAATCATTCTATATTGTACATAATGTATGTAAAATCATGATAAATAAAGCAGGTATAATATAATAAGCTAGTAGGTATAGTATAGGTACTCGAATGGCTACTTATATATAAGTATACCTACACATAATACTATAATAGGTACACTTATAACGCATATAATATGATAAAAAGTGTATTGTTCGGAAACGAAAGTCAGATTAGGAACGAAGGACGAAAAATGTTCATTTTTAATATTTATCACTATAATATATATAGCTATAAAATTATAAAATAGAAATTACCTTTATGATTTTTTCTGGATCCTCTTAACAAACATTCGTCAACTTGTATGGTGACATCCGGTCCTCCAAATTTATTACGTTTTTCAAACATTTTGGCTGGTATATCCCGACACAAATTCATCCAGTCACATACGGTGTTGGACGATCTTCCAGTTAAGGACATGATTGTTTTGTTGGATAAACCTTGAGTCCAGTAGAACACTAGTTCTAACTGTTGACTGAGGCTTAGTCCACTATTTAGACGACCATTTTTGTCAATATAAGTCCAAAAAGCATTATCTTTTCTATATAATAGTATATACACATTACACAATTATAACTAATATGATTTATTTATTAATATTTAATTATATAATATATCCATATGAGTTCCTAATGAAACAAACTATATTTATAAAAAAAAAGGTATTAAAAATTATAAAATATTAATAAAAAAAGCTAAAAAAAATGTATAACATGCACTTTTAAAATTTCAATCGTTATATGGACCGTAGAACAAGTTTAATAATTTATATTATTTTGTTACTACGAGTATTTTGTACTTTTGGAAACATGGGAAATTGTTTGTATTGAAAAATACATTCGTACGTAGGTATATAGTTAATAATTATTAATAAATCGTAAATGAACAAATTGTCGAAATATGAAGGAAGGTTAAATAATTAAAATAAAATATAGTTCATTTCATTGGAAATCCCTTGAAAAATAAAATAATTTTCTCACCTTAAGCTTTGTGTTGTTTGACATCCCTTTCTCTTACAACGTAAAATTCTCCTTTCCTTACCTCTTTCCTTACGTAGGTATAAATTCATAGTACTTCCACACTTAATACATTCGGAATTTTCATTATTTGCCACAAGATTTTTGCTAATTAAAAAGTTTGTGGTTGATTCTTCACTACTAATTATTGAATAAAACTCTTTTGCCAACATATTAGGTGTGTAAAATATGGTGTTAAAAATTAAAATGTGGTGTCGCGCAATAAATGACATACTGAGCTATTGAGCCAATAATTTTACAAAATGTTGAAGTATTGTTATCTGTGTATAATGCAATTAAGATAAAGTGTATCTAAAAGATAGAAAAAGATTAAAGTGTATCTATTAAAAATAAACTTAAGGCTATGTAAAAACCGCAGGTAGACCGCATCCTACAGCGGCCGGTAGAACTCATTTGCCGGTAGACCGCATACTATATGACAGCCATCTAGGTATAATTATATTGACGATAATACTTAGGTAATGATTTAAATGCCACATAAGAAAATAAAAATTTAAGTATAAATTGTACTTATATATGGATTAAAGAAATTAAACGAAACACTGCGTATAAGCATTATTGATATTATAAGTACACGGAAAAAACTATATGGTTGTCGATACCATTTTAATGGTTACGCTAACCAAATTCAATGGTAGGTATAGGGACTACCATTTAACATAGTTCAGAGTACTAAACCTATTTGGTTGTCGTAATTCAGTTGATGTGACCAAACAAGTAGGTTGGAATTTAACCAATCAACATGGTTCCGTCAACCATAAACACGGTTATCCCAACCTAAATTGTTTTGTTATTACATAGCAATACGTAGTATCACCAACAATATTATAAGGTTATGGTAACAAATCTCATTATTTGTAGAAACCATAATGAAATGGTTGTATAGCAACTAGGATATAGGATTTTGGAGGGAATTATATATAATATATTATATATCATGATATAAATAAATAAAATATCTTTAAGTAGGTAATAAATTTTATTACAAATAAACAATTTACAACAAAATATAGGTAATACAATATTATTATCTAACTATTATTTATACATTTTTAATATATGTGTAAAAAAATGGAACAAAATATAATACATTATCATTTTTTAAGCAAAATATATATGGTAACTTTTTAAAAATTACAAGATACATATGTACAACCATCAGACATTGTGCTACAAACACATGGACTTTGTTCTATAAGTAGACTATCAAATGAAATACATAATAGTTCTTCACTATTTTTTATTTCATATGCTTGTAGATGTTCATTAAACCCTATTGTATTTATACGCTGACCAATTAAATATGGTATGTCACATTGGAGCTTAAAGAAAATATATTTTAGTATGACAAATATGGGCATATCCTTAATATCAATTATAATGATCATTCTCTGCTTGGTTGTGTAACGAGTACCTTTCACCTGAACCCAAGAAACAAAACTCATAGAATTTAAATTTAAAGTCTGATTAAATATATTATTTTCTATTTTTTCTATCTCATTTCTGGATATATCTATTACTTTTCCTACGTTTGATGCTTCCGAAGACAAAGATAGTGTAATAGATTTAGATAATAATCGATATGCAAGTCTTAGTTGGTGTTTTATACTCAATGTATAACAAATATTTTTTCTACTTGTAATTGAATGAGCTGTTAGTTTGGACTCCCTGTGTTTCGACTCATATCTCATTGACCATAAATGAGATACAGGCCCTACTTTACTCATTATTAGTGGATAATGTAATAAGTGGTGATACTTTGGTTTTAAGTTGGTAAGAAACAATTTCAAATACAACTCATGGTGTTCAGTAATAAGTGTTTTTAATAATAAATCATATCCTGGTTGAATTGATTTTAAAGTTACAACCTGTATAATTTGTCGAAGTAATACATATAATTGCCAAAATTCTGAATTAATGGGAACAAGGTCACCAATTATAACACCTAAATGTCTGCAAAAACATAACACTTCACTTGCTGACATTTTTAATTTTTTTTTATTTCTTATTACATCCATCGATATTGACTGAGGTTTGTTTTGGACTTCTAAAGGACCATAGTTAAAATACTGTAAACGATTGTTCAATGTATCCAATGTAAAGTATTTAAGATTAATTATGAATTCATATAATATCCCAGATAAATCATAAGAACAAACCCCCTCCAAAATGTCATGCATTAGGTCAACTGAGTAATTGTGAACAGCATCAAAACCATCAATTTGGTTCCATACACACAATTCGTTGATGCCTGTAAGTGATAAGTTATCTATAGCTATACCCTGTGCATAATTTTCTTTATTTCTCATTTTACTATCATCTTGTGTTACTAAATAATTGCATTCAATTTTAGAACACAAACAAAAACGACATGGATAATTTGCATTAAAGCTTTCACTAAAACCTAACATTGAGTGTAAGCCCAAGTTATCGCCAATGATTAATGCCAATGAAAAGTAAATTGTGTAATTTTGATTTTCTAAATTCACTATTATACCATTGGTTTGTAAGTAATTTATTTCATTAATTAGTTCTTTAAATGTATTTTTATTGCCAAACTCCTTACGGTCATTAGCAATAAAAAGTAAGGCAAGAAATATGTAATTTAATGAAGACTGGAATTCGGGAGGGAAGCATGACCCAAATGATATATAAACTGCGCCTAATTTTTTTTTACCAGCATGAGCTCCAAGAGGATTGTTAGTCTCATATTCATCAAAATATAAAAAAAAAGGTATGATTATTTTATCTGTGTTATTTTGAAATTTACCTTTCCAAACTTCACTCTGCACAAAACTACAAATAATTCCCCCAGTCATAGAATTTAAATGTTGAAAATACTTAAGAACTGTTTTTAATACATTAGGTTGTTCAAAAAATACTTTAAAGATACATCTTAATGGAATAAAACAAATATTTACATTAACTAAATTAATAACAATGTTATCATTTTTTGTGATGTTTTTGTTTCTACTACCTATAGCAATTTCAATTGGTTTTATAAAGACTCCTAACTCTTCCAAAACTTTTAATCGTTTATACTCAGTTTTTAAATGTATAAAGGGATTATTAACAACATCAAACATAGCTGATACTTTCGAAATTGAATTTTTATCACTATTGTTTTTTTCTAAATGATCTAAAACTTCTTTTTTTAGAATTTGCATATATTTATCATTAAATACATCTATGTCATTTATAAGAATTTGCACTTTGTTCCTAGGTACAACCATTTCATCATACCATTTTGATACAAGAATTATTGCATCCTTAGTAACTAGATCCTTAAATGACTGAATGGATATTTCACTACAGGGAATTATATCTGGTTCTTTATTCGTATTTTCATGCAAATTATCAACAATCTGCATTGGTTCAATATGTGAATTACTAGAAAACTGTTGGTTCACTACAGTATGGTTTAACAGATGTCTACTAAAAGAATCAAAAGAGTTATAACTTCTTATGCATGATGGTTCTATACATTTGTACTCTATAATATTTTCAAAAGAATGAAATAGTTTTATATGCCTGATAAGAATTTTAAAAGAATTTACAGAAACAAAACAAATAAAACACACAGGCATTTTATAATTGTTTTTTAAATATAATTAAAATAATAATATATTTTGATACGTACAACAAATGATTAAAATAGTGAAATGCTTTAAAATGTAAAATAAAAGTTTTATCTTTAACTGTTAAACAAATATTTTTAACAATTTTAAGTTCTTTATTAAAATGATTATTAAATATTGGATAATATTAACACTTATTTAAGTCATTAATTAAAGTATTGACATTTGGACTGCAATTTTTGTCAAACTTGGTTATAATTTCATAAATAAATGTTTGCATAAAATACCATATTTGATCACATTGTGGTGTATAATGTAAATTAAAAACAAAGAAAGATTTGAAGCATATATCTAATGCTTTTAAAGCACTTTCAACTTTATAATAAAACTTGTTGATTACAACATAAAAATAAGTCACCTTACTATCAGTCTCTACAAAAATCATGTATGGTTGGAGTCTTTCTCCTGTTCTGAATGCCTTGTTTGATTTTTCATCATCTACTTCCTTCAACTGTGAAACATTCTAAATATAGGAAAACCAATCTCTAATTAATTATTTCAGTAAATTAGTATAGTTTAAAAAATAGAATAAATTTGTGAGATCATACATTTACATAATAAATGAAAGATTGCTGTATTTCTAATTTAGATGGTCTAGTAAATTTTTTTTTTGATCCAGTGCATGTTCTTTTAGATATATTGATTGGCTTGAATAATTCTATAAGAAATTTTAAAGCAGCAACTGTATCAATACCTATATCACATACAAATTTATATTTTAAAAATTAATTTAAAGTACTTAATTAATTTTACAACATTTATAGAATTTTTAGATAGGTATTTATAATAATTATATTATTATGAGCTACATTTCACGTAATAATAATTTGTTAAATCTTACCAGAGTCTGGAGGATTTACGATCGCATCAATCAAATTACTATCAATTCCTTTGATATTATATTTTTTAATATATATTGGTAGTTTATTTTTTAAAATTTCAAACTTAGTAAAAAGTATCAGTGTTTTTTGAGGGTATAGCTGACTGAAATCCAGATCAATCTATAATCAAATATTTATGGTTTAAATAACTCATAGAAATATAGATTAAGTAGTTTTAGACATTTTAGTTATATGTAAATTGGATACTAACCAATGTGAAACCAAGCGGGCTTTTCAAAGGAGGATACTCTGCCAGATAACAACTGTTGGTATTATCGTTTTTTAATAAGTAATTGTGTCTTTCATGAAATGTTTTAAGCCATTTTTGTTCAACAATATTCCATGGTGATATGTTATTTTTGAGCCATATTATATCTTCAGCAAATTCTTAATCAAACAAAACAAATAACATTAATACATATTATATTGATATATTGATGAAAAAATTGCACAGTATTCACTATACTTTCATTGGGTATAAAATTATTTTCAGGTGTTATCTCCTTAGTTGACCCTTGGTTAATTTTCCTAATTTCTTTTCTTAAATTATTGTACTTGTCCCACAACTTCCCTCTAGCAGACGATACTAAATTTGCCTCTTTTTTATAAGGAGTATAATAAGTCTCTTTGTGTTCTTGAGGAAATAAAGAACAAATTTCCAGTGATACTGACTTAAACTTTTCAGTAGAAATTTTTTTGTCTTCGTTTTGTTTGAGTAAATGTGTTATTATAATATGAGACAATTTATTTCTCAACAATCCACTTAATTCGTTAGTCTTTAAATAACTATCTAAAATGATTTTGCCTTCATGATAACAATTTAAAATAGCTTCTAAGCTAATTGATGCATCTAATGCCTGTAACAAAAATTATTAATATCCTTTAATACCTATGTAGAATACATTATTATTATTTTTTAACATAATTCCTTTAGTAGCTTTAATAAAATCATGGTTATAAATTACATACAGTCATATAGAATAAACTACATAGATACTTAATAAACATACTTTAGCGTTAATTGTATTTTTTTTAGCATTCACATCAACATTATCAATGGTGCCAGGTGCATCAATATAACTGTCACTAGGTGTATTCATATATGAGGTGCTTGGTGTGTTAATAAAGCTGGTGTTAGGAGTATTAATAAAGTTTTCAAGTGTTGTATAATCCTGATTGATAACTTCTGTACCTACATTTTAGTTGAATTAATTAATGTGCTTAGGTATTGAATTTTAAGAATAACAAGAGTAATGAGTATACTTGATTCTGCATCAAAATTTGTCTGCAAAGTTTCCTGGGAGTTAAGTATATTATCAATATTACTCAAATTACCATCAGCAAAAACATTAAAAACAGGCATCTCCAAAGAGGAATTACCTGAGTTCTATAATAAATAAAACAGTTTATTGCACACAATATAGTATTAACATATCTAGGTATTAACTATAAAGTTATAGGAAAATAATTCATGAAAATAAAAATAAAGCCAGTTTTGGAAATTGAAAGAAGATTGAATTACAATAGGTAGGTACTTATTATCAGTATAATTTTATTACTTGCACATTAGATGATAATTTTGACTTCAATTCTGATATTCTTTTAACTATTTTGGCACGATGGCCCATTGGTAGACAAATCTCCCGCACCATAGATTCACTTAAGCATAAAAAAGCTTCTTCATCAACTCCATGATCTAACCATTAGAAATTTAGAAACATACAGGTAGATGAAAATCATAAATTAATTTTAATATTTAAATTAAATATTATCCTATTGTTTTCTCAACAAAAATTTAATGTATTTATACTTTAACAATTATACTAGTTATCCTCTCCTATATTATATAAGAGCAAAGTAGAATAATTTATTACAAAAAAAAAAAAAATAAATAATTTTTATGGTGATAATGTCATATTATGTTAGTAACAAAAAATCCCATGGCTGAACTATAAACATTGTATATTTATGTTACAGTGTATCTATCACTGATAGATTACTATTTATTACCAAATGGAGCATACAAGAGGATATTGATGTTAATAAATTTGACTAGACAGTAGACAGTTATACACTTATACAGAGAACAATTTAATGTATATTTAAATGTAAATACCTATAATATATTTTACTTTACCTACTTATGACCTGATAGTAATACACAAATCTGGTGATGAAACAATACCTATTACCATTGATAATACATTAATCAATGCTATTACATATATTTGCAACAAGCCAAAGGATTATATTATTATAAATTTATAGATTTTGTAAAGTAATCAAAATATATGTAGTGTGATCAGTGTACACAAGTACACGGCAAATGTAAGATGACACGTATCTATTATATATCTAGTATCTACACAAAATATAAATTATGAATACTGAAGGTATACCTTTTCTTTTTTTTATTTATTAGAAAACAAGAATATAATACACAATCTGTAATAATGTATACAATAGGTTATGTGGGGGGAAGGTATATCTTAGTATTAACTTGTAACAAATACTTAACTATAATAACTATTGACTAACTCTAGTCTGTATAAACTACAAAGCTAGGTATATTAATTTAGTTTGTATTTAGTTTTAAGAAACTTACCTGTAAATTCTTGAACTATATTTTGCGGAATCTTCAGTTCTTTTAAGATGTTTATAACAAAATCATCCATGGTAAAAAAAACCAAATATACAATAATTACTGTAAGTCTATTGTAGCACCTACGTACAATTTATAGACGTCCGCGTATGAATAGCATATACACTTGTCACTAAATGACCAAACGAAACTCGAAAGACGAAAAACAAAAATGTGAAATACCGGAGAATAGATGTATTGCACAAGACGGAGAGTAACAACTAACAAATAAGTAATAACCGTGTATTGTATTGACATTTGAAAATAATTACATTAAAGTAATAATATTATATACCATAACCAATGATAACACCGATATCTTAATCATAATCAATGAAATTAATAAAATATTGTCATCTATAGTCTATAAATATAACACAAAACCCAATTCAACTGCAGCTGCAAAACTATTTTTAAATTTATAATTATATTCGTATTGTTATTTACAACCACGTCACAAAAGTAGACGCAACCTATTAAAATGGTTAAAAGTAACCTTCTAAATGGTTCGGCCAACCTAAATAAAACAACCATTAACCATAACCAAATTATTATTTTCCGTGTACTTACTATACCTATGTTTAATCAATGGTATATAAGGTTAGATATATACTCCTCTCCTCACCATGGTTATAAGCACTGGAGTACCTATACCTACTGCTGTGTATTAATAAAATATATTATTATAACGTTGCAGGTTATGTATATGTAGAGCCAGATATAGAAGAGTAAATAGTAATTTATAGTTGCTGTAAACGTTGTTGTGTATTTTTATTTTTTGTATGCTACATGCAGCTATATAGACACCTTGCAATATTCCTATAACTATAATTATAATAATAAATATATAAATACGGAGATTGCTATTTTGAGTTAAGAAATTTTCCGAGAACAGTCAGCCTCAAGGTAGACTACCAATAGATTATAATACCTATTATATTTTATATCAATCTGATTATTATACTGAAATTACATTTTGCATATATAAATGCCCATTTAAAGGATTAAAGAATATTTTTTGATAATAAAAACACATATCTATCAAATATAATACTATTTATAGGCATACTCGTGTTTACTTGAAAGCTCAAATTTTATTTGTACGATACCTGAACTACCTTCACAACATTGGCTGAATTACCTATACCTATATGGCTGTATAGTGTATAATTGTCACTATTATCTTTACTTTGAGCAATAACAAAAGCCAAAAGTTGGTAGTCTGATACAACCATTTCAAGTACATATGCTATGTATAATTTCTGCGATTCAGTATAGTTTCTAATAAGTAATAAATATTTAAACATTTCACAGAGCAATACATTTTGAAATATTTCTGATATTTTTAGTATAAAAAATCCTAAACACACATTTTATTATTCTCAATTGTTCATTAAGTTGAATGCAATTTCAGGTTATATAAGTAACCTACTCTTTAGAATATTAACTGAACGAAAATATTAATATATTATTTTTATAACATAAGTACCTATTATAAGTACCTATGAATATTGATATAGTTCAAACTTCAAAGTCATAGTTTGCTATGCATCGCATCATTCATCATAACTTGAGTCATTAGTACTCATTACTATTTTATATTTTGCAATATGATAGACTGTATAGTATATTACTTGTACGTAAATTATAATTATTGTAAATATTATGATCATCATATTATTATAGTGTTTTTATTTAATATTTTGTATAAGAATCAACAAACCGGAACAAAAGTGTAATTTTATATCACGCATACACTACTAAGACTATCTGCATATTGTACTAATTTGAGAAATTAAAGAGACTATTATAGGTAGGTACTACTCTGATCGACACTTTGATGCGTGATCGAGAATTTGAATCTGGCACTGTTGTGTCTATACTTTTTACTTGAAATAATATTGGACTAAACCAGTGTTTCCCAACCTTTTCTATATCCTACGCCCCCTTTGTAGATTTTCAAAAATCTCGCGCACCCCTCCTATAATCATTTTTCATTTTTTCCCTATACGTTGTAAAATAAAAGTAATTTAATAAATAAAATTTTACTCCGTTGCTTACGTCTCCCCAGCAATATTTACACCCCCCTTCCCCCGGTTGGAAAACACTAGACTATGCGTTCGATTATCGTTGACGATCACTTATATAGATTCAAATTACATTGCAATAGGTATATGAACTCGTGCGTATAGCGAGTGATGGGTGTATACTGTATATAAGTTAGAAAATTGTTTTATTATTAAGACTTATAACAAAACGTTCTACTCGCGTGTGGTCCAGGGTCCCAATAAGTCGTGTAACTTATATATATATAATCACACTGCAGTAGGTAAAACCGCCACCCATTCGGAGTTCGGAATCAATGATGCAGCAATCACAATTACGATGAATGACTTCACCACCAATATCTTGACGGTGAATGAAGAATTTTTCATTCATTCAGTCGTCATTTTGCTAGAGACATAACCGACCGATGTGGTAATAAATGACAAATTCTTCTGGTTAGCCGATGTCATTGTCGTTACATTAGATTAGAATAGCTAGTATGCGTTATTTATCGATTCAAGATAATATAACGGAATATTATATATAGGTAGGACGTAGGTTAGGTATACGTATATAATAATACAATAGATATTTTTTTCCTAAAAAATCAATTCTCAATGCTATGATTTTTTTTATACATTGTTACAGCATCAACAACAAGGTTATTAGCTTATAATTAAGGTTTACATTTAAATTACAATAAATTTTGTAGCTCATAATATTATTATATTTATTTTTAATATCTTTTTATTTTTTGGAAATTCTTTTTTTTTACATTTTTATACATTATAAGCTATAAAAAAACATTATATTATGCCATTTTCCTGATTTACAAACTTTCTTTATACATTTTTTTATTTGATTCTCGATATTTATCTATATACAAGTACCAAATATGTTGTGCTCGATCATTTAATATAAATTATTAAATATGGCAACGTGCCATCGTTGAAAAAATAATTAGGTAATATAAATAGAGCGTTCTTAATCTTATTATTAAAAATTATATTTTCATTTTCTCAATATTGTATTTTATCGATGCAATTTCTGTATATTGTAAGTGTATTAATTAAAATAATAAAATAATGTATACGCGTATTGAGTAGTATATTATTAGATACAGATTATTAGGTAGGTACATTGTGCTCTAGCTAAAGCTTATAAAACCAAATTATACTTGATATATATATATATATATATATATAAAATATGTTATATATATAAATATATAAGTACTAAATTTAAATATTATCTATAATAAGATTTTTCTCGTTTCCTTCGAATATCATTGAAATCATTAATTCGTGTGCATGTAATATTGTAATATGTATAATATCCATCTGTGATTTCGTGATTTATAAATGGTATTATCTCTCAATCTACAAATCTACAATAATAATAAATCAAAATCTAGTAACTTATTTTAGAAAAAAAATAAAATCATCCGTTTTCAAAAAAATGTTGCTTTCGTTAGCTGATATTCTTTTGCAGTATTATACTGTTACAAAAAAAAATAAAATATTTGCTGCAATAGGGTTTCGTCCATAACATATAAGTGGATATTGCAGTTAAAAAAAAAAACATTATTTTCAGTTTTAACCTTGTATATTATTATATTATACGTACTATATTTGGACAGTAGCTACCTGCTTTTAAGTATATATACATATTATATAATGTATTAATGTTACCGATAGAAATATCGTATATATACCTATGTTAGGTACATATATATCATGTATAATATATGTTTGATATATATATATAACTATGCAAAATTATTTCAAAACACCTGCGTCCATATAATTTGTGTATAATTTCCTAAAAATTTAAACTTTCTGTAATAATATGTTTATGTCTACCACGTGTTGAACAAAATAATTCTATAGTGATGGTATACCTTATGTCCATTAAATATGTATTTCCGCTTGAACGTAAAACAAAAACGGAAAGGTTATCTATTGAATAAAAATTTCGAATAAAATTTCAAATTATGCATAAAATATATTTTGAAAATATATAAGGTATTTGTATGGGTATAAATGTATAGTAAACACTTTAATTATTTTAACATATTGATAACGAGAAAGGGAACTTCTGTACAGTATATTGTATGTATAGGTTCTCCATTAACTGTATGTTATATTTTAATAATAATATGTTTATCGCTGTATATGTATGTGAATCTTAATAATTATCTTAAAAAACCAAACATATTTTAAAAGTTCAAAATCATTTAATCAGTTTTTAATAATTGAATTACCTTTGGGCAATTTGAATGCAATTAAATTACTAATAATTTATTCCAAAATTAATAAATAAATACAGACAAATATTCTTATAATTAAAAAAAAAATTGAATGTATACTATATTCTCAGTCCCAATATAATATAATACAGTAATTGTATTACAGTAAAATTAAAATAAATGATATTATATTATAGATATTTTTATCTTATTTTAGTTTTTAGATATACATGTATATTATGTTATTAAATATATACCTAACTGTATATATCATTAATAAATGTTTTTTTTTAATAAACATAGTACTTATATAAATAGCGAATCAGAGACTTGAAATAACTTTCTAATTATATTTTATTAACTCTATGCAATTTTAATGTTTAATAATTTAGTTCAACTACTTAATTTGTAATTATTCATATAATATATATGTATATTGTATAGGTATAATGATCAAAATTTATTTTTTTATCTTTACCACCCACTTGTAAAAAAAAAGACTGACGCCCCTCTCCCTTAAAGAAAAATGTATTGGTGTATAACTGCATGATAAAAAATCAATTAAGCTTGTAACTTTCATATCTCCCTTGGATATTCCTATCGCTCACTTTGGGAAACACTGCTTTATACTAATACAATAAAATTACATACATAATATGTATTACCTACATATCTTAGGTTTTTTAGTTCAATCTTCCATTATGCGAATAATATATATTTACAAAACATAAAAAATCAGCGACGTTGCGATTAATCACGTCGTATACAATGAGGACATGTTATTATAATTAATATATTATATATGAAGCGTATGTCGTTATTTTATTCACAGTATATAATACTATGCGAAAAATATGAATTATACCTGCAGACTATAGTACATCCATATAATTTAAGTGATGTACGATAAAATCACCATTATCAATATTATCAATAAATTAATTATTTAAAATATTATATACTATTTAATAAGCATTTTTAGTGTGTATCTATATATATACATATACATATATAGACTCATTATGCGTGGCTTGCGTATACCTACCTGTATACAACACGCATATGGCATATGCGATGTATACAGATTATACTAGCTTATATATAATATATATATAATATAGGTATAAGTGATACAAATAGGTTTTTTTTATGTATAAGATCCTCGTTATTTCAAAAGCTCGTAAGTTGTAACATTGTCATAACTAACTCAAGACTTAACAATTTTGGTTTTTATTTAGAAAAATATTGTTCTATAATGACTTCAAATTATATAAAATAAATATTTTCAAAAGCTTCAAATTTTCAAAATAATGAATGTCGTAAAATAATATTCTGTATATAGATTTTAATGTTTAAACCTATACATAAATAGTACTATTCTTCAAGTCGTATTATTATTTTTTATTATATATACCTATACCTAGTATACCTAATTTCTTTGATTACATTTTAAATGTGAAATTTGCACATACTATGTATAAAATATAATACATGATGACGAATATTGTGAGTATGGTAATATTATGAAAAGTTATTTATATAGGTATGTATAAATAGTGCAGTGATGGTGGGTTAGTATACATACAATATTGATTAAAGTAATAACGCCTATGCTGCAGGTTGACGGCGGTGGTGGTGATGTGTATACTTTATTATCATTGCGTGTGCAATCAACCCTGTATAGAAAATACGTAGGTTACTACTTATTATACTTAAAAAAAATATATTACGATGCAGCTACACCTGTAGTTTATAGCCATATATTATATAGTTTTATATCTCGGTTCCTGCATTACAGTGAGGAGTGGACATTTGTGGTGAGTTAATTTTCAAGATAATATTTATTTTCATGCGCGTATACAGATGTTAATTTCTGATCATTACACGCGGGCCGTGATTTCGGGGGGGCTTAAGACAGCAATTTAAACCATTTGGGAGGGACGTCTGCAAGTATCTTATGAATCATAACCCAAGTGAAAGATGTGTATATATCTGGTTTCAAATATGATTTATAAAATGTTTAACGGTCAACTATATTAACGCTCATATGTATAGTATATACGAGTGCGTATTGTGCTCTATGCATGGGTGCTCGTATATTTATACATTATATATATATATACGATGGAAGAATTTAAATTGAAATTTTCGTAGCTGGAAACTTAAACCTAATAAATATATTCATTTTACACACCGCACTTGTATTATATTAGAATAATGATATATATATTTGAATGTGTGTTTTAACATCAATAACACCTTACGACCAATCGAGGGTAAAAAAAAAAAACGGTATCGACGTTACGACTTCTTTCGACAACAATAATTATTGTGTTTTGCGTGTGATATATAATGTATAGTGTACGAGTGTTGGAATAAAAAGAATCGAAAATGCCTCATGTAATAATATGTGTATATGTAATATTAACTGTATAGGCAGGTAACGCGTATAGTAGGTATAATATAATGTACGCGCCGGGAACGCGGCCAACACCCCCAACCGGGTTCCCCGCGGGTAATCGTCGCGCCGCCGTAGGAGTCCCGCCGCGGGCACGACACAAATCAAATTATGCGCTCATATTCCGCATCCGTTCGACAAAAGCCCTAATGGTCGTTTTTCGTATAATATATAATTTAACACCCGTATCGCAATCGGCTAATTTATCATGTTGCAGGCACACTGCAGTACGCGTATACTATATTATAATATTATATATATATAAGTACATATTATAAGTTATACGTCGTATATTATGTGTATATTTAGCGAAACGTCGTCATATACATATATTATACATATAAAAAATAAACATATAGTACATTTTATTATGATAAACATAGCTAAATTTTTTGGTCGATTTAACTGTAAATTTCGTCCACTCTATAGGCTTATAAGTTATAATAAGCCTATATATAATGTGTGCGTGCGTGTAAAATATACTGCGCATAATACACATAGATATTCAAATTTTGATTGCTGATATCCGTCACACTTCATTTGAAAAAATCTGTTTCAGTGCCTATATACCTCGTAATAATCAGTAATAAGTATACTAACATATAATACCTTCTCCCCTCATCATCAGTATACTCGACTACTAATAGAAAACGACAATTTTAAGCATTCGCGTTTTTCTCCATATCTAATAAAGCTATAACTGTATTATGGTATTTAAATAAAAATCATATAATTATTATTATTTATTTGTACATAGCATCAATTAGCGAATACATAGCATACAGTTTGCAAAATGTAGAGATAGTCGGTTAGATAATAAAATTAATAAACCTGCAGGACGTCAAGTCACCATAGTATATATAGCCTGTAGGTAGAAAAGTTCAATCGTGATGGAATAAATAGAAATAACTAGCACGACAATAATGTCTCGGGATAAAAAATAGTAAGTATATACATATAATACAATTATTGTATCAATAGTTTTTTCAGGTCGGTCAAACACATTATTATAGCGAATGTCCGCACGAAATCCACTTGCGTTTATAATATGCATATTACTATTATTACTATTATTACTATTATATAGATATTTACATCGTTTCTTATACGGAGCGTACATACTACATACTATAATATAACATATCCCTATATATATATATATATATATAATAAGTGAACAGTTGGTAGTTGGTACCTATCTTATTTGATTTTCTCTTTTTCGTGTTTTTTTTTCTCACGACCTTATAATATAGATAATTTAACGGTTCAGTTATTTCAATATAAATAGTATCTATCTAAATGCACACTTGTTTTTTATTAACACAACATATATATAATTTTAAGACTTTTTAATCATTATATTTTTAATTTTACTTATATAAATTATTTTAACCTATTTAAACTCATCATTCCTATAGTATATTTTATTTATATTAAGTATATATATATATACACACGATGTATAATTTTAAGACTTTTTAAAAGATATTTATTTTATGAGACCCGCTTTAAAATATACATACAATATATCACGTGTATATAATTAAATCTTTATTTAAACATACTTTTACCTACTAAAGAAGTCACGACAAAATTCCTATATCGTCCTTAACAAACATTTAATTATTTAATTACTATTCAAACTATATAAATACTTCTGTTTTAGATTCGGTACGATGAAGTTTGACAACGATGCTTCTTTTTTAGCGTTTTAAAACATATTTTGTAGCAAAATAAATGTTCCAATTGTCAACATTGAGGTGGTGAAAAAATATTCAGGTTTTTTACTTTTTTGTGGTATTTGATATGAAATTGAATATTGTTATATTGTTGATAGTTGAAGGTGAAAGTTCAATAGTTGTCCGTACTTTTCCTAATAATCAGAAAAATCTAAAAAAAAAAACAGAGTTTGACAAAATCGATTTTTTAATCTTAGTTGTAAGTTAATTAAAACAAATGTACCTATACCTAATCATAGTCAGGTATACATCGAATTTTCATAAAATTTTGTATTTATAATATTATTTTGAAAATAATGTTCTCTTTTTGAGCTATTTAAAATGTTTAAGACATTTGAAATCTTCAACGTTTTCATAAAAAAAAAAAATGTTTATGCTTTGCAAATAAGCATGAAAATGTAGGTATAATACGAGATTCCTTATAAGTAGATTTTAGTGAAAATAAAATGAAAAATTGAGACTATAAATAAATATTAAGACATATTATTTTAATCTATTTATGGAAATTTTAAATTTTAAATATAGCTATAGAGTGCTATACTTTTAAAGTAATTTAAAAATATTTAAAAAAATGTTTATAAATGTTTAAAATATTATAAAATTTATCAAGAATACAAAATTGTGCAACATTCTTTTAGGTAAAATATTAAATTGATTGAATTCAAATTGAATTCAATATATAGGTATCATTATCTATCGTGGTGACTTACTCCGAATTATCGACACCTAATATTATTATACATACATACTATTTCCCGGTTTTTTTATCATACGATTATATTTGGTTCAATTTATTATTTATATTTATCTTTTTTTATATATCTATTCATTTTACATTTATCATTCATTTGGCTAAAATCCAAAAATTATGGACAACTTGAAATTGCATTCTTTCTTACTTCTTTTATTTATTTACTGCATTAATGCATTATTATTATTTAAAAAAAAAGATTTGTAAATAATGAAACGTTTAATTAAAACACGCATTCTATGGAATCACGCTGTTGATATACCTATCTGACCAGTAAGCAACTTATTATATTTATAATATGTATATATTACATAAAATAAAATATCAAAGCAATGTCCAATATAAATCGTAATGTTATTGGCTATAAATCTCGTTTACACTCGTATATCACTATACTGAAGCAGTGAAGCTGTATGTAAAGACTGCATTATATTATATGGTGCAAGACGACATTCAACTTAATAATAGTAATAATCATCACTACTTTAAGCATGCATCCAACTTAATTTTAATGAGTATAGTAAGTGATAAGTTACTTGAGGTCCAACTATTTGTAGTTTATTTTTATTCAATTTTAATATATAGCGATTTTAACTATAAAAATAATAATATTTCATAGTTTTCACACATACACACTCATGCATATAAATATGAAATTAAAATCAAATAATAAATAGTTATGTATATTCATATTATTTTATTTAAGCTTATGAAATTTGATAAAATATGAAATATTCAATTAATTAGTTTTTCAATAGATGTCTATATAGATTTTTTTAGAGGGTAAAGTATTTTTTACTTTTATTTTTAAAAATGTATTTATTTTGTTTCAAACTATTAAAAGAGATACATAATAATCAATAATCACTTTAAAATAGAATATTAAATAAGTAATTGTTATTTAAAAGAAAATATGATAATATTAAATATTCCATCATTAATTAGTTAAATATTTTAACGAAATAATTGTGTTAAATAATAAAATTGTGTTATCAATTAATTCTGTTATATATTATACGTTTTATGCACCATAAGAAAAATAGATAAGTTTAAAATACATCTCTAGGTTTTCTTAATAAACTATAAAATGATCCATAATTTCAAGGTAAACTGTCGACCAATTATTTAAATATTTCCTAAATCAATCAAAAATTGTGACCTAAATTACTAGTTCAAAAATATGTATTTGCATAAATTAGGTACACAAAATAGTATAAACATGTACTTTCCGGAAGGAAAAATGAATACTGTAAATCGAACCATACATATTTCTCGATTATAAAAAAAATATATATAGTTTAAGTCACTCATCAAAAACTATAAATAAAACATTAATAATTATTAACAATAAATATGCGATTTCAATAAGCTAAGATTTTTAACATAAAAATAAATGGCATTGAGTCTCTAAGCTATTTTATTTATTAAAAAATATAATATTTACTGCTTAGTGTTAATATTATTATTCAAAAATATAATATAACACGGTCTATTCGTCTATAGACATTATGTAAAGAAAAAAAATATTTATTAAAGTTTCCAACTACAATTGTTAAAACCACTTTTACAACTAATAATTATAATATTTAATATTCATCTTAATTATATTTTATAGTATTTATACTAATGATAAATCAGAGTTATTTAAAAATGTATCATAATTATAATATAATATATATTATAATAGGTAAATATAAATTACTAAAGTAGTATTGTTTAATATTTAAATACTCTTCGTTTATTTTTAATTATATTTTATTGTGAAATTAACTAGTACAATGATATACTCCAAAAAATATCGGTCTAGTCTTTAGTATTTCACTCACCTAAACTTTAAATATTTAAAACTACCTATACTGTCCAAATTTCGATTTTTATATATCGAAATACTGAAAAAAAATTCTTTACATTTTAATTGCAAAAAAAGTATAGTTTTCTATTTCAGTTATTGATAACTATTCAAAAAATGTTTAGAAATGTCAGCAATTATAGAATTCATTTACGAATTAGATTTTATAGATAACGCCATAATATTGCTTTCATTTAAATATAACAATACCCTAATACACTAAAATGTATTATTTTACGCTGTATGCAGGTGAGTAAATTGAGAAGAGAGTCCAACACCGGATCTTTGTATATTCTGTCTAAATTTATCTTATAAGTAACTCAATTATAACGCAATATAGAAGTAATTAAAGAATGATATTCAGTAAAAAAAAAAACAATTTAGTGTTAATTACATGCATATAATATAATATTGTTAGATTGTATTTGACTAGTATTTTACATTATGTTTCAATATATGGGAAAAATTTAATAAACTTACTTAAATAGGTACATCTTAAGTTTTGCAGATAAGAAACTAAAAAAATTAAAAATTGCATATAAATAACTAAGAAATTAGATGTTTGCCATTTTCACATATACATTAAGCTTTACCTACATAAAATGCACTAATATCGACAGATAATAAAAAATAACTTTCTTAAAATCAAATTCAAAATTAGCCCCTGGTTACATTCCACATCCGTCTAACATTTTTTTTTTTTTAGATCCATCATACATATATGATGCAGTCTTTACATCAATCGGCATAATTGAGACTTTGATACTTGGGTGAAGGAGCAAAATCCTCAGGGCTCCGATGCGTAATTACAGGCTTGGGGATTGGTATTATAATCGTCTAACATCGGTTGGCCTTCGATTTTTGTGATGTATTTTTCTATAATTTTATCTCATTTATTCCGACAATATTTTTTCCTATTTATTTTTCAATCGCATTACGGTCACGCTATATCACTTCCTTCACTTTAATAATAATAAAAAATAATAATAATAATAATATTAA
The DNA here is from genome assembly GCF_020184175.1 of Aphis gossypii. Taxonomy (NCBI): domain Eukaryota; kingdom Metazoa; phylum Arthropoda; class Insecta; order Hemiptera; family Aphididae; genus Aphis; species Aphis gossypii. Next base: position 13,187,612 of record NC_065531.1, on the reverse strand, counting down.
ACCGTAAGTATACATTATTATATTATTATCTTCCTATCAATACAAAACTAGTTTGTAAGATAGACGTCGCTCATAGGCTATCATAACCCTTGGCCTTATTATAGGCATATTAGAGACACATATTACATCAACATTCATTTTATCATTCAATACAAATTATTTAATATTCCAAATTAATAAAAAATATTTATATTCCAACTCACGTACAATTTCAAATACAATTTTAAATGTCTGTTTTAATAAGTTTTTTGGGTTTAACTATAATTTCGTAGAAATATTGCTTATTGAATGTAATTTTGAATATTGTATTACGTAATTTATTAATATATTTTGAATAAATTTAGCAGTGTTATGTTTTCAGTAAAATTTTTACCTGCTTTATATTTTATCCTTTTTTTTATCAATTTCAAGCCTTAATACATTTGTATGCTATAGGTATGTTTTTAAATCAGGAATCCTCTTTTTAAGTACAAACCTAAATTCAATTAGCTATTCAAAACTATTTTTAAAAGTAACTTCCAATACTTAAGATTAATTTTCTAACTTAACTTTAACTTTAATCTTCTAACTATAGTCAGTGTCCAACTTTACTTACCTATGGGTAAAAATTGTAGAATAGGTCATCTGGCTGAAGCATTTTCAAAAAAAAATAGTGGCTAACAAGTGCGAATACCTGTTTATATAGAATCAATGCTTTTGAATTTTACAACAAAAAACCGACTAATTTTCAATGCTATTTCAACAATATTTAATGATAGTTATAGTAAATAATAAAATTACTAAAATATATTAAAAAATAATTATAAACATTTCAAAAACTAGTTGGCGCCATTTTGGACGATCAGAAAAATGACTAGTCTTAACGAGACGAAATTAAATTTTATGCCTAATGTTTTAAATTTTAATAAAATCTATGGTTAGATATTTAGCCATTTCCACTTAATTGTATTAATGTAAAATATACTATCCGTTGTTATGAGTTTATTATAAATTTAAACATCACAAAAATCTAAAAATTGTATTTTATTCTATGGTAGATGTACCTAATAATATGTAAAAGATATATTATTCTATCAAACAAGATATTAAATATTATTTTGTTTTCAAGAATATATGTGTAAAATGTCATCCATATTAGTTTTAATGTTTATCGGGTTCTTAACTGTTTTTGTAGAAAGTGATGTAAATATAATAGTAAGTAAATAATAGAACAATAAATTCAATTTTATTATTTATATTGTATATTTTTAAGCTATACATATTATCACTTTCAGGATTCTGGTATAATTCCCTGGAAGGAAGGGGATTTCGCTATAATATTTTGTAAGTCTACTTGATCATATTGAAAAAATTCAATAAAATATTATAATGATAATGACCTTAAAGTAATATATTGTACATTGATATTGTCAAGGACATAGGTATGTTTAAATAACGACTAACGAGTAATTATGCAATTATTATTTTATTATTATCTTGATTGTAAGTAATGCATACAAATTATACGGTATAACAGTTTGTAAATATTTTTATTGTTGAATTACATTTAAGATTGTACATATATATATATATATATATATATATATATATATATATATATATATATATTATTATTATTTATTTGGTTTTTTTTTATATTTAACTATAGATGTTCTATACACATTACACATCATAAAATCTATGCATGTAAAATTGTGATGGATAGGTGTTTGTCCAATGAGCTACGTAAAGTATCTTGCGCCAACTGTATGGCTGTATTTAGAAAGCCTATATAATAATAATATTATACTATATAGGCTCTCTAGCTGTATTTATACAACTATAATTATTCATATTACAAAGGAACCTATTGTAGGATATATTATGTTATAATAAATCAGCAACATGTTTTTCGCGTTATTATCTCAAAAGACGTAGGTACGACTGGTGTATTATTATCACACGCACGGCCGTGCCTTTTAATCTTAATAATAGTATCTCATCGCGTATTATAGCAAGTAGCGATTCGTACCTATATAATATAATAAGACGACCACTTGCACAATATTGTCCACGCTTACGTATTCGGAAATTCGACAGTCCGCGTCAATCTGCCGATCGACGAAAGCACCCGCTAGCCCACAGTACCTACCTACATGGCTTGGTATAAATATATTATACAGAATATTATATACTCGTATATAATTTGATGTTGATATTATCATCTAAAATAAATGTTTTTGTAATAATAATAATATATATATAAATATATAGTGCGGTTTTGATTGAAGTTTCCGGTCGACGGGGCGGTGTCGGCGGTGGTGGCTCGCTGAAGGTAGTCCGAGGCTGGGCCCCTCGCTGCAAACGCAAAACGCACTCCACCAAAGGCGAAATACTATATCTCGTCAGTTTGTAATTACCTATATATGTGTTTGTGTGTGTGTGTGTGTGTGTATATTTTTGTATCATTTTTGTTTTCACACACATACACACCCAAACACGTAGGTATATGTGTTATTTGTACAATTATTATTTTGGCCAGAGTATACATATTATCGTATTGTGTACGAGGGGGTTCGCGTGATCAACTGCATTACGGACGCGTGTTCTTTTTCGCATGTTGTCAACATAAACAATGCACTGTTTATACCATGCACATTACACGTATATATACACCGCGTACACCCAATCTCGTTTCAGTCACATAATAGTAACAACGACGTATACGTTCTTTTTGTCCGTCGGTTAGGTGTCTGTGTGTGTGTGTGTCTGTCTGTCTATCTGTATATTGTAAACGTGTGTGAGTTTGTGTATGACACTCGGTATTTTGTTTGTTTTTTTTTTTTTAATTTATCGTTTCCCCTAGAATTGTCCGACGTGATACGTATACCTCTGCGAATACCTGTTTGTACCTATAGATATATCACCCGATCTCTGCTCAACGAACTAGCTGGAGTGTGTTGCGTTAATCCCTCGTTATATTTACTTATGAATGAAAACAATAATTTATTTAAAAGTTTGTTTTATCGTACGAAATTGTTTATAATAAATTATAAATCTCAAAAAAAAAAATACTGTAAATTTCAATATAATAAAAACCTGTATATCGCAAAATAATACAGCATGTGCTTGTTAAATTATATGAATACGTATTTAAATTGTAAAATATAAAATACTTTTCATCTAATAACAATTGTCTAGTTCTAATCACGTTATTATATATACTGTACAGACATGAAATTAAATAATTACGGCTACCGTCCGGTAACTGTGATGGCAGATATGATAAAATGTTGTGAATATATCGACAAAACTGATATTGATTGTGACGTACGTATAAAACTATTTAATTAACGCACCATATCACACATATACATATTACCTATTATATTCGTATCTAACATAACTTTAAAGGGGGTGTAGATTTTATATAGTGGTTTTATGAACAAAAATGAAATAATAACTGATTAATAAAAATATAAAATACTATATGACTATTATACTAAAAAAAAAAATCTACGATAAGGGTGTGAACCCAGAAAACCAACCACCTGAATATACAACCAAATATAATAGTGATTATATACTATTCTGTTAATCCATACTTAAAAATAAAAACGCATATTCATTACCAATATTAACGCATACATATATTTTCAATATTATTATATTACTATTTTTTTGTATACTGGTACTACATATACGAACCTATTATGCATAGTTGTGTGGTTATTCATCTACCAATAAAACTGTATATTAATCTACGTACCTACTCTTAAATACACCTCGTCAAATTTGAGTTTAATTAATATTTTTGATAAATTTAAATAGCCTTTTTTTAATTTATATTTTATTTTATCAGCTAAGAGGATACTGGCCACTTGGTTTACCACTCTATTAAAATATAATATATTAATATATATTTGTTGAACATATAGGTTAACCTATTTATTAAAAATATTCATACACTATTTTTTTAAATCATTATAACATTATAATTTTCCTGAAAATACAAAATCATTATAATTATTTTATTAATTATTTAAATATTTTATCTCTATAGAAATCTCCGTTGGAGGATTTAAAAAAAATAATAATGCCTTTCATAGAGTCAAAAATCAGTATATTATAAAGTGTATACTGTATATAGTACAACACACTGTATAACTACAATAAGTAATATGTGTGACTTTTTATAATCATTCTATCCATCATAGCATTTTTTTTCACTCTATAACTCACATAATAATATACTTATTAGTTATTATGCATAATATATTTGTATAGATATACATAGTATAGATACTTATATCCTACATTATTTATCAAATATAATTGTATAAAATATATCAATTAAATAAATATAGTTTATTTCTTACCTAAACAAAATTACGTACATTATAAATTATATAAGATATAACTATAATTCACTTTGCTTAAATTCTAAAATATATTATGATATATTTTTCATTTTAAAAATTACAGATCATAATATATTTAACGGTTATTTTAATTTGATTTAATTGTAAAGAAGTATAAATTATAATATAATATATGTTAGATATCGTATATACTCGTATTAATATACTTGTACATAATTGTATTGGAAAATTATTAAAAAGTAAATATTACCTATAGAATAAAAAAAAATTCTTCTTTTCAATACTTAACCACATGTACAATATTGTACAATTAATGACGTGATAGTTGTTATAGATCAAAGATATTTAAAAAAAAAAAAATGTTTAGTTTGAATTAATTTTAAAACAATAATTTGACTTTAATAAATACAGAGATATTAGTAATTAGTATATAGAACTAGAATAATTAATAATTTAAAAATGTTATTATAATGTTGAAAATTCAAAATACATAATGATAGTTAATAATTTGCTTGGTAAAAAAAAATTATAAACATTTTTCTTACTATAGCTAAACATTTAAAATAGGTAATGTCAATTCTTATTTTATTTGAATTTTAATTAAAACTTCTATTTAATTTTTAAGTAAGCTAATAACTATCGTTTAAGCTATAATGAATTAAGTAAAATATATATAATATATTACATATACATAATATAAATCCTATTTTATTAAAAAAAAGTTATTACTTATTAATATAGGTATAGGTATATAAAGTAAAAATAATTCTACTTAATTGTTAATTATATATATTTTATAAATTAATGTTTATTTTTTATCTTATGGTAACTAATAACTATAAGCTATATATTTGGGTATTTGAGTGTTAAAGTGAATTACTAAAATGTTAAAACATTATTCCAGCATTTTCAACTGATTGGAAGCAGCTTAGATTTGGCAGCACGAGATTCTGGAATTATAACACTTCAGTACCTGAATATTGTAAGTTCTTTAAAATATAACGTACCTATATATGTATAACTACTTACACAATATAGTCATAATGATATAAAAAATGTCATGATTATATTGTTACATTTTTTGTTTGTTACAGTAGGGCTTGCTACAATCGGTTTTTTAGAACATACATGAGTTTATATTATTATATTTATATGTATATATATCTATTGTAATATAATATAGCATAGGCGCAACTATACAGATAAAATTTACCTATAATGATAGAATTGTCTAACTATAATCTGGGTCTCAATTTTTTAAACTATAAATAAACATATAACTGTATGGTTCCAAATAATTTTTTTTCATAAAAATCATTTAATCAGAAAACATTAAAATGAGATAGTTGAACGTTTCCCAATAAATTTGGCAATTAGATATTTAAAATAAATGCAATTTTGATCAATAATGTCACAGAACCCATGTAGCATAGACGGAAATGTATCTATTTATTGCATCTGATCTTTAATATTATTGTCATTTATTATAATATGTGTATTATAGATTTATAGGTAATCAAAAATCCTTTTTAAACAAATCTACCTATCTAAATTAATAAATTATATAATTATATAATCTAATACATCATAAATAGCATCATAACAGCAGCATCTATATCTGTGTTTACAAGAACAGAATAACAATAGTATCTATTAGGTATACTGCAGCATTAAACACTAAATTAAACACACAATTATATTATAGGTACCTATAGGTACATTATTTTGATTCCTTTTAAGGAATAATGTTAATAAATTATTAACATCTCTTTTTTATATTTTTAACTCGGCTTATGTTTGCATATTTTATATAATATATAGCCAATAAGTATAAAATACATCAATTAGATTCATCAAATATTAATTCTCATTATTATTCTTATGATTTTTTTTTCAACCTGTGTAACGATTAATAACATTTTTTAATTGCAACTAATATTAGATACCTAAAATATTAATATTTATTGTACATATACGTGTATACAAAACTCAATTCGCTCTGGTCCAGCGATCTATACGGCCCTGTCCATTTCGTCCTTAACACGACGTGAAAACTGGAAAACGGCTAGAGTTCATTGGGCGTGACCTTTCGTCATCCAATGAAACCGCAGCAACCGGTTGTATTGTTTCCTCGGGTGCACTGTATATGCGTTATTATGATGATAATGATAATAACGACTGCGGTACTGATGATGATGATGTCGATGACGACGATGACGATGATAATAACAATATCGACGTCGAGACTATATAACCTAACCCGGTTATATATAGTAATAATTGACGTGAAGCAATTATTTGACGGCCGCCATGTTAATAATTTATATATTGAATAGGAAAAATAATAAGAAAAAAAGTGTAGGTAATAATGAAAGAACCGGACGTACTGCTTTATATATAATATTATATAGATATATACATATACAAACACATATACACATGTATGCATACATACATACATACGTACTTACAAATACCTACATACGGTCAATCGATGTGGGAAAAATAACTAACTTCTGCCGCCCCACAGTCGTGTAGGTATACGTATATGATATTATATTTAATAGCGACTTCGCATATTATAAGTTTCGAACGGAAATCCAAAATTAATTCGATGTAATTTTCTTACGTAAAACAATACACGAGACTTCTTCTTAAAGTAAAAATAAAACCTATACCTACCTATACTATATCACAAATTCCGATGGTGAGAAAATGTTTTCATCCGTTAACAACAAATAGAATTTACCTATATATATATGTGTGTGTGTTTGTGTGTGTGTAATATAAATATAATATTATAATGTACGAGTATCGTTTTTTTTTGTTTTTGTACGACAGACGACGTTATTCGCTGTACAATAAAAATAATATTCACACGATTGTCCACATTATATAATAATGTAGCCCGTAGTATGAAATACCTATTTTTGATTAAAACAGCATGTTTTTAAGAAAGAACGATTTTTAACAATAGAATAAATTCTGCCCAAATTATATCCTGCCAGAAATTAAATAAAAAGCCATACAAAACTCTATATAACTACTATTTAATATTATTTTAATATTCATTTGTCGTAAATGTAATATACTTAGTTGAATAGGTAAGTATTGCAAGTAAGTTGTAAGTACCTACTGAGTTTATACTTTAGGTATAGGTACGTCTATTTTTTGTATGGTGTCAAATCATTATAAGTTTTTCTTATAGAAGTTGAAAATTATTACTATATAATATATATATATATGCCAATGTATATTTCTCATTTGTCTCGAATTGTTTTCAGTTAAAATGTTGACCTTTTATGGATAATATTTAAATGAAAAATAATGGTTTTTCTTTAAAGGAAGTTAATAACAATAATATTGATGTAATATTGTAATATTATGAAAATAATCAATAATATAATATATTTAATGTATATAATATGCTGTTGAAAAAAAAAGTTCAATCTACCTTATAATACTTAAAAAAAATTACTTATAATAATATAAATGAGTAATGACCTATACTTATAAATGATGATGTATGTTCGATATACTTACTTTAATATAGTTGCTGAGCGACTTTCTAAATATTTTTTATCCAATATTTTACAATATTATTTGAAAAAAAGTATACATAATGCAGTTAGATCATATCGATTACAAAGTATTTAAGTATATTTATCTATAGACCAGACTACCATAGTACCTATATATATAAGATCATATATTATATATAAGATTATATTTACCTTGTATTTATCTATATTCTTATACTTGTTCTATATTTGATGGATTGAAATTAATTTTTTACTTCTCCATATCCATACTTTAACTCGATATTAATAACAACTCTAATAGGTAAATATAACACATAAAGACGGGTATTTCAATCATGCAATAGGAACATCTATTCGGGTTATAAATAATTAGTTTTCACTCATAATTTTTACTTTTTCTTACTTACTGTTGTTAATACTGTTAGTATAGTAACAATTTACAAGAAGTTTAGCATTGTAATTGAAATTGACTTAAGTCCTATATGACTACATTTTCTACTATGAATATTGCTATCATACAGATACCTACAACTATTTTTAATATCATTAAATGTATTATTTTTTTTTTTTTGTCATAACTTTTAGAAAAATTTATTCTGACTACTTATATATTTTTTTAATCAAATCATAATATGCATTAATAGGTTTTGTATTGTATAAAATAAGTTAGATTTTTGTATCGATCAAATAAATTTTTAAAACTGAAAAAAAGTGCTGTTATTATAATATATCAATGCTTTTTTCTTAAACACATATATAAATGAATAATATTCAGTAACACCTACCACTAAGTCCTGCGTACCTCTATGTGCGGTAGTATATGAATATTGTATACGTATAGCATAGGACATAAGTATTTTTAGCTGCAAAGATAATTAATGTACCTACTTAATTATTGCTAAAAACTTGTTAGGGATATTCATTATATTAATTTCTCGTTTTCTAATGTACCTATACGTGTTTCGTTGTTTATTATTACATAATATACATATTATGCATACCAAATAAATATATAATAAAATGTAGTTACTAATAATTATGTAGTAGGTAACTATATAAACTAATATATTATTATTAAATGTACCTATATATTCTCTCAACAGTTTTTAAATAAATAATTTAAAAAATATGTGGCTTAAACATGATACAAGTATAAAATATAATATACCTATAGTACCTATCTTTGTATATATAATATAAAAATCATATTTTTTTGTTTATTTATATTATTTTTTCGACAGTAATATTATGTATTTTTATAAATTGAATATATTGTTTTTATTATTATAATGATATTACTTTTTTATTAAACAAACATTATTATTTATTGATATACGTAGTATACAAAAAATAACTGTTACATTTTTAATTTTTGAAAACAAAAAAAACCCTTTGTTTTAATAAGCTGAAAATTGCAACAATATAATATATCATTTATACATAATACCATGCATATAATTATAGATAAAACTAAATATTATACTGTTTATTTTATTTGATATTTGCATTAGTAGTCAAGTTGAAATTATAAAACGTATACTGTATAGTTATAAAATAAAAATGTTTAAATTAGACTTATCTAATATCTCCCCCAGTAATTTTGTATGTGTACCTAGGTATATTTATGACACACTCCAATGGTTAATGCCTTATTTTTATTGTAGTTTAAAACGTTACCATTGGCAACTAGTAAAAAAACCTCCTGGGAATTTCCCTTCATATTGCTGCTGTAAAATATAAATACCAATTACCAGCTTAGTATAAGTATGTAGCCTCGCAGTTAGATGCATTATATAATATACATATATGTATTATATAATATATTATACACACATAATATTTATTTAAACTTTTTCAAAATTAGTTAGAGTTAAGATGATTTGAGTTTGAAGGCAATTGAGGGTTATAATTTGTCTACTGTCCATGTATTTACAATTTGGTGCACCGCTAAAAGATTTGTCATAAAGCTGAACTTTATGAGAAGAGTATTCTAATAAGAAATTATATTAATTCCCTAATTCTTTTACGGATAATTTACATAATTACACTTAGGTATACCTTTCAGAAATACTCCAATGTTAATTATAACTAACTATAAGCTTTAATTCTTGATAATTAGCATCACTAATGTTTTAAGGAATTAAAGATACAAATACAATGAGAAACAATTTGTAATAAACTATGTATTTTTTTAACCATATTTTATTATTTTTACAGCATATTAGCATATTAACATATTTAAGGAAAATTCAATTTAAATACTGAATAATTATAGACATCTTTAATTAGTCACGAGTTTAATTAGATATAGATATATTCTAATGATCGATGAGATAGTTAGAATAAAATAATTCACATTTCACTGCTTAGTTAATTTATCAACTAGAATCGTAAATCGTAAAATATGTATTTACAAGCCTCATAACCTTTATATATATATACCTACAACATAAATACATATAATATACACAATATATACTTAGGTAAATTTTATATTTCTATAATTAGTTTTATATACCAAACAAAATTTTATCAATTATCATATAAAGTGATGAAGCATTTATTATTTTTATATTTTTATACTACACGATTTCATAAACCATTTAAATATTAATAAAATTACTTTGTTCTGTAACAAAATATTCATTTATTTTTATTGAAATAATACACCACTATAATAATATTAAATTTTTTAACAATCATAATATACTATATGGTATCTATATTTATAATAAATTATAGTTAAGAAAAATTAATAACATAGCTTATTGCATGTTAATATGGTATTTTATTCATTAATGTAATAAACTGATAAATTGTGTCTAACGAGAGATATATTTTTTTCTTTAAAAATAATTATAAATCTATTTTTCGGCAGTATTCATACAATCGCCGAGGCGAATGTGACGTTCGTGTCAATATAATATACAACAGAAATGAGCATGTCGAATCTACAGTTATTCAAAAGATTTATTTTGATACAACAATAACACAAGGTATTTTCTATTTAGCTACGAGGTAACTTAAATATATACACTTTACATACCTATGTATGCAAATATCGAACTAGGTACCTACAAAAAATGTTATGGTTAGAAAATTAATTACAGGTATTGCAGTGTTTATTGTTATTAATTTATTCGAATCAAAAATAATCACGTTGTTATATTCTTAATAATCAAAAAATGTAATTTAGTTTAAGGTACCTAGATATTTTATTTAAATATTTATCAGAAGTACCTACCTATTGGCTATTATTAAAAATAATTATAGGTATGGGTGTTCAATAAATTTGAAAATTCCTAATTACAGCATGCATATTTTAATACATGCACGTAGTGATAACAGATAACACTGTTATATACATTTATATATAAAATATTTAATAACCTCATAAATTATATTATATTATCATTTATCAGTCCCAATTAATTGAATGACCGTTTGAAAATATAGGTATTGAACACTATGTATATATTTGTATAACACAATAAATTATATTCACTGTAATCGAATTTAAATACAGAATCAATTTCATTAGTCTTGTCTACAATGACAATTTTGATCACTTTACAATATTTATTTTTAATTCGTTTAAAAAAAAATTCAAGTAGAGATGTAGTATTACTAATATAAAAATAATTTATGTAGGTTCATCGTATACTGTCACAATACTAACGCAATACCATTTTTAAATTCATCCAAAATTCCAAAATTAAATTAAATAACATATTCATTATTAGATATTCATTATCAACCAATTTATGTATTTTATTTTTGAATTTAGATCGAATATCGTAGAATGTAATATTATATAAAATATTTACTAAAACGTATAATTCAAATACCTACGTATGTTCAACATAATGTAATAACATTTTTTTTTTTTGTAAATGACAAAAACATTTTAATGAAAATTAGTTGATGAATTAAGTAATAAGTTGTAGTTAATAATAATATAACACAAAACGCATAAATATTAAATTACATATATTTTTTAATCATTATTATATTCGCCTACTACCATCAAATTACTAATCCATGTACCTACACAAACGTGTGACGTTTCAGTTTTTTAAACATAACATCTACTTGATCTAAACTGAGTAGTATTAATTGTGACAGGGGTTTTAATTTAAGCAGAAATACATTTTTCCCCTCTAGCTAATTCAACTTTTTTGAAATTAAACTATAAAATATATTTTAGCAACATAATTATTGCTGTATACGGTTATTTTGTAAATTGTAATACACAGGTGATTGACGTCCTGAAATACATACCGTATCCAATTTAATCGACAAATATCAATAATAATAATAAGGTTACACTGATTACAGTAATACTACACATAGTAAAATCTATAGATGTATAGAATTAAGTTTACAGACGTTAAGTCTGAAATTTTCTCCGCTTGTACAATAATAATTACATTTGTCACTTATTGTTATTGTGATCACGCGATCTGTTGAATTTCATTATAAACTATCCAATGGAGTTTAATTATCCAGCTGATTGACTATACTGACAAGTATATATATTTAACTAATATTATAATATGATATGCGTTTTTAAAATATCGAAAATTTAAGTTATATAATATTCTATACATACCAAAAATAACATGTAGGTATAATAAGTAATTTGTTTTTCCAATACTTCAAAAAAAAAAAAAACTAACAATTTTACTTAATACAGTGTATTAATATATACTGTATGTATTAAATACATACAGTTTTATTTCATATTTTAATAATTTATTAGTTTATTAAATGCATGTATTATTGATCAAATTGTAATATTAATTAACTTATAATTTTCATATTATATTTCATCATTTAGGCATGAAATGTGAATTTCCTGATGAGGACAATTTAGATTATTGTAATCCTGTAAATTGCCATATGAAATATTCTGGATATCGAGGATTTTTTAGTATAGCAAAACAAAAATGTGTACAAATTCCAGAATGCCAATCGAAAAATAATAGAGATCAAGTAAATTATTTATTTATTAATTTATTAATAATATAGGTAGGTACCTATTTCTTACTTTATAGGATTTTATTATTTTATTACATATAAATATACAATATACATATATATATATATATATCATAGTAGGAATTCTATGGTCGATATTTTTTACATTTTCTTGGATATGTATATTATGCAGTAGTTTTTTTTTGCAGTTAATTTTATACTTGCATAGTTATAGGATTAAGGACTTGTTTTTTTTGCGTATAGTTGAATAAATTAGCTTACAGGATAAAAATAATTCTATTTGCAGTATAAAGAATCTACGAGTAAATCTAAAATATATATTATACCTCTATTTTATCTGCGCTCGTTTTAAGGTTTTTACTTAATAGCGAATATATTTATTAGTTATACACATCATTATAGCCTATATAAATCCTTATAGACTCATATAAATATATATACCTAATAACGTATAAATACCAACTTTTCTACTTGCAACTATACTTGAATACAAATATTCTAGATTTAAATTTATTTAGAAGTAATAATATAAGTATACCTATAAACTAATTTAAAAACCATTTATAGGCCTATATCTGGGTTAGCAACCAATGTGCTGATCTAAATCATACTATTACACAAAACGACATTCAAGAAGTATTATCTAGGATAGAAAACAATAAAAGTGATGAACAATTCCAAGCATCCGACGAAATTCATCCAACCCAAGTATGAATTATTTAAAATTAATAATTGTTTAAAAAATGGTTTTGTTTACTTAATGTATTTATTTTAAACAAGCTAAATATTTTCTAATGCATTTTAGAAAATCCGTTGTCTTAATGGATATTTGAACAGCATTACGGATTTATGTGAATGTGATTTTGGATGGGAAAATGAAAAAAATAGTGATTGGAATGATTTTATACCATCTACTATACCATTTCAAATGTGTACGGTCCCTAAGCAAATTTCTAAAAATTACATTCAGAGCTTAAAATTTGCTATAATACCAAAAAACTGTACATTCATAGAACTTGTATCCTTTAATATATCATTTATAAATATTATAATTCATATAATCACGAGATGAATTCATAATCGAGTCATACTTTGTGTAGGTATATATTCATAAAATACTTAAAATAAAGATTAAATTACTAATATTTATGATTTATATTTAAACATTAATCTATTATCAGTATTAATTATAATAATTTAATTAATACTAACTCATAATTTACAACATCAAAATTTTTTATTTTTTTTTTTGTTAACTATTCCTTGATACGTTTTTTATTATGTGTTTTTAATTCATAGACTCGCATAATATATAATTTATAATTTTAATAAATATCTTATTATTTATCAGTCTTTGATTATTCAATTTCCCTTTCGGCCTTGGAGCAAATTATTAAAAATAAATAAATAAAAATAAGATACAGAAGTAAAGAGAGCTACTTATATAGGTAGGTTCCAAACCATCTAATAAAAAAAATTTTAATTATTTATCTTGAAAAATATATTTATATACGGTTATAATGATGGTAGATCTCGAATTCTTATTGTTTTAAAAGATTGTTTTTAATAAAATAAATTATAAATTTCAACAAATTATCAATAATATAGTTGACTTAAAGTGTATTTCATAAATAAAGATATTACTTACCTATATATGTAACCATCAATAAAATCAAACATAGTTATTAAGTACACAAGCAGTCAAATGATAACAATACTATATACTCGCTAGCATATGACCTACACATCACTATACCTATAAGAAGTATTTTTAACCACATGAATGTATAAAATTCCAATAGTGAATTTTTTTACTACTTTCACCGTTATAGTTAAAAGGAAATTTCCTAAATTTAATTTCAGATTTGTTCATTGTTAATAAGTTGTGTAATTATAGCATTTATACAACTTTTTATTATCTGTTCGGAGCCAAACGAAATCAATGATTGAAAATAATATTGTTACTTTTTCACAGAATATTTGTATTTTTATTGTTTAATAGTAAATATGATTTATTTATTATTATAATGATGTACTAGATATTTCTATAAATATTCTCAATATTACTAGTATTCGATAAATCTGTACCAATTTTTTATTTTTTATTTTTTTCAAAAAAAAAAGCAATACTATTATGAAGTGGATATATTGCAGACGCGGTTTATTATATTTTTTACTTTGATCCAATAAATATATTTAAAAACACCGCCAATAATAGGTTTGCTCGTAATAATACCTTGAAATTGAGTGTAACAATGAATACAAACGTTTTTGATCACGGAATAATAATAATATATGTAACGTATCCCTTGAAAGAGCGACTTCGACTGCGATGTACCCATACGTAATGTGAAGAACAACTCTTCAAAAAACTGACAGCCTGCCATTAGAGTTATTGATCCTATACAAATTTTTTGACCCACCGATTACCTAAAGGCATCATTGAGAAACCAATTTAAACATAATTCTTATACTATATATATAGCTGGTACTCGACATCGACATGGCGCCAACGTCTTGTACATATATATTATATATATTTTAGTAAAACTGGTATGGGTAAAATATAAAATATAAAATAAAAATTATACTTTTATTGTAAATGTTCCTGTATAATATTATATACCCGAAGTTTAAATTCTATATGTAATAATATAATCATATAAAACAAGTATTTTAAGAATATTATGATATTTTATCTGCAGTAGTCTTTAAATAATTGAATAATTGCGTTGTAAACTTGTAAATAACGGGAATATAAATGAATGAATGCCTTGTATAATAATAATTATTTAGGTAATTAATAATTATACCTACCCAGCTATACATACTTATTTACTATATTAAATTACACTATATTACATTTACGTTGAACTATACAGGGTGTCTATTACTAAGTTTATCATCGTCCTTCACCTGCCTTTCAAATTATATATATGGCCTAACCTCGTCACGACCTGTCTTAATATAAAAACTTTTATAACTAGATCTAACCTAACCTTTTTTTTTCTAATATATAATGGTATACCTGACAAAAATTAATAATTCATCTAT
Source organism: Aphis gossypii (assembly GCF_020184175.1). Taxonomy (NCBI): domain Eukaryota; kingdom Metazoa; phylum Arthropoda; class Insecta; order Hemiptera; family Aphididae; genus Aphis; species Aphis gossypii. The sequence goes on along the minus strand of NC_065531.1, from coordinate 13,171,654 downwards.
TAAAATATTACCAAAATACTACTACGTTAAATACAGTATTATTTTTGATTTTTTAAACAAAAAAAAAAGTTTCCTTTATAAAAGAAATAAAAAATAATATAAATTATAACCATTGCCGCTACAACATAAATAGGCTTGTATACAATAATAATTCTCTGAAACTATATATATTATATTTTATGAATTTAAAAACAATGATTGACGGGGGACTAACCGCATAGACTTATAAATATATATGTATTTATATTATATGTCTACTGACCTAACATAAAACAGTGTCATATAGAGACACTGTTACTATAGGTACTTTATATTATTATAGAGAAAAAAGTTTTATAACTAAATACTATAAGTATATTATTAAAGGTTATTTAACTTTTTATTGTTTTAATTTTAAAATAACTTTTAGAAAATTCAATATAATATATTATATAAAAATTAAAGTTTAAACGGATATAGTTTTAAGTTTATTAGTTTTTTAATTATAAATTATAATATTTTATTTTGAAGTTTAGACGAGTAAAATAGTGGATCAACATTTTAAGATACACGAGAAAATCAAAAACTTATAACAAAACAATTTTTTTTTTTTAATGGTTTTAAATTATGTAAAAAAATATTTTTTAAAACGTTAATATTTGTCGATAAAATGAGTGTTTACTTTTAAAAATAACGCTTTGCACTTATACTTCATTTCAAAACATGTTTTTTCTATTTCTATTTTAATTTATTATAGCAAACGGTTTTCATTTTTTTTTTTTTTTTTTATTAGAGGTCTTTCACCATTTCTAAAACCTATAAGGCACTTCATAACTATTCTAATTTTTTTATATACTGTAGTGCCACTAATCATAACACTATACTATATATGTCCCGTATAGGAGCACGTTACACTACTTTCATGATGACTAATGACGAAGTCGTTAATTGTATAAATTGATCGACTGCTGGTTTAGCAAAAACATTTACCATGGTGAAGATGCCACCTGGTAGAACTGATAGACCTCCAAATAATGTTACCGACGAAGTCTAAAAATTATAAAATAAAAATGTTTATTTTTATAGATATATTATGTGTGTAACGCAAGAAACACAATAAGTAATTCTACGTTTTAGAAATATATAGTGTATGTAGGTACTAAGTATAGGTATTACAAAACTACATCATGATGGTTTCCAACGAACGACCATTGCTGTATACATTGTTATAAAATGTTTTTAAATACGAACAGGCATTGTATACGAATCCTATAATATTATAATTACAACTATTATTAATTAATTAATTATCTGTTATTAAGAGGGCTGCAGTCGGTCGTGTTTTAAGGAAATTAATATAGGCAATACAACATGATGACATTAAAGTGACTTGTAAGTGTGTGCAATGTAAACGAACATAAGTGTGTGTGAGTCGTAAACAATAAACAAATTTCTTATTATTTTATTTATTATGTATGTCATCAACACAAAAAATGTTATATTTATTCGTAACATGACCATATATGATTTCCACAACCGATATCGAATCTCGCGACTGAACACAAATACGATATGAGTGATATGACACAACTATAAAAGCGGTATATACAATCGCGTTATGAGGTATTCGACTAAATGCCACTGTGTTCCATGTGGATAACACGTCACCGTCGCGATATATACTTACGCCAAACAGTAAAGCGAACATATCAAACAATATATTTAACGGCCGTCGATCTGTGCGCTTAAAGGACGCTTCATGTGTTGTCTCCGTCTTACAAACTGCTTACGACATAGTAAAAACCGTTTCACGCGGACAAGAACCACTATAGGACTATTGTAATTTATAATCCAAGTTAAGGCGTTAAGCAACCCTCCAATTTTCACACCATAAAAAGAAAAACAATGAAACAAGGTTTTTAATTTTTTGACAGCACTAATACGAAAAAAATTCTTATCGTTTCAAAATCCATTATTTTCGTGTTTTTCAAACTTGAATAACATTTTTAGTATAGTTCTGATATCGAAAAGATAAAAACGACGGTGTGGCACAGTCCGAAATATCCTCTTTCTAACGTGAACATTTGGTTGCGCTTAACTCGGACTGTATAGCTTGAGTATATAGCTTGCTCGCGTGAAACAGTTTGTACTGTGTATAGTGCTTTTGTGAGATCGCGCATGCTGTGAACCACGTCCTCTTAATATTATTGCAGCGATTGAATTAACTGCAGATTGCAAGTGCGCTGCACTATAGCTGCGGCAGGTAAACAGTAATATAATGACCGTTTTAAAAACCGTTTTGCTGAACGTTATATTACGATAATTTTATCTCGATCAATAAATGACGCCGCAATGTTTTGTACAATAGGACCGTTGGACTACAAAACGTTAACGTGAACTTTGGTTCGGCGCCCGTGATGCAGCCACAGTGGCGCGTGGGGGGCCGCCACGGTGTGGCTCACGAGTGGCGGAGTTTCTATAGAAACCGACTATTTGAAACGATATGTCGATTTTGTCGCGAACGACCTCGTAGGCCGTTGGCGCATTCGGTATTGTAAGTATACTGTTTTGTGTACGATAAAAACGTTGGAAGGCATACACAGTATACACACCCACCCTATTGATACTGCAGCGGCACTTGTGTAATATTATATATAGTTCTGGTGCTGAATTTCGATTTCAATTTCCAAAACGACGTGGCCGAGACCTCATTGTGCACGCTGTTAGGTTAGGCTAGCGGTCGTTTGCATACGTCTCGGTTGCAAACCGCATAATAACAATACAATATAACCATCGTATATCATACACTATATTATGTGAAACGTTTAAAATTGTCTTATGATTTTAAAAAGTGGTTATGATAAAATATGAACACGCAATAGTCTTTATTTGATGCGCGCGCGTGATGTCTTTTGAAGTTTAAACCAGTATATACGTACAACGTACAGCGTTTAAATGTGTCTAATCTATTTTATCCGTGAAAAATATTGAGTTGTCTAGACTCTAGACCTTCGAACAAAATAACATTTAAACATAGATTTTGTTTTAGTGAATACAGGCATGAGGAAAGTAGACTTATGCGAGCACATCGAGCGGTTATTGTAATGATGCAATACGCATATATAGTTAAATCAGGCGCGTACACAAAAAAATATTTTGGGGGGGGTTTTGGTTTTAAATTTTTATTCTTATATAATCTAACCTAAGGTTATAAATAATAAAACTTATTTCCTGAAATTTCGGGGGGGGTTTGAACCCCTAAAACCCCCCCTTGTGTACGCGCCTGAGTTAAATATTTAAACATATTAGCCCCCCTAAGATTAAATCAAATTTCTAAAGTATTTCGTGCGGGCCAGTTACACCGATAATTAATATGGATCGACAGAAAGCTCATATTTGCAGTCACGTCTGCACTAAAAGTTCAACTTCGGATTCTGCGCGCTCGGAGCGTATTGGAGAATGACTTTTTTCCGTCCGCCGGACAGTATAGCCGCAAGTCGGACGCATATAGCACCGTAATAAATCAAAATAGAAATCACCGGAGTCGACGTAAGACACAACAGCGTAAATTACCTCCCTCTCCGAACACTGAGTGTAGAGGACAAACTGCTTTTGGACATGTTACACTGTCTAACTGAGACAATAATGTAATATATAGGTATATGCGTGAGCGTGTCGATACACGATGTTCAATTAATCTACACAGTAGAGTTACAGGTACACGTGCGATTATCGTATGTAATATGTGACCATGCCCAAACGATTTTCAGATTATTTCAAATTCGAAAGTTGCCACTATACAGCAACTTTTATACAGGTTAAAACTGCGTTATATTATATTATTATCTGTAAGATAACAAAAATAAAAGATTATAGTTCTACAATATTTTATAAGCGTCAACAACCAATATTCTCCGCAAAGTATTAAATAAGATAATATATTTTGTTTTGTATACCGTTGATATATTAAATGCTGTTATATCTCGACTACACGTGGACGATAGGATACGCATTTACATATACGTACAATACGTACATGTGATGTACTGCTAAATTTAAAAAACAATAATACTTACCCAAACCCAATAGTTACAGACAGACACCGCGGATGATAGATTTGAATAAGACTTATTTTTTTAAAAACTTTGAAAAAGAACTTAGAAGATTCGTGATAGTTCAGTCACTCCAGTAGTCCAATGCGAAAGGTTAAATTTAGATGCCTAATAACAAATCTTATAAGTTATAACTGTGCATAGAACGATTCAATATGTTTTAGTTCTGTTCTTTTTCCAAGCTAGTTTAACTTTAGTTCACTTTAACTATCGTTTAGAATAGACAGGAAATTTATACTTATAAGTAGGGTTACTAGAGATCGGATTTTAAAGCGTAAGCTTCTTTTTTTATATACGAGATAGAAATCTAATTTTTATACATAGATTAGTTTCGCGTCATTCTGATTCCAAATACACCAATTTATTTTGGCTTTTTTTATTTATAAATGGTGCTTTTATTGCTTTTTTCAGTTATTTCAGCTGTAGAATTTTTATAATATGTTTATTATGCTACTACAGTACCAAAAAATAATAATAATAAGAATAAGAAATAAGAAATGGAAAAATCCAGAATTCCGACTAAAATATGTTTGTATTGGATTATTATATTATAGTTTTCGTTATTGGCTTGATTATTAAATGTATTAAACTTATAGATTGTCGATATACATATAGCCTGCAGTACCTATACAGTCAGTATGCCCATAGTATAATACTATGAGTATGCCTATAACATCGATATCGTCATATGGACTATATTTCAAAATTTAAGATTTAGTGTTGTAATTTAAAACCTCTTGTATGAAGTGTGCACCGATAAAGTCAGTGAATGTAGATAGTCGTTTTTTAAGTATGCAAATATTCCGTCGGATAATAGTCAGTTTCACTACTGAGAAATACATGGCAATTTATTTTTCAATTTTTTTTATTCATTTCCATAACTACTTCAGTGTTAATTTTTGGTCATGTTTTTTTTTTGCTTTTTTAAAACAATTGTGTGGTTTTATAGTTGCTTATATAGTTATATATTATACTTTAAAATTCAAGCCCTATACTTATAAGTTATAAGTTATTCATCGTAACATACCGTCATACCTAGTTTGCTTTAAAAAGTTATGAGTTAGAATGTTTTTAGTCGAATAATACTTTTTACTCACCCTCCATTGTAACACCACCCCTTTGTTACCTAACCTAACATAACCTTATTATAACGTATTGTAAGTCAATATATAGTGAATATAATAATAATATTACATAATTATAAAAAAAATAATTCAATTAACGCACAATTTAACCATTATAGCATAAGTACGAGTCCAGTGGCGTGTTCAGCACAAAATAATTGGGTAGGCCCGTTTTTTGTTGTGTAGTAACTATTAGGATTTACTCTTTGAATAACAAATATTGAGTCGTTTGAGAATAAATCGTTCTCGTTACGGGATTTCGTAAAAATTTAAAATTCAAATGCTCATAACATTTTTCCTTTAGTGAGGCTTCGAATTTTCTCTAAAGCCATTGGAAGGAAAACTTATGGATAAGTTAGTATTGAATTTTTTAATGTTAGATATAATAAATACAAACATTTTTATGAATTTTCAACTACAAAATTACTAGTAAATTTTCACATTTGTGACTAACAATTTTTAATTTGTTTTTACTACAATAACAATAAATTATAAGAAACCTTGTATAGTCGGCCTACCCTGTAAACACGCCACTGGGTACCTTAGGTGTGAATGTGTTTAAATAAATCACGCACCACATAAAAAAAAATTATTATTGTAAAACCTTGATAGAATACGAATTAAAACGTTTAAAAATATCTTACAGGTAATCATCGGATAATAAAGTTAACACTAGGTATAACTGCAGTGACATCTATCCGCTTTCACTGTTACCCATAGGTAGAACTTGATAAATTTAGTAGGGGTGACAATATTGTGGAACAATTTAGTTGTCAAACTATATTACTTTATGAAAATAATTATTAGTAATTTTCTTATTCTAGCTGGAAATAATTTTTTATAATTGTATATGTTTAAAAAAAAAATTTCAAAAATATAAATTAGCCAATTATTAAAATAATTTGCTTAAAACCAAACAAATATTCAAAATAAATTTGTAAAAAGTTAAAATGCACTCCTGTTGTTCAAATGTCGACTCCATGGCGTCAAGCGGTTAATTATCAACTCATTATCTCATTAAAAATTCATATTGTCTAATTCTATGTATTTATGAGCATTACTTCTTCCAGGTTCCAGTAGATACAAACAAAATACAAAAAAATAATTTAATTTCTTTTTTTTAAATTGATAATTTATATATTTTAAAACACCTAAGTCCTAAATGATGTTTAAAAAATCCTTCTTCGGAAAAAAAAATGAGTCAGGAAGGAATAATTTATGATAAAATATTAGTCATAAACACACATGACATCTTAGGAAAAATATAAAATTGCATTACTTTTGGTATGTCCATTTTATCAGTTAAATCATAGCATTATTGTTATTATTTATGTTTGCCAAGTAATTAATTAATTAAGTTATATTAATCTAATAGGCTAAAAACTTTACCATTTTTAATAAAAGTATTATAACGTAATACACATTAAGTCTAGGAATAAAATCATTAATAACTTCTTACAACTATCTACACCTTAAATATGAAAAACTATTACATTTATCATATTATTTTTGGTAGATACTAAATTTTGATATAAAATTTAAAAATTAATAAAACCAACATTTATTAGGTTTTTAATAAATCAAAATCATAATTTTTTTAACTCGTTAAGTTATTTTAAAATAATAAAGTGAAGTTAAGTTAAAAGTTACTCATATTGTTTTTGTTATCTTTAAAAAAATAGTAACAACTTAATTTTAAGTGAAAACTTTGTAATTTGCAAAATAAAAAATCCACACATAATAATGCTTATTAGATAGTTTTTCTTTACGCTCAAGAAAATTACTGTGGAAATTTAAAATGATACATTAAAGTATTAACTAGCTATCAAAAAACCTACTTTCTAAAAACTTCATTCAATATTTTACGTTATTCTTTAGAGTGCCTCTCTAAAGTTTAGACATAAATTTACTTAATTTAGATATTTTTGAATAAAATTCACTTGAAGTGAACACGTTAATTTAAAAAAAGCAACTTATTAAGTTAAAAGTTAATTTGAAAAAAAAAATAACGAGTTAATCAACTTAATTTTGACTTTTAATTTGTTAATGCCCAGCTTTGAATTCCGCCACAGATTGAGTTTCGGTTATTAAGAGCATCTTAACTTCCAGAGACAAATAGTTCTTGTGATCTTGCAGATTGATTAAAACTTGATTTTTTAGTATTAAATAATTTAATAACTAATACAATTTTAGGTACTGTTTGTATTTCTATTTTTATAAGCTTACTGATATTATTATTACAATAAAAAAAAGAACACAATATAATTTAGTATCATGTATATTGTTAACTCAAACTTCAATTTAAACAAATAAAAACCTTGATTCAAATTTTAAAATTAGCCTAAAAATAAGCTATTTTGTTTTTGTTAATAACTTAAAATATAAATAGAATAGAATAAAGCAAACTTTCAATTAAACTTGAAAGTAATATCCAATTATGGTAAAATAGTATAATACTTAATATGAATAAAATGAGATTTGTCAATTAAAAGTTAAACGGCACATTATGTAATAAGCATAATTAAGAAAATCTAGCTTTAAATTCCTCAAGATTCAGTACAGGTCCAAATTCGTTTGAAGGATCCATTGATATAAAATTATCCAAATTGTGAACTTTTTCTGAAATGAGCAAAAAACAAAAATATAAATATCTTATAATTCAATTCTAATTTATATAAGTACACAATGTTTTGATAATTTGTATAATAATAATAGCCAATAGGTTTTAAAAGCACTTATTTTAACCGACATTAGACAAGAAAAAATAGTTAAGCTACAATTATTTGTTTTCATAATAAAAATGCTTATGTAATGTATTAAACTTTAAATATAAGTTTTAATACTATTATCAATGTTTATGGTTTTTACCTCATTTCTAATTTAAATATTAAATGTACAAAAATTATTAATTTTTAATGATCAATTAATGTTTAACTTCACCCCTATAATTTGATTCACTGTAAGTTGGTTAGCATTAAAATAAATTATTTATTTTCATGTATTATTATAAACTTGTTTATTCATACATCAATATTTTTGTTTTTAAATATTTAATTTTTTTTTTTTTTTTGCTTTGAAACAAGTATACCAATACAAACATGAACATTAGTAGACATGTTGAAGATTAATTTATAATTGTATACACTCATTATAAGCTTGGTCTAAGTTATAAAATTTAAAAATCCATTAAAAAATAGTCAATGCAAAATAAGCATTTGCATAACAGAGGAGATTTATTCCATATTCTCTAATTCTATAAGCTACTAAAATGAAAAATAACATTTCAGCTGCTAATAATACATAGGAAGAGACACTCATTGTATAAGTCTGATATTAAATGGATCATCATTCATCACATATACATAAATTGTTGATTATAATTTTCAATCCCAACAATAACAATGAATAGGTAGTGGTAAAAAAGATTATATTTTATACCTTCATTTAAAATTGGAGGATATGGAGGTGGTGGTGACATCCAACCACCATCAATGTCTACCATGTGGTTTCTGTCCGATGAAAATTTTGACACATATACATCACCATCAACGACTTTAAAATAGCTAAAAAAAAAATAATAATTTTTATTTATATTACAACATTTTTATTAAATTAAATATACCGCTTGGAATGAGATTCCTTAAATTCCTCTCTAATAGATTCCTTAGCGTATTGTTGAAAAGGAACAGGGAATTGCAATCTAGTGTCCATGTCAAAAACCAAAGTGTCATCAAGATGCTGAACGATCAAAAACACATGGTAATCCTATTCATTCATTATTAAAAAAAAATATATGTAAATATTATTTATATTTTGTAGTAGTAAATTATAATAAATTATAATTATTTTATCATTTTTATACCCAAAACATAAGTCCTTCATTATGGCTACTGTTTTGATTCCACAAGTGTACGCATTTAGTATAGTTGGAGACAAAAATAACGTAACATTTCACGTTTGGATTGGATTTGTTTGTTTCCAGTATCAGTTTTGCTAGTTGCCAAATATTTTCTTCGCTGCAAAACATAATAATAAAATGTCTAGGTTAATAAAAAAGAAGACTGATTTACTATGTAGAACAAAAGTACTGATTGACTCTCGCTTCAAATTATTTTTGCAGTGGTCACAAAAACATCAGAGAAATGTTTAAGAAGAAATCTCTCACTCATATTTGCTGCCTCCATCTTTCAAGAGCATAACACAGCAAACTTGCACTAAGGAGTTCCCTTTTAGCTTTGTTTGTTTAAACATTAGAGATTGATTTATATTATTACCAAACCTAAAGGGCTAAAGGTAACAATATTATTTGTGATATACCTATTAAGTGATTTTTTTTTTTTAATATCTTAATTTTATAGCAGGTTATAAATGTATAACATATTAAAATTGTTTAATGCTCATAATTTGCTTAAAATTAAAATATCGAAAAAAACACCTCCAACAAACCACTGACCATGCTGTTACCTTTTTGTTTGATAATAGAATTGCCTCCAATAATAAAACTAACGAGTCGTAAATGACCTACTTAGTGAAAGTAAATTTTCCGTGTTACGCATTTTTAAGACGGAGACTTCAAATGGTAGACGAAGTCGTCTTAATAATAAAATATTGAAAAGCTAACTAAAAAATTTGTTAACACGATTAATTTGAACTGTAAGACATGTAAAGAGTCAGTTCAAGCTACGTGAGCAAACAGAATAGTGGTCTATTGTCGGCCACTACGAACATAGTATACACGTGTATTATACGGAGAATGGAGATACATACCAGAAGCATGCTGTGTACATGCAATCAGATCTCTGAGGAATTATCAAATTCGACGACGGTTCCGATTCCGAACTCATCTCTCAGCCGTTCAGATTCTGTTGTCGCTAAACGGTCGTCAAGTAGGTAAGACCGAAGGCAGCGAAAACTTAAATATAATATTTCCTAGTTTCCTTAGGACACAATCGTCATTATATCAATACTCAATAACAACCAGATGCTGATGCACGGCTTTGTGTAATTATGCATCGTCATCGTCATGGAACTCGGTAATCTCAGTAAAATACCTCCATAAATGGTATATGGTTTCGGACAGATGAACCGCGGTTGTAATCTTATAACTTATAAGCCATATGGTTAATACGTTAGTACGTTACCAAATAGTTGAAAATATTCAAATTCAATTACTACATCTTGTTGTCAGATGATAATTAAATGTATCTAGTTGTTAACAATAACATTTTTTTTTATTAGATCTTAGTGAATAATAAAAAAATGATGAATACCAATCATGCGGTTCTATATTATAGTTCTGTACGTAGAACATGGTGATAATACCTTTGAATTAACCATGTCGTTTAGCAAGCATATTCTGATAATATGCGTATGATAACATTACCATTTACCTATGAACATTGCTTAAAATTCGTACATTTCCTAATAACCATTAACCGCGATCAATATGTAAAAAGTAAAAACGTATGACGTACAATAGATTAAATGAAGGTAAAAAAATTTCAATTCTATTGATTTTTAAAATGTTAGATGATAAATTGTCAACAATCTAAATTAGACTTTCTTGCGCTGGGCCACCCGCAACAATACAACATATAAGTATATTATCGAATTTACATTAGACAGAACCACAGAACTAATTTTGCTTTCATACAAGTGAATTGACCTATAGAATCAGCGGGTGGCACTAGGCGACCCGTAGAGAGAAAATAACTAGATCACCAAAAATATTTTTTTTGTACGCTGGTTTTCCACACAATAAATAACAGTAGAACAGCTAATTGATCTATTTTTATAATGTATTTAGAGATTACGAATTACGATGACGTTTATCGTTGTATACACTGTACAATAATAGTATATATTATGACTGATGGCTAGACACTTTTATTTATTGGAGTACATAAAAGCAACGGGACAATATTTTCACCGGATGATAACTGCTAGACTCTCTCACAGCAATCGACTTATACTATTTTTACGAACAAGACTACACCAGAAGTTCAACGTCAGGAGGTATGACAATCCGCCGTAGACGGATTGCACTGTCGGACATCGATTTACATCATATGATGACTGATAGCTAGACTTATGACAAAAAAAACTGACTTTTTTTGTCATGGCTAGACATTCAACTAGGTACCATTTTCGCTAAATACCTACATTTCTTTATACCTATACAAAAAGAACCGGGCATGCAACGAGGGACGATATTACACCGGTTTGGGACTGATAGCTACTAAAAAATAGCTAGACACTCAATTACCATTTTTCGTATTTTGTATATAAAAAAAAAAAAGAACCAAGTATGCAACGAGAAACGGTATTAGATTGTCCATAAACTACATAAAGCATTAGAAGCTTGAGTTTATACAACAATTTGATTAGGTTTATTAGGTTATTTTAACTTAGGTAGGTACCTACTATTCATATATCGTCCACGAGGTTACGTGGGTTAGATTAATTACGATTAATTCAATTTTTCCCAATGATAACTGACATCTTAATTTGAATGCTCACGTGTTATTCGACTTAATACTTCTTATCCTACAGTACAACATTAGACTTTCAAAGTCAGAGGCGCAGGCGGATTGCACTGTCAGATATAGATTTACATGATGTGTTGACTGATAGCTAGATACTCAAGTACCATTTTTCGTATTTATTTATTCGACTTTAGTACTTTTCCTACTTTTTTAGTGTATGATTTCTTTTTTAGACACCCGATTACCATTTCCGACCGAATTCCAGATAAAACGATTTTCACCCGACCACCTCGAAGGCGGCTTCCACAAGCTCAGAAATCGAGGCACACCTACTATGTATTTAATATGGTAAGTTAGGTTAGGTAAAATACTGTAATAGGTACGGGGCTACAAACATTGGCAATAAATGCGGGGGGGCATGGCCCATGTTTTAAACGTTTTGTTTAGAATAAAAAATATACTTTCCCTGAAGTAAAAACAAAAGATTATTAGAAAAAGCTGTTCACAGCTTAAACACTTTATTAAACGATTTAAACAAAAAAAATATTGTAAAAACATCTTAATCTTAAAAACTATTTATTTTTTTTTTTAAACCCCGTTTTTAGATCAATAACTCAATTGACCAGATACCCTGGTTAGAATTACTTATTTCATGAAACTAATTAAAAATGAAATACAGAAGTCAGAATGTATAAATCAAAATAATTGTAATATAAAACATAATTAAATATGTTAAATTAAATTTTTTCGTTGGATTTTTAGGTGAAAAATAAAAATAGCATGTATAAAATAGGTTGGTCGAATAACTTTTTTGTACCTACAGTTATCTATTCATGAGACATCACATCAGCTTATTATATATAAAATGTATTGATTGATAATTCTAGAACCACTATATTAGAGTACATTTACCTATTATAAAATTTAAAGGTTTTCATGGGTATTGCCGGTACCTATTGGTAATTGTATTGGGCTATATATAATATATACAATAACCTATTATAGCATAGTGTCTACTAGTTAATCTTCATGAAATGATGTATAAAATAAAATGTAACAATATTTTAAAAATTAATAAAATAATTTCAACAAATAAGTGAACACTTTTAAGATTTCTCAGGTATTATTTTCCTTAACGACAAAGAGAAGGTTAAGTCCGGAAAGTTTAAAATTTTTGCTCTCAGGTGGCCTTGAAAATTTTAAAGTTACGAATGTTACAACGCTGATTTCGATATGAAGAAGAATATGTATATTGTTATTTTACTCCCATAAAATCACAGATATATAAAAAAAAATGTATTATGTACACTGTACAGTGTACACACACACCCATATTTATATGTATAAATAATTATTAAATATATCTGTAAATAAAATAGATTTATTTTCTATACCAGGAGTCGGCAATAGGCGGTTTATAGATGTTTAATCTATTTTTATGATGTATTTGGAGATTATGATGGCGTTCATAGTTTATTGTTGTCAATAATAATAGTCACAATAATACAACAATTATTTACTTATTTATTAGGTATATAATATAAGTTTGTTTTTTCTGGCCCTCGAAAATTTGTTTTCAAATTATTTGAACCACCATAAAATTTAATGGCCGACCCATGATCTATACTGATAACACAATGGTTTTTTTTTTATCATAATTATAGAAATTTTATTTTTTTAATTATGTTTTTTAATCACATTTCACGTGAATTCCCGGATAAAAACAATTACTTTGGTACTGATGACTTCAGACTTTGTGCAGTTGTACCACGGACTAAGATTAACCTAATCTTAGTCCGTGAGTTGTACTACAATAATACTATTTATTTTTTTATAGTTATCGGTTTATTCGATTTGTATCGCACATAGTCATAGGCTTATTCACTGTTAATAGGTCTGTGCACAGAATAGATAATAATATACGAAATTCTCTACCTTTGAATAATAATATGTTGCCGCTCTGATTGATAAGGATACGAAACGCGATCTGGACCACGACTGATAAAAATATAGGTATCTAATATCTATTATAGCACGGATAAAAAGAACTCCGTGGTATCTGGGTGCTTTGATAATGTCCGGAAAATTTAAAAAATACAAATCGGCCAAATTGGCCAATTGTCGTGTCGAATGTAATTAATTGATCGCTGCGTGTTGTCGGCTTATTTATCATACACGTCAATGTACTGCTCGCAGCCGCGACGGAAAAAACACTTGATTATTGCTGTTCATTGTTGGCAGGCATTGGTATTCCAGTATTCGAACTGGCACATCACACCTTGGTGATAATATGCTGTACGCGAATTGTGTTGCTGAGGAATAATGACCACAGCAAATCCAAAAGGCGATGATACACTCCGGATATCCGATTATAGACCTCTCATTACATGCAAGCTACTATATACTGTTATTTAGATTTACTAATGTTTTTCATTCTGACATTAACGGGTCGATGGGGGCATTGTAATTGTTTTAGATGCCGGTGACAAAGAGCTATTTGAAAATTTAAAACTTGTGCTCAGCCAGTCACTTAGCCAGGAACCGATCGAATGGAGGCGCCAGTACGGCAGACCCATGAAAATGGTCACCTTGTCCACAGACTTTGTCCCTTTTAACAAGGACACTGTGGCCGAACAAATAGGTACTCGCAATCTGGTTGGTCGTCCAATAATGCATACATTTTGGACTCAGTGTTTGGTGAGAAATTCTCATATTACATTATTACATTAAACAGTTTTTTTGAATAGTTTAAATTTAAACATTTCTCTTTTAAAATAAACACACTTACCTATATTTCATTAAACATTTATTAGACTACTGTTCATTTCATGTTTGTTTTTCTGTTTTAATCTATACTATTTTTTTTTTAATATTTTTAGGATATGGAAGTGTATAAATCGTTGTTAAGAGATGAAATTGATAAATGGATGAATGAAATGAACAAGCACAATATAATTGATTGGGTAATAATTGTAGTTGAAACTTATGATCTGAGAAAACATAATAAATTATTGCCTCGAACAACTGTCTTTGACAAGATCAAAAGTGATTTTGCTGAAAAAAAAGCAGATCGGTATGCTTTGAATTTATTCTTATTAATTATTATACAATACTAATTACAACATTTTATTTATATTTAGCTGTTTATCTGTAATAAATCCTCCCAAATCAGAAGTCCGATGTGGTAGCAGTGCATGGAGGGCATTAATTACCAATGTACGTCTATTAATTTTGTCTGCATTTGATAGGCTGTTTTTAAAATATGAAGATAATATAAGAAATTATAGAGAACAGAGAAATGATCCATCTTGGAGTTTTTGCAAATATTTTTTGTACCAAGTAATACACATTTTTACATACATCTAATATACAAAATTTACCTTTTATATATTACATTTAACTAGGAAGAATTGGCTTTTGCCTTGGAAATGCTTGGAATTCATGATGAAGCTTTAGTCCAATATGATGAATTAGATGCCATGTTCACCCAATTTATATTAAATTCTCAAGTTGGAAGTAAATATTTTTAATGTATAATAAACTTATGATTTCATTATTTATTGATGTTTATTTAAATTTTTAGATATTCCTCAATGGTTAACTGAATTTCAAGTTGTCTTAGAATGGTGGTCTGCTGTATTATTTATGGAAAATATAAGTCGTAAACAAAGAGAAGCTATTAAAATTAGAAAACTATCACTTCTTGAATTTAGATGCTATTTGTTTTCACGCCAAGCGTCCTTATTGATGGCTGCATCCAAGCCTTGGATTGTGTGTATTAATTTTTGTGTATAATTTATTATTATTTAAACTATATTATAATTGTTAATTACAGGTTGCAGAAAGGGCATTAATATTTCTTCATCAGGCAGTAAGTGACTTGAAAACATTGGAAATTGAATGTCCACAAGGTTCAGTAGCTTGTTGGGTTTTACAATGCTGCGCTCAAATTTTAGTAATTTGTCAATCTGTTAAAAAACCAGAACATTTAGAAGAGTGTTCTCATCATACAGCTCCACTTCTATATTATTCGTTAAAAAAGGTAAATATAAATGATAAATTATTTATTTCTAAGTTTTATTATTTACTTATCTTATACACTGTGTGTTAAGTTATATGAATTAGGAGACCTTTGTGGACTGCTCCCAGGAAATGTTCAAACTACTGAACAACTTCATACTGTACAAGTTTTATGTGGTGGAATGCAAAGTGGTCATGATTTAACCACAGCTACTGAATCTGTAGCAACTCTTAAAACAGCTTTATCATCTTCTGAAACATTTAGTAAACATTATTTGGTATGTTAAATATTATATAATGTAACATTTGTGTAATTAATAATAAAATTAATACCAATAACTAAAATTTTATTTATTTAGGATATAGCTGAATTAGCAATTAGCACTTATAAACATAACAAATTAATGAGATGTGCACATAGCTTAGTTGGTTTAGAACTAGCTAAATTTTACACATTGTCTGGAGATACAACAAAAAGAACAATGTTTTTAGTTAAAGCTCTGAAACTTTTTGAACAAGATAACTGGAAATTATTAATAGTACAAACAAATTTAGAATTAGTCAAATGTTTTAAAAAAATTGGCAATGTTGACCAGTATGTTTTTTTTTTTTTTTTTTGAATAATTTACTACCATTTTAGTTTTTTTTAATTAAGTTAAAATGTAAGTATTTCAATTAATGTATTTATTTTTAATTTTAGATTTGTAAAAACATGTTTACAATTAGCTTCTGCCCCTGAATGTAACCTTCAAATTAGACAAGATCATTTTGACCAGATGTTAAGCATGATTCAAGATTCAAGTATAGGTAAGATATTTTAGAATTCTAATTCTTAATAAATTTATTTGTTTATATAAAACCATATTGTAATTCTGTAACAATTATTTATTTTCTAAAAAGCAATGTTAATATTTTGAACAATTATTAGATTATTGTCTTAAAATTATCAAAGTTTGTGTAAACTTATCCAATTTATATTTTTATGTTTATTTAAAACATAATTTATTATTCAATTATCGAGCATATAGATTTATTGATATAATTTATGTCTTTTCTCTTAAAGTTTATTCTTTTTGAACTTAATGTTGGTAAGGTATTTCTTCTTAATGCTTTATTCAAAAATGTAAGCAATAAGCACATTACATTATCTCATTATATTATTCTAATTACATTTGCACAAAATTATGATAAATATGTCAATATTTTTGGAACATTTAATCCTAAAAAAAGTCTTATCATTCATAGACTTGTCACTCAACCGATAATTTAATATTCATCTGAAAAATAACTTTAGTATTTTAACTGTTAAATGAAATTTAATAGATACTCCATCTGTATTGAAGGATATAGACTATTTAAATTAATTGACAATTAAAAATGATTAACTATATTGATTGTGATGTTTTGAAGTATATATGGTTTTATAAATTATCAATTAAAGTGAATAAGTCAATGAATTATAAAATAACAATTACATTATACAAAACTAATTCAACTGAATTTGATCAATAATTATAGAGTGTATTTATCCAATGGACGATGTAATAGTGTTAGATCAAATAGATGTAAAATGCAACAATGAAGAAAGTAATTATCCATCAACGGTATCACTAAAATTTAAAAGCAATCTCCCTAAAACAGTTGTGTGTCCAAAAATTGCCATTTCTGTGGTAATTGGGTCTGCATTGAAAAAAATGAAAAATAAATTAAATTTAGTAAAAAATACCTATAGCTATGATATGAACAAAGGCAATATATTACCAATGACTTACAATCATAATTATCAACAAGATGGCCATTTTGCATCTACTGGTATAACTTGCTTAAATCAAAAATCATACTTGAGGTAATCAATTCTAATTATTTGATATTACTTTAACATACTATTAGTGTTATAAATATATTATTATTATATGTAGACGGCAAGATAGTCAAAGAAGAAAACCATCTATGAATTATAACAAAAATGAATTTCATGACATAATATCTGCAAATAATGTGGAGATTCAACCTGGAATGAATACTATTGACCTAACACTTAATGTAAATAATAAATATTCATATTTTTAAGTTATTATAAACTTTGAATTACTGATTTAGTTTAAAAATTGTTTAGTTATTTATTGCCATCTGATAGTTATTTCATAAGACTGTACACATTTTTATTCTAAAACTAAAAAAAAATGTTATTAATATTTTAGAATTCAAAAAATATAGAATCTGGAATTTACTTTTTGGACAAATTATCCGTAATACTACAACATCGTTTAGAATTGCTGACAAGTCTACCATGTGGTCTTATGTTTGCATTAAAAAATGTTAACTCAACTGCTCAGCTAATTTTGCCAAATAATAAATGCTTATTTGCTGGTATTGAAGAAATGTCTACATTGTCTCTTCAGTTTGGGACAAAATCAAAAAAAGTATTACATTTTTTACTAATTACCTGAATCAATAACAAAATTTTTATTTATTTTTATTTTAGATTGTTAAGAGAATTCGATTGCATTCCACGCCTGGTTTGACTTTTTGTTTGGAGGATAAAACAGAATTTTGTTCTGAAATGTATGTGAAATCTCCATTCTCTATGAATTCTAGTCATTCAGTATCTTTACCCATTAAATTATTCGCCCAGTTACCACCATTAAAAGATCATCCTAGAATAGTTCACCATAAGGTAATATTTTTAGATATATTTCAAAATTTGTTGATGATAACTATTAATATATTTTAGTTATGGGTAAAATGTGAAACTTCATCAGATGAAGAAGAAATGATTTGCGTTTCTATAGACTTTAATCTTCCGTTAACTGTAACTCATCGATTACACACTTGTCATTATCGTAAATTTGTTGGCATAAACATTGCTTGTCATACTGATTGGTCATTGGCTTTGATGATACCAGAAATAATCTGTGTTAGTCCTACTAATTCAGTTGTCGAATTAATCTCATTGAACCCAACATGTGACCCATTAACTGTAAGTATTCAATAAGTATCTAAAGTTATAGTGGATTTTTTTCTTTTTATTTGTTGGGTTAAACATTAGGGGTTTAAATTTAGGCAGAAGATTGCATGCAGTGGACTTGAAGAACCGTTCCTTTTTGGAGGTATTTACCTCTTTATAAATGCACCTTTTTTTCAGTTTATGCAACATACTATTTCTAGTGTTTTATTTTTTGACATTCATGCACAATATTATAATCTTGTATTGCTTATTAAATTCATGAAATGTGTTCAATTAAATATTTTTTTTTAGTTTCTAAAAAATGGTGAAACAATAGGCTATTTATGGGAAATAAATTTGTCAACAACAGATATCAAATCATTAGAAACATCAACTGAATTATTGAAATTAAATTTCCAAACAAAGTATTCATCTGCTGAACAGCCAGATTGTACTCAAGATTTAAACTTTGAGTTTACAATTAACAATTATAAAGTAAAAATTGAATATTATTTTTATAAACCACTTAACATTTATAAATTACAAGAATTAATTTAATTGAAACAGACACTACTATTAATTGAAAGTGGAGTTGAAATGGCTGGTAAAAGTGGAGAATTCTGTCGCATGAATACAGTGTGTACATACACCGCAAACTTTAAGAGATCTGAACATTCTGATTATCCAAACATTCCTTCAAATGAAATTTCATTTAAGTACGAAATAGTTGCAGATAAAACAATGTGGGCAGTTTGTGGCCGTGGATCTGGTATATTCAATAATATATGTTTTTACTTTTTAATTAAATTGTTTTAAGAGGATGCCATACCTGCATTTGTCTCTAGCCCACAAAAGTATATCATAAAACAAAGTATAATTAACTGTTCTCATTTATTTTTATAGTTATGTTTTTACCTTTGAATTTGTTAGTAGATTAATTATACATTATATAACAAAAGGAACTAACAAAATTAAATGAATATACTGCTGTACATAATTTTGCTTTAGTAAAAGCTTATAAAACTATGACTACTGAGATTATAAGCCAGGAATGAGGATATAGTGTCCTCTTAACAATCACTTAATTTATTATATTTATTTTTATACTTGGTATGTTTAATATAGCTTAAATAATCTTAATCATGTTCTTTGATTATTCATGTAGATGTTATTACATTTTTACCAAATTCAATAACACAGAGTGTTTCAGTCGAGGTAATGCCATTGATGAGTGGATATTTACCTATACCTACATTAAATGTTTTTCGTTACTTTCCATCCAATTCACGTCAAAACATTGGTAAGCTATCATCATTAATGTTTTTTATGATTCATTTCCATGGAATTTTATTACTGAATCATTTCTAATAAAATCTATTAAATGAAACCAATGTATTGATTTTTATGTTAATTTCTTAATTTTTATTTTACAGAATCTAAAATGGAACAATTTTCAACTGGTCAAGTATACGATGCAAGTAAAGGTGTTCAAACACATGTATTACCTCGGATAACAGCAGATACATCTTAAGTATAATAATTATTTTTATAGTATTGTTCAAAACATTTGATTGCTCATGTTATAATATATAATATTTTTAATATTAAAATTTCATATACATACAATATATTTATATTATTATTCTTGTTGCCATTGTTTAAAGTATTATATATATATTTATATATTATATTGTACAGGGTTTATAATACATTGTACTATATATTACATGTTATTTTATTTTCTAGATAATTGTCTATTTTTTTATTATTTATTCATTTTTATAAAATATATACATTATACAAATTATTATATTTAATTAAGAAAGTAAAAAAAAGCTTAATTTTTATTAAGTTGAGTAAGATCTGTATGTTTATTATAATAATTATCCAATCTGTTAATTTAACTTAAAAACGCATAAAACTAAATACAAATTTCAAACATTGTCATATTAATACATATTACATATTTGATATACATTACAACTAAGATTAGTAAAGACTGTGATCATAAAATATAAATAGTATTTGTGTTAAGCAGTACTTTCTTCAACTTTAGTCTGTAAAATATGTTGTATTAATAGACGCTTTTAAATTAGGAAAGTATGACCTATTCTTGAATTAGAAACTCATAAAATTTGCATTATTTTTTAATAATTCAATAAATAGGTGGGTTAAACAAAAATTATATTTTTGATACTTAACACCACAACAGAAAACGAAATGGAATAATTTGTCATCTGCGCCACACTTTTAACCTCAATTGTTGGAAATTACTAGTACTACTGATAAAATTACTAGTATTGCATCAACAATACGATAATATTGACACATGCCTAATTTAGGTTTATCTAATCTAAAAAAAAAATTATGTAGACTAAATACAAAAGAAAATTGATAGGAAATAGAAATTAATGATTGAAAATATAATTTGTTAATTTGAAAAAAAAAATTTTTTAGTTATTTTAAAGTGGCGCAAATTAAAACTTTCGAAGGTACAAGATGGTGCAGATTACATTTTGATCTTTCATTTAGTTTTATATGGCACAAATTACATATATATAAATATATATTTGTTTTTGGTGCAAATTTCATACACTCATATTTACTAATTATATATTATCTAGTTTTTTAGGCCATATTTTGGATACATACATTTAAAGTTATTTAAAAAAAAACCATAAATGTAATTTAAAATAAAATGTATTCAATTTCAAATATTTAAGATAATGAGATATATAACAACTTATTTATATTATACAATCTGTCTTAGTATGATTAACTGCTAATCGATTTTAATTTTAACACATTCATGATTCCTGCACAATAAACTATAAGTCGTAAGGGAATCCCGGAATAAAAATCCCCAGATAACATTATTGCTCACATAAAGACGATATTTTACATAAATATTTTTTACAAATAAGTATATTATACTATACAATAAAAATGTTTTTTTTTTAGGAAACAAAAAAATTAAATCAGATATTCTTGCCTCTTAATAATTTTGTAGTCATAATAATGTAGTAACATTTTTAAGTTTGGTAGAAAAGCTTAAAAAAATATTAATTAATATTACTACGAATGAAAACATTGATGATGTAAACCTACTCATTTTTTAACATGGTAGCATTTTATTATTCGAAATAACACATAAGTAGTCTACAAAAGTATCATTTTTGGTTTGTACAGACATATTTACTAAAGGTTTACCAATTAGATATCTTATACTGTCTTAATTGCATATAAAATAATCAAGTTCAAAAAGTAATTTCATAAGATTGAATTAATTGTTACAAAAAAAAAAAAAAATCAGAATCATTTCAATAAAATGGATTGATTATTTAAATTATTTAATGTATTCACATACTTTTATCAATAATATGATATGGTATTTTAGTAGTAAGTTACTAATCAATTATTATTAATATGTAGCAGCATAAAGGGGAACTATATGGAGTATTGGAGTGGGCACAAGGCACACACAAAACACACTAAAGCATTTCAAATGTATAATTACACTTATTTTATAATTAGAATAGCTGTAAATTTAATTCAGTAAATATATAGTTGTTAAAAATTAAATAACAATTAACAATACAATTAGAAGCCACGCTTGTGGACATTTGATAATGACACGCTGTAACTTGTTAAGTTTACAAACTAAATAAATAATTATTTTTAAAATATTAGACAGCATGTACTCTGAAATAAGACTAAAACATTTTTTATTTATAATTTTTACTTATTTTTTTTTAAATCATTAAAAATTAGGTAAGTAATTACTTATATGTCAAATTGTACAAATAATAACAATAAAACAAAATATAACAATTAAATAACATTTTTCCTAAAATATGATACACATTACATTATATTATTATTAATCATAAATGTTTTAT
The DNA here is from genome assembly GCF_020184175.1 of Aphis gossypii. NCBI lineage: Eukaryota > Metazoa > Arthropoda > Insecta > Hemiptera > Aphididae > Aphis > Aphis gossypii. The sequence continues at coordinate 13,149,088 of NC_065531.1, read as the reverse complement.
TGTCAGTTTTCTATTTTTAAATTGGCGTTCTGAAACCAATTCTCTATTTAAAAATTTAACAAAAGAAATTATTCTAAACCTTACAAATAACTTAATTAAATAAACATAATCAAAATTTGGACATGGGTGCTTAAAAAGTACATTACATAAAAATTCATTTAATATATAAGTTAGTAATTAGCAATTGTAAACATAGGAAATCTTTCAATAATTATGTTTTCATTCTCATATATGTATTCATAAAAATCATTTTCGGGCATTTGAAGATTACCGTAAGTTGTCTGTGCAGTATTTGTATATGCTTTAAAATAACATAATAAAAATACTTAATCTAAATTTGTTTGGGGCCTGCCATACTCAATACATAAATCACAGGAATGTTGACTTAAACACTTACTATACAAATAACCACAAACATAATACAAGGCATTTTTTTCAAGTAACTTTAAGTGCCTATAGTCAACAGTACCAATTTGAAATTTAAAATATGTACCTCTTGATGAAGATTCTGGCAACATAACATTGGTAGGACCGACTTCTTGAGGATTGATATGAAACAAATTTAAATGTCATTAATGTCTTTAATACAATTAGCATTGGGTGAATGTTGAAAGTAATTTAAACAAAACAAATTTCGAAAAGCTATATAAAATTGAACAGGAGTGGGATTTCGATTGTTTCCATTCTTATTGCAAAACATACCGAAAAAAATTTTCTAAACATTCCTGATTTAAACGGTTGGTAAATAAAACATTATCACTGGGACGTCTGGTTGATTCATTTAATAAAAGTATAAAACCCACAACTTTAACATCCCATTAATGGATATTAGCCACGGCTTTTGATAGAAATTCTATCTAAAGCCGTGATATTAGCCAACCGTTTATAAAATTCATCCTGCTAGTTAAATCTGTACCATTTACCTTGGAAATATCAAATAACTTTAATTTTTTTTATAAAATGAAAGCATTGTAGAAAGATGTTCTATTTGTATTGATGTATTTTTAAAAGGTCTTCTGTATGATTTTCTATTTGGTATTTTACACGAATTAAAAATATCAAAAAGTTTATCCATTATATTTATAAAATTAATTGTACATTTGGTTTCCAATGGTAATTTACCCAATTCTAAGTGAGTGTTCATTCCAGCAAGTACCGATAGGCTAAAAACTGGGCTGCCAAATACACTCATTTTTTCAAAAGGCCCTAGATTTATGTGCATAGATATTATCTATGTTTATGTGAGCATAAGTAAGCTTAGGTGCCAACTGGCAACTGCCAACTGCCAATCTTAAATTAAGTTTGACGTCCACATTGTAAAATTCATAGATAATATATTTGTTATCACTTATCAGTAAGTTTATCATCAATACTAAAATTGTTTATTATTTTATTTAATCTGTGGTAGCAGCTGCTGTAGTAGTAACCGGTCAAACATACTGCAGTACTGTACATCATGACAAAATAGATTTTATCATATTGTACACTATAATGTATCGCTATACATTTCAATGTTTCATTGTATAATATATATATATAATATTAACCATGAAGATTAGAGATATTTCTAATTAGAGATCTCTAATCTTCATGATATTAACATTGTGCAGTCACAAGCAGCACACGAAAAGCGCCCTCTATCTATGACCGTTCTACATGTACGAAAGGCCGGTTAGTATATTAGTATAAGGTCTATCCATAGATAATAAAGAATGGATAGGCCACGCCTATGCTTATAACATTAGGTGCCTCGTTCCTAAAGAGCAGATATCTTCTGTCTCACAAAGGTGCCTGTTATCTCAACTTTTGGTTATCCCTTATTGAAAATCTGATATATATATATTATATATATATATATATGGATTAATAATAAAAGCACCTACATTCATAATTGTTTGAGAACGTATGATAAGGTCGAATGGCCTATCCATTCTTTATTATCTATGGGTCTATCATGGTTCTATCGATGATCGATCGGATCGTAATAAAATGATAAATAATAATTTAGATAGTGGATATTCGTTATCTATTATTATTAAAAATAATAACATTAAATATTAATATTACTATACAGTTTACGGTTTACGGCTTATACTCTTACAGTTATTAGTTGGATTACTCGAGCGACGAAGCTTCGGATCTTTACTTGTTTTTATAGTTTTATTCGTTCGCCGCATTGTTGGATTAATTTCGCGGACGCGTGTAGGATTGGAGCCGTTTGCTATTAACACACGATGTCATTTCACGACAGTAACATGTCGCCATCTTCGACGTTTTCAATGGACGACGACGACAACAACAGTGTAAAAATCGAAAACAAAGATTTAACCGACTCCGAAGGTATGAACCAAGTTATAAATAATAAACAAACATATTAATGTGATAATTTTTTGTTTTCCAGACGAAGGGAAAGAAAACCGTGAGAAACACACTGAAATACAAGAACAGTAAGTTAGCTAATTTTCACACGACTTATTTGTGTTAATGATTGATTAATTTATGTTTGATTTTATTCCCTATCATTTTAGAGTTTATCAAGACAAATTGGCCAGTATCCAAAAGCAACTACAGCAGTTGCGTGATGGGACGCACGTGGAATATGTAAAACAATTGAAAAAATTGGATGCACAACATAAAAATGAGTGAGTTTATAAATATAGTTAGTATATATAATATTTATTTATCAGTAAAAATCACGATTTAAATGTATATTTACATAGACTAATGATGAACAATTTGTGGCGTGACTGTTTACTTGAAGCTATTGAAAGAGAATTTATTAGAGAACGACGCCTAGCTCACAAAGAGTTTGAAGACCGTAATACTGAACTTACTGATACTCTCATATCAGAATTAAACGAGAGGAAAAAAGCTATAGAACATGAAAATTCAAACGTGGAACTCTGTATGTAAAACATGTATACATAGTATATTTCATTCTTTTATAAAATTTGGGTTGTTTTCAGCTCCAGACTTATCAGATCAAAAACCTGCTATGACAAGAAAACTTAGAAGAAGACCAAATGATCCAGTAGTGCCAGCACCCCAAGAAAAACGTCGCAAGCCACCCCCAGTATCAAATATTTATTATATGTTGCAAGATCACGAGATAGAACACGATGTTAAGCTTATTCAAGAGTCATTGGCTTCAATACCATCTACTTCTACCACAACAACTCCTACAGTAAAAACACGTGATACAATTAATTCTTCGTCTATCAGGAAGCCTGGTTAGTAATATTTACAATTATACAGTGATAGTATTTATTTTAAATTACTGTTTAGGGTTTCTTCCAAGTACAAGTTCATCAACTGCAGGTAATATGAGTCCTAAAAAATGTCAGAATTCAGACACTGAGGGATCATCAGCCATACCAGATACACGAATTGAAGATGGAAAACTACTATTTGAAAAGAGATGGTATGAACAATTTAGTTATTTAATTGTTTACTTATTTATAAATTATTTTAATTTAAGGTATCATCGAGGACAACCTGTTTTTGTCGAAGGAAGGCAAATGGCAAAATTTCCAGCTGTTATATCTGCCATTGGCAATGAAACTGTAAGTCATTAAATTAATGAAGACGATTTATATTCTGTATTCTGGAAAATAATAGTATAATTATAAAAACTCTAATCATTTCTTTATTACAGATTTGGGTAAAGAAAACTTCAGACAACAGTAAATTTCGTATTAACTTGTCTTACCTATCAAAAGGTAAAATGTCTATTAAACGTCGAGCTGCTGTTTAAACAACTTCTTAATTTATTCAAATGTTATGTTCTATATCTATATATTTATGTATTTATGCATGAAGATCATTCATTTTTATATTAAAATGTATCACCTGTCTTTTTTTTTTAATTATTATTATTAATAATAATAATAATATGTATAGAACTTATAATTTGTATCCTATAATAATATTACATTTCCTATAGTTAAGCTAAAGTACTCAAAATATAATTATTTTAATCATTGTTTAAAGTGTAAAAATATAATATAATACAATTTTTTTCTATTTAGAAATATAGGGTAACAATTATTACATTCCATTTATGAATTATGATAACAACTAACAAGTTCTTTTATATAAAAAAATGCATTAAATATTAATTTTAGGAATATACTCTTCAGCCAATATATCAGCCAGCTTCCGTCTAATGTGTGACAAATTTTGTTCAGTATACTTCCAGTTAGTCACAGTATCTTGGAGTAATACCTGAGCTTTGACTAATTGTTGGTTCGTTTCGTTCATTCGATTTATACCATTTAAATACATTTGCTTGTTAAATGTCGTCAGATTTGAATAAAACTGCATATTTTTTTCTTCTAAATAAATTTAATTAAAACATAATTAAACAAACAATCACAAATTATGATGGAAAGTTATTAACAACAGATACTTGCTTAATTTTTTATGCAGTAAAGTATCTTCAGACATTTTGAAATTGTCAGAGCGGCCAGCTAAACTTTCTCTTTCCACTTGCCTTTTTTTATTTTCTACAAAAATTATCATTAATGAAGATCAGTCAATGTATGTAGAGTGCAATTAGAATAACAATTTAGACAATTTGTTAAGTTAAGTGATTGGTCGTATAAATGCATTGACTTACTTGAATTATTAGTCCGGTAATTAGAATCGGCATCAAACTCTGTGTGATCATTTTCGACTATTACACTTTTTGAATTCTGAAATTAAACATTAGCAACACAATCGTGTTTTAAATATAACAATAACGCTGTATCATAGATTTTTACCTCAATGTGTTGAAACTCTTCATCATCAGATTCAGGAGCTTCTCCTAAAACGAGCATCGCTTTATCCGACATATTGCTTGGAGTATTTTGTAAGAAATCTTCTCTAGTAACTACTCTTATTGATTAAAATTTTGAAATGTTTATTTTTTATTAGAAATAATTATATGAACGTAGAAAATTGAAATACTTATCAATTAATACTATCTATCAATTTTGTCATCTATTAATGTTTAGACAATATTAATTTCGAATAATAGATTCTAATTTTTAAATCTATTTCATTTGTGCTTGAGTATTTGGGGTTATAACGAAGTGTAATTTAAAAATTGAAAATTAATTTAATAAAAGTAAGTAAGTTTTTTATGAGCGCAGAACAATTAGTTATAAGTTATAAGTTAACAACCTGTTAAGATTTATTTATTTTTTTAACAACAAAAATACTGATAACAATATCATTGTTATTTTTTTTTATCAGTAACTAGTGATCAGTAATTGACGATATATATTTATAATAATTTGTTTATTTTTTTTTTTGTCTTTCAAAAAAGGAAGTAGCTATTTTCGCGTCCGACGCGTATTTACCAGTTTATCAAAGATATCTATACTATATTTAACTTTCTGTATAGAAATATTCTGTGGTATTTAGTATTTACCTATTTTCGTGTCCTATGCTGTGATCGGTTCAAATCATAGACCTTATCATTATTTTATCAATGGTGATTTGATTACCGCCTTAATTTAAATTTAAGATCAATTATTATTATTTATATATTATTATGTCATATATAATATTCATGTTCTGTTAGACCTATTATTTTCTTGAAGAATAAATACATAAAGAAATATGTCTGAAATATATGGCATATATTATTATGTCTTAATTGGATATGCATAGGGTTGCCAACTTTTTAATTTTAAAAACTGGACATCTAACTGAAAACCTTTTTTTTATTTTTTATTAAGTCTTATATAAATATTAATTATCATGAATAATTAATTTGCTTATTAGTTTATTACTCTACTTCTGAAAATACAATAAATAAATAATAGTATATTATTTAAAATAAATTGTTATTTATAATATGTAATATCTAGCCACAGAATAGATTAAATTTAATCTATTCTGTGATCTAGCTTAAATGCCCACAGATAAGATTATTAATTATTATCAGGATAATTATTCTTGTAAAAATTATTTTCCTGTTTTCATGACAGTATGATCTGTACACTGAATACAGTCCGATCTTTTATATTTGAGTAAACCTAAATGAAGTATTGTGTTGTACCAATCATATTTTTATTGGTGAATATTATAATCACAAGTTATGTGTAGAGGGTAGAAGCTAATCAATCTAATTGTGACGTATTAAAAAAAAGGTGACGTGTTTAGTAGCTTGGTACTTTAGAAGAGACCATTAAAAAAATCGAATATAGTGAAAACTGCAATTTGTTTAAATTCAATACGAGAACAATCGAAAATATTAAAAAAAAAAGGGTTGAAGAGAAATTTGAACCCGGATTGAAATATGTATGTTTAGTGAAGTCAATATAAACATAGGTCTAAAGGGATACGCCCAAACCAAAGGTAAGTAACTAGGTATATTGGTATTAATATTAACTAGCATATTATATAATTTTTTACATTTAGTTTATATCTTTCGAATTGTCCTGTGATGATATATGTGTGACCTAATGATACAGGAGATAAGTTAGTAATTACTTCTATTGTTAATTGTTACTGAACACAATCATTTACGCAGTAAGGTGGGTAAAAAAAAAAAACCAATTTTGATTTTCTATTATCATTATTTATTATTATTAGGCAATCTTTGACCACTACCCATACCAGAGAAGACTTGAATCTGATGCTAAATCAATAGCATCAAAATTAGTGGCAATGAAAGTCAATAAAAATTTTTTTAAAAATGAGTTGATGACACAACATAATAAAATTATAACTTTAAAGGACATACATAACTTGACTTTAACAAATTCTCCTAAGTTAGATGCCTTAAAATCTTGAGCTGAAAGTTTTAAAAACAAATAAGGAGTTACTTTGGAAATATTGAATAATAATAATAATAATAATAATGAGTTAAAGGCCATATTCTATCAAGATGATGAGATGAAAAGAATATTTGCATTATGTCCTGAAATGCTATTTGTGGACACAACATATAAAGTGAATGATTTGACTCTACCACTTTATGTATTTTTAGGTTTGTACAATTTCAGCATTTATGTTTTTTAACCTATTTTAAGCATAAATAAATGCTTAAATGTTACCTACTTTATGTTTTCATTTGTTGATAGTAATGGTCAATGGACAAAGTGAAGTTATGCTTCTATTTTTAAACAACATAATCCATCATATACAAAATATAAAGTGTATTATGGCTGACAAAGACTTCATTGAAAGAAATGTTTTTAAATAACAGTTTCTTAAGTCAACAAATTTAATTTGCATGTTCCATTGTTTGAGATCGTTTTCACGGAGATAACTACAGAAAAAATGAAGATAATATCAGGTTTTACTTTAAATATTATGTACAATGTAGTTTGCATTCATTTTGATTTGGTTTTATTATTATTATTAGGGCAAAGAACGCTTTGCCTACAATTGGCACAAGAAATTGTATATGCAAAAGAAAAAAAAGAAGTATTGTTTCATCTATAGTCTAGACGAAACGTAATAATTTATACGACATTATGTCATTATATATATTTATATCGCACAGGTACGATTTTTTAGTCTGTATGGCATTTACACTATGTTACTATTTTATTAGTAAATCTTGAGTTACAATACGACTGATTCAAATATGCCATATGGGATAAAATGTACTTAAAAAAATTTGGGTTACCTAAAAATTAAAATATACTCAGGTGTCTAGAAAATATAAACATGGAGTACGTGAATACATGTACACAAATGGTTATTCTTAGGATGAAAACAGATGTGTAATGTGTCTGGCCCTTTGGAACTACAAAAAATATAAAATATGATTTAATATCTGATTTTTGTTTGTTCAAGTAGAAAACCAAGGGATAAACTGAAAAGTTATGTCCTATTTGGTTATAAAAAAAATTTTGCTTGGCTAATTAAGTACAATAGTTTATAGCAATTCCGTGTGGTTTCAAATATTATACAATATTTGGACTGTATACAACAAAATTCAGGAAAATCAAGAAGTCCTTAAGAAGTTTAATTTTTATATATTATAAAACTTATCTATTTGTATATGTATATTATATTATTCCATTAAATAGAGCTATTATTTGTCTTTTTTAACTTTAAAATTACACATAATTGATGATTTTTTCAAGTATAGCATATCACTGTTTTATTCTGTTGTTTTATAAATACCCAAATGATTTAAAAAATCAATTGATAAGTTTTTGAAATAGTTAATTAAATTCAAATAAATATGCAAAAATGAACAACACAAAATTTCAATTGTAATTAGTGATCATTAAAATATAAAATACACTTTTAATAATTATCACTTAATCATATGTTATAACTTATAAATTATTTATTTTGTGTTATACAAATTGAGGGTATTGTGGATAACTCTAACATTATAGTCAATATTAAACTGAAAATTGAAATTAGTTATTAATTCAAACCAATAGGTATGTTTTTAGTTAAAGTTACATCAGAGAATTTTGTGGTTATATCGTGGACAAAATATTAATATGCTTATCCTAATGTTTAAAATTATTTTCTAGTGTTGTTATGAAACTTATAGTTAGTGGTTTTAGTAAGATAATGGCAAGCCATAAGTCTGAGTATACATATATATATTTTAAATATCTGTGGGGTATGGTCAAATTTTGGCACCACTCTAAAGAAATTAATGAGTGTTTAATAATCATACAGACTGTTAATGATTACTGTTAACCATATTTTTTTATATCATGCTGCCTTGGTAAATATTTAGGTATTAATTATTAATTTTAGATTCTACAGACAAAAAAATAAAAATTGATTTTAATAATTTTTCAATTATAAAATGTTGTATTAAAAATCATCCACTGTTATTGGTATCAACAAAATTTACTAAACAATAACGGTTGTAATATTATTTATTAATAAACTATGAAATCTCAATCTAAACATTTATCACATTTTACTTGTTTAAAAAAATAAAATAACAATAATATTTGTTTTTACACAAATTTGTCATATTTTGTTTTAATATAAATGGATGTTTGAAACTCAAACTTTGTTTTTCAAATCAATTGTATCATACAAGTCCGTTCTTCTCTGATTTTCAGTGGGTATTTGCTGTCTCATTTTTTCTCGATCACCAAAGTCTAAACAAATTTATTTTAATTTTAATTTAAGATTTAACAGAAAAATAAAAACAATATTTACCAAGATCCGCATATAAATCCATGTCTTTTTCAGTAGCTTCTTCTAAAATTTTACCCCAGGGATCCACAACCATGGAATGACCCCATGCTACATAATTAGAATCAGTAACTCTGGCTGGTGAAACAACAGCTACAAATGCCTGATTATCCACTGCTCGGCATCTAATTAATAAGCTCCAATGTAAAGGTCCAGTTGTCATATTAAAAGCACTGGGGTATATTAACATATCACAACCTAAAAATAAAAATCCAAATATACTAAAAACTAATAACATTATAATATAATATTTATTAATCATTAAGTAAGCTACAAACCTTGTTTTCTGTATAGTGTTGCCATTTCTGCAAATCGTATATCATAACAGATTCCTAGTCCAATTTTAAGTTTTCCTAATTGAAACGTATTTAGTGTATTTCCTGCAGCTAAGGCATCAGATTCTTTAAAGCAAACTCCACCAGGAATATTTATGTCAAATAAATGCACCTATATTTATATACATTTGTTTTTAAATACATATTATGTAATAATATATACAGTGAAATTGTGATGATTGCAAATTAATATCCGTAAATAATCAAAATTATATTTAATATTTCGAGCCTGGGTTTATTTTTCAATAAAAATAAAATAAATGATTAGTATTATAATGTATAAATATATTTCACCAGGGCATAGTTTTATGAACCAGAAATATTTTATTCAGAGAATTATGACTCCAATTCATATTATTATAATTCATAACTATTTTATAAGTACCTCTTGGTTATGTAATATAAAATTTTTATAGTACTTTTCTATGTTTGGCTATCAGGTTTCCATTTGGATCCCAAACTGTACATGTGTTGTACACTTTGCCATCACATATCTCTGGGATCGAACCACCTACAATATACATTTCATTTGATTTGGCAGCTTGAGACAAAGCTTCAGATGTTTCACCTCCAGGAATAACTTCAGAGTATTCTTTGAACAGAGCTAAGACAGTAATAATAAAATAAAATTATTATCAAGGCGTATGAAGTAGTTATTAATAAACATTAATTAGGATCATAAAATGTTATAAATTAAGATCTTATTTATTTATACTGAGTTGCACAAAATATGGTTTAGTGTAATGATTTACCAATATTGTGTTTAAGGAAACATTAATTTGCTATAGTTGATTCATTACCTAAATGTTTATTTGTGTATTATTTATGAACTCGGATAAACCTACCAGTGTTATATGGGGAGTTGAAACATTCAGGTAATATTGCTAATGTGCAACCATTCAGTTTTGCTTGCTGTAAACGTCTCACTGCGTTGGCCACATTTTTCGACTTATCAGCCGTGACAGTCAACTGCAGTAAGGCCACTCGAAAACCTAAAATAAACAAGATACATCAGGATATAAACAATAAATAAATATGCCTATATTATAAGTATCTAAAACGGCGAAATAGCATAATTATCTGTGTCTTTTTCTAATAATTACCCGTAGAACTAGATGAAGCCATTCTGAACTGGGAAAATAAAGTGATTGACTGTTGCAAATGTTGTAATAGTTTTCGACTAGCAAACATTTATGAGCAACGCCCGCTGTTTAATTACGTACGGTAATGTTAATTCTATCTGTAATTCTGTATTTATATTGGATTTATTTTTGATAAGTATCGTTAATACCAGTACATTATTTTTTTTATAATTACCGTTATGAACGATAATATGAATAATAACCTAGTGACTACAAGATCGTATTTTAATTTATAATTTAGACTTATGATATAATATTGTAGTCATTAAAAACTCATATTATTATTATGCACGCATCCACCGAATGACAAGAACGCCGGTATTAACTAATAACACAAAAGTACAAAACGTAATAACTAATAACAGTGATAACTGATAAGAAACTCAACCGATTTTAAATTGAATCAATTACGAGAAGAAAAAAATGTGCAAATGACTCGCCAAAGTCGTTTGATTGGGTCAATAGGTATTAATTCATAATAACAATGAAACTTTGTTCAATACCTAATTCAATATAGGTTACTACCTATAAAAGGTACGTGAATAATGCCCATTATTGTTGAAAAATATTGAACAGAACATTTGAAATGTTTAATGTGCATTCGTTTCGACTCTCCCTAACACAGTGACACTTTTAAACTTAAATTTATTAGTCATCGTTTATATCGTTTATAGTCGTATCATTTTGACGGTCTGGTCTTCCGGACTTGGAGACCAGTTGGAGTAATTACTCGATGCTACCGGTTAGGGCGTTGCGGATAACATAATAGCAAATCGCACGGACTCGAATCAAAACAGGATTATTGCGATCATATAAATTTACGATAGGTACCTACCTATATAAATGGTCTATTAAATTTTACGCAAATAAGATACAAACCATATTTCATCTGTGCTGTGCAGTGGCGTAATTACGGGGAGGATTTGGGTGTCATATTCACCCTTGATTTTTTTTTAAAAAAAAAAAGACTGGTTAACTACATTTCTTTATTGATATTATTCTATATTATATTGAATATTTTGTAATTAATTATTTTCGTGTCACATGCGTAAATACATTTTTGTATTGAAAAGAGGTGCTTATCGATACAATTCTTTTTTCGGGGGAAGATTATATTAAAGATAAAATGTAAAAATATTTTATCCTTCCCCTACAAACATAACTAAATTACGCCACTGATGCTGTATTTATATTATGATTGAATCCACTTTTTAAATCTGTAAAGTAAAAATATTCTTATAATCAAAGATTTATATCTAAATATTTGTATTTAAAAATATTAATAAAACAAATAATAGGTATGACGTTTATACCTATAGGCTTATTATAGTATATAAAATATTTATAAGATGAAAATTTAAAAAATATTCTTAGAATATGTGTAGGTAATAAGATTTAATTATTAGAAAATATTGAAAATATTGAAAAACAATAAAAAAAAATGAAAAAACGACATAAAAGATCTAAAAATGCAACGTTTTGCTAACGGTCGCAGCGTCACCTTCGCTACAGGTGCCGCGGACATCGGTTTCGCCACCACTTGTCTGAATCTGCGCCATTGACGAGTGACGACTGACCACTGTTGACGCTGAGTGCTGACGCCGTCGTTGCCATCCTCCGCGGGTACCGGTGAGCCATGTCGATGCCCAACATCCGGTATTCGTGAAGGGCAGCTTTGTCTCAGATCTGATCCTTAGATAATATAAACACAAACAATTTTATGATTTTTCAACTACAAAATTACTAACACATGTTTGTGATTTTGACATATTTCGTAAAAATTTGATCTATAAATGCTTATAAGAAAAAATTGTAACTAACGATTTTTGATTTTTTCAACTACAATAAGAACAACTTATAAGGAACCTTATGTTAAATTTTCAAGTTTTCCAAGTCATCCAAAATTATTTTATCGTGTAACTAAAAATTTTAACTGTCTATAAATAGCTCAAAAGTCAAAATATTTTGAAAATTTAACTGTTTATAGATAACACTAATATAAACATTTGGTGGAAATTTCAAGTACTTTACAGTGATTAGTTATTGAGTTACAAGTTAAAAACCTTATAAAAAAATTGATTTTGTTGAAAACCACCCACAAAGTTTGAAATTGAAGCATTATTTTGACAAGTTATACTGACATGCTGTACACACAACAAAAAAACACATATCATTGTAAACTCGATAGTCGATAATACATTCATCAGTCATCACTTCGATAAGAATCAAAAATTAATGAAGTTCATAAAATATAGGTAGGTAGATATCTAATATTTAAATTTTTTTTTTTTTTTTAAGAATATTTACAATCTATGCTACCAGGCATAATAAGCAAATTTGAACATTATATACAATAAAATATACAACTTGATCACATGAGGTGGGAGGCCATCCAGTGATAGAACTCAACGTTATTTAATATTTAAATAAAATAAAATATTAACCAACCATCGCCAATGACCATACCACGTTGAATACACCAGTTCTCGTCCGATCACTGAAGTTAAGCAACGTCGGGCGTAGTTAGTACTTGGATGGGTGACCGCTTGGGAACACTACGTGCCGTTGGCATTTTTTTGCTGCATCTGGTATTATTTTTATTAGCTATTTTTGAAAAATACACATAAATAATAGAATATGAAGAACTAAGATTATTGTAATTACTTAAAAAAGAAATCGATAGTGTTCAATTAATGTTTTAGTGCCAATATAAATGTTTTTTGAATAGTAATGATTGATAAACTTGAATTTGTTATTTTTCTATTTTTTTTTTTTTTTATAACATAAATTATAATATGTATGTACAAGAATCATTGAATCACATACATTTTTAAACAGACCCAAAATTACCTTTAAAATAAATACTATTTACATCATTGTAAAATCAATACATTCATCACTTCGTTCTGAATCTAAAAATATCTTCAAAAATCATGGATAGAATTTGGTATAATGAGTTTTTTGAGAAAAGAATCTTTGTGTGTTATGTGTATAATATGTTGTTTAAATAGATTGGAAGTGATGATTTATTGAAATTGTTCATGCATTTAAAGATTTACACTTACACATCACGTAATGTGCTTGAGTTAAAGTTTAAGTATCAGACATTCAGATTTCAGACGTCTAACTTGTATAGACGTATAGTAGATAGTATGTTACAATATAGGTAGTTATTACTAATGTTATTACTCATCGCCTACTCATCTAATCTAACTTATTCTTTTACAATTTTTGTAGTTATTACTTATTCAATGAAAAATATTTTAAATGCGTACCTACATATTGTGTATCATAATATTTATAATTATATAATACACTTTTATAGTTTAATATGATAAATTAGGTATATTAATAGACAATTATAGAAAGTTTGAACATAAATTATAATTAATGGATATTATAATATTTATATATTAATAATATCTACAATTATACTGTAGATAACTATTACATAATATTTATAACTTTTATTTAATTTGTAAACGAGTCATGACATTTTTTTTCTTACTAACTAGTAAATGATTTATAATAATTTTCAATTTCTGATTTCCGAAAATTCCAACGATATATAGGTTGCAGTCAATTAGCCAGTTGTATTACTTTATATTTTTCATATCAATTGTATCGTATATGTCAGTTCTTCTTTGATTTCCAATGGGTATTTGCCGTTTAATGTTTTCCCGAAGAGTAAAATCTAAAAATTTTAACAATAGCAATAAGCTTAATATAAAACTTGTTTTCAAAATAGAAAGATCTGATTAAGAGAGAAAATAAAAATCATATTTACCAAGATCTACATATAAATCCATATCCTTTTCATTAGCTTCTTCTACAATTGCACCCCACGGATCTGCAACCATTGAATGACCCCATGCTACGTAATTAGATTTAGTGTCCCTGGCCGGCGAAGCAGCAATTACAAATGTTTGATTTTCCAATGCTCTGAATCTAATTAATAAGCTCCAATGGGGTGGTCCAAGCTCCGTACAAAAAGCACCAGGGTATATCAACAAATCACATCCTTGAATTCAAAAAATTATACAACGTTAAAAATTATAATCATAATATGATTATGTTATTAAATATTAATGCTATGTATAATTTCGTATTTTCAATGAATAATGACAAATTGTCAATTAACAAACCTTGTTTTCGATATAATGCTGCCATTTCCGAAAATCTCATATCATGACAAATACCCAGTCCAACCTTAAATTTGCCCAATTGGAAAGTATTAAGTGTATTTCCTGGAGACATAGCATTAGACTCTTTGAAGCAAGTACTACCGGGGATATTTACATCAAATAAATGCACCTGTAAATATTTTTTTTCGAAAAATAATTACATTTTAAGCTTTATGAACTTCAAAATATATTTAAATACAAATAACGTATAATACTATACTGTGACGTTCAATCGTTCAAATAAAAGTTGTAATATATTGTTAATTATTATTATATAAAGTGAAACATAATGCTGTAACAGGCATTTCCGAATAGCAGGTCTTTTTTTGAGAACAGGAGTATTTCACTACTTTTCAATAGGAAAACCTCCCTCAATTACCCTTAATGAATTTCAAAAATTTACTCTCTCTGAAAAGTGGATACCTCCGAATGGCGGACATAATTTCGATGACCAAGAATGTTTACTATTCAGAGATTTCACTATATTTATAATTCAAAATATTAGTAGTACTTTTCTATGTTTGGCTATCAAGTTTCCATTTGGATCCCAAACAGTGCACGTATTGTAGACTTTGTTATCACATAACTCTGGGATTGAACCACCAACAACGTACATTTGATTCGACTTGGCAGCTTGTGACAAAGCTTTACATGTTTCACCGTCGGGAATGATTTCAGCGTATTTTCTGAACAGAGCTAAAAACAAATAATAAATTAATAATAATAGAATTAGAGTAATTCGACTGAAAATCACCTGTTTATTTTCCTAAATTGAAGTTAATTAATTTTTATAATTGTGTATTTTGGAGGTATATTAATTTTATTATGTATTTATATGTAGGGAGGTACACTTAAATAAAATATAAAAATAAATACACCACTTAAATCTAATAATTTAATAAAGTAAAATTTTTTCTAATACATTACAGATTATTATAATAATTTGTATTGTATAATATCAAATATCTAAATATAATAGGTATATAGTTTATACATTCATATATTGATGTATGTGTATACACGAAATATAAATATGGATATTTTAAATTAATAATTAAAAATATTGTATTTATTACTGTGCTTTGAAATTTTGTTGTCTAAGAACAGTAAAAACTATAATTCATAAATATTTATCATACTAAAAATTGTTATTCTTTAGTAGGTATACAAACGTTTTTGTTCACATATAATTATTATATTGCAATAATTATACATCTAATAGTTCTAAATACATAAGTATACACTACCTATACACGCGCATGTCGTACTTATCTATTTCGTATTTTCACTTTTTTTGATTATAATTAGAGTAAATTTTAAAATTTGATTTGACGTGTTTGTTGTTATATTTTTAGCTGCTTTAAGTACACATTTTTTACAGATTTAACTACGAAATAAAAACATACAACGGTACATATTATTATAAGTAATAATGACTTATAACATTATACATACGTGGTAATAGCTAGTATATTAAAAAAAAATATATAAAATCAATATTATTAAAAATCAATTAACCAATATATTCAAAATAAAGTGTATTATAGTAATTGCAATATTTAATTTATGTAAATTCTTTTAATTGTACACAACTCATAGTTAAAATATTACTTCATTTCGAATCTAAATAATGTCTAGGTTTAGTACAAATATTTTTTTATTTAATTTTACCGTTGTCGTATGGTGTCGTGAAACATTCTGGTAATACGGCTAATGTGCAACCATTAGACTTTGCTTGCTGTATACGTTTTACAGCGATGGCTATGTTTGTTGATTTGTCAGCCGTGACGGTTAACTGCAATACGGCCGCCCGAAAACCTAAATAGGTAATATTTGAGTATTAACAATATTATAAACAGCCAAAAACAGAGTAATTCTCTTTTACCCTACAACACTTTTTATTTCAAAATCAATTAATATTTTTAAAAATATTTGTTTTAACACAATTTCCATGCAGTTAAAATAAAACAAAATTTTTAATATATTTTATCGTAATAATTTTTTTTTAAAAGTTTTTTATCTTTCTGAATGACAACATACATTTTTAATTTTATATTCTAAAGTAGAATATTTTTTTGAATGTTTCAATACATACAAATTGAAATTCGGACGAGTAGCTTATGAATTATAATTTATAAGTATTTAAAATTTAAGCAATTACGAATTGGAAAGTTTCGATTTGTATGTATTGAATACCTCGAAAAATGTTTTACTTCAGTACATGAAATTAAGAATGTATGATATCATAAAAAAGGTAAAAATCTTAAAAAATTATAATTTTTTAAAAAATAATTTTGTTTTATTTTAACTGGAAATTAAATAAAAAGTTTTTTTTCGAAAATGTTTATAGATTTTGAAATAATTTGTATTATTCGAAACATAATCACGCAGTATTTCATGTGTACGTATATAATAGTGTATACTACATTATGTTAAAGTAATTGATTAATAATTTTATATATCACCTGAAGAACTTGAAGAAGTCATTTTAATTTTTGCAAGTTTACGATTTACTGAGCTAATATTTTTTAATCAGCTAGTATTTATATAGTGTTGCACTTCACTGACTTCAGAGAGTGAGTAGAGTTCAATTCTGATACTTATAAAGTCCATTTCAATTTTTAAATAGTGATAATTTAGTGTTACTGTGTTAGGTTAGCATTAGGTATATTAGCATTTTAACCGTTACACAAGCAAACAACCATTATAATGTTATTACATGTTTATCACTATGAAAGCTGCACTTTGGAGAGTCGGTGAGTAGAAGTACTCCATTACATACGTACATCTGATAAGACATACAAGTATAATAATTTGATGATTTCGATATTGCTACCTGCCTGATGAAATCGATCACGAAAAAAAATATTCTAGAAGTTACTCAATAAGTATGATCTGTGGTAACAAACAAAATGTAATATGTGATATAAAAAATATTTTAATTATTTACTTAGATATGTGTTATTCTAATATTACACATTTACACCTTAGTAGTTAGTATACTAATATAATTTCCATTATTTAAGCATTTTACTAGAAGTATACATAATATGTTATATTTATTTATTAGTATACCTAACCTATATAAAGATAATAGATTGATGGGTAATTTATTATTTTTCTTAACCATTGTAATTATCACCTGCATGATGTATAAAATCTATTACTACTAGTGTTTTTTCCCACACATACAATTTTAATGAATGTTTAATTATTAGGTAATTATAGGTAATAATGTAATATACCTATATAATTAACTATTATTATATTAAATGTCGTGCACTCATACAGATATGATATATCTATGGATGGAATTTTACAGGAATGTTTTTGAATGCTTTAAGAGTAGGTATTAAATGTTTCAATAATAGGTACCTACTGGAATGGACACAGCAATCTAATTATTTTGATTATTATACAACACTTTATACACTTAGAACTAGAAATAATAAGAATTAATAGAAAAAATAATTTATATGATCTTAATAATTCACTCATCTAAGAACAACTCATCTGGTATAAAAATGGAATTAATTAGTTGCATACTCGTATTAATATACAGTATAATATATAATAATAGATATTAGATATATTATATTTGCGCTATTAAGTAAACTTGAATTTGTCATCGCAGAAAAAAACTTTGATTAAAACAAATTTTCAGACCTATATATCTAGTCAAAATAACATTTTTTTCATTTATAGAATTATGATTTCTTGGCAATTCAATTTATCTTTTTGTAAATAAACCCTAAACATATCCTGCCGAAGTGTCGATATCCTGTAAACAACCATCAATAAATAAACAATTTTACGTTAGTAAATGTGCCTATTTACTCGTATTTTATTAATTTGTTTAAATTATATAATGTATATTATATTTATAATTAATTTTAAATTAATATTTATTATTATTTATATACTATTATATTACAACTATTTGTATCTACCTATATATTATTATTTAAAAAAATTAAGTTATTTAAAATTTAAATACTTACTAATTGCAGAATTGTTAATGGGAATGCATATTATGTATATATAATATATATTTAAATATTTTCAAAGACTTAAAAGACTTCTTAATTTTAATCAACAATTATTTTAGTGGGCTCTAAATAATTCAAAGTTTTAAGGGATATAAAAAATATCAAATAATACAGGGTTAAAACTTAAAAGCACACAAACAACATATATTTAATAGGGATTATTTTTTTCTTGAAATATTGATAATTATGAGTTATCAAATGTTCAATTAACAATTATTATCATATTTATTATTGAATTTAATGGATGCATATTGCGTATAGATATCAGCATTATACATGCCTACGGCAGTTGTTATTAAGTTTATCAAGCATTAAATATGTTTGTTACAGGTCATCAAAACAATATTATTAACCTACCTGTTGTTTTTACTGGCTATCTTAACTTCCGTAACGAACTGATTATAATTAATAATAATGTATGTCACGCATTAAAACTTTCATATATGTATATAGGTAAAAACTAGATAAATATATTTTAAATAGAACTTTATAGGGGGTATTTTATCATTTATACGAACTAAATTCATAAAAATACTTTGAACTTCAAAAATGACGGTAGTTTCTGTTAAAAATTGAATTTAGTTGATACATGAGGGGATGGGGCAAAAGTATACATTTTTCAGCTTCTTTTTTTATAATTGGAAAAAATAAAAATAAAACAAATAAACGAAGAATTTTTGGTGCAGTAATTCGAAAAAAATAACTGTAGATATTTGAAATATTTTTATCAAATGTTTATGTAATCATTTTCTATTTACAATACAATTTTAAAAATTTTTAAATTCTTTTTGAACTATTTATAGGTACGAAAAATTTTCAAATTGTTAAGTTTTATTTCTATAAATGTTGATTAGAAATTATTCCCAGGGTAAAATGCTTGAAAAGTTAATACAAAATCCTACATATTATTAAGTTGTTTTTACATTTCTATAAAAATTATAAAAATATATAAGCACAATTTTTTTTTACATTCATTTGAAAAAGATTCTTGACGAAATTCGTTAAAATCTCTAAAAGTTGCCAATAGTTTGAAATCTATAAAAAAAATTTCATTTTATTTAATATTGAATAAATAATATGAGATTCCTCTACCTAGTGACAGTAATTCACACTGAAACCATAAAATCTAAAAATTATGTAAAAGTTATTATCTTTATATTTTAAATTCAAATTTGATCAAAATTACATATTTAACCGATAAACACGTTAATTTATTTTGTTATAATTTAATATCATTATTCGTAAAAATCCCAAACTTTTACGTATTTTATTATTAATTTTACAATATGTAATAGCATTTTTGATTTATTTGTACTTATTTCTACTCTTTTACGATATTAACAGGAATATTATGTTATTCGATTTTGAGTTACCAATTACCTACCATGCGCATGTTGATATAATATAGATGGTATAAATATATATTAATATAATAATTAATTACTAATAATGTAATAAATGGCAAATGCACTATTTTTGGAAAAATTAACCAGCTTACCATAAAACTAAAAGTAAAATAAATGTATTTTAGTGTAATCATTTTTCGTATACAATGATATATAAATCTTTGATTCCAAATTTAACAGTTTAACACATCTATGTACCTATACTTATTGTACTTAACAATAACCTTCTTAATTTATAATTTACAGCTGAACGGTATTATTCACAATTCACTTACTATTTTGTTTTAAATGTTTTAGTAGGTATCTAAGTTAAATTTAATGGAAAAATCTTTATTTTGATAAGTGGTTAGTTAAATACTTAAATTGTCTGAAACTATACATGATATAATGTCATTGATATTATATTAACTAAAAACAACTAACGAGATTTTTTTTTCGGGTGAACTTTTATTCCACAATTCATAAAGAATATAATATTAATTGTTATGAATTAATATTGAATGATAGTTCTTCGGTAGTATAATATATTAATTATTTAGTGATTTTTTTCAATAACAACAGAAAATGTTTTTCTAATATATTTATTATTACATACAATTAGGTACCTATGTTATAACTTTATGAGTTATTTATCAAGATTTTGTTATATGTAAGTACCTATTGCATTTTTAGATAAATTTTCAGTTTACTAATTTATTATTCCGTTAATTAATAATAGAAAGGTAATACTTAATTCAGTAATTGGAAAATAATTTTTGTTAAATTAATGGAGGTTTCCATTTTCCGTGGAAATAATTACGTTGGGAATTCATTAACACCGGAAATATCCTTATTTTTTTGTTTTCAAATATCATTATTTTTTTAAAACTAAAATAATAATTCACTCATTAAATCTTCACATGTTTTCTAATGTGTGATTCTAAACTTCATGTATCGTTCACTGTTTGCGTATACTGCATTTCATTTATATTATTATTTTTTTTTTACATATGTACCTATAATCTATATATCTATATAATATACTTAGGTGTCTACTTAATCTTAGGTATTTTAATATTTTGTCCTTCTACATAGGTATTATCAATTAATAAATTATATTATGTAACATATCCGATTTTATTATTCCAAGACCTAAATTGGCTATATCTATATTAAAGTATTAACATTTAATGTATTTTATTATTTTTTAATGCAATAGGCATATAAAATATAAATAATCCTTTTACAAGTTTTAATTTTTGTCCTTGCTTTGTTCTATGTATTTTAGACTTGTGTTATTAGCGTATTCAAATGGGGGGATTATATTTGTCGGTCGTGGTATGACACTTTCTCTTCGACAGTCGTATAGCAATCGTCTTTCGTGTACTTACCTCTTAGATATCTTCATCGGAAGCTGATCTCAGTTTAGTCGTCTTTACATGTACGTGAAAATTCGACTTTCACATCACATGGCTTTTAAATACTTTGTGATCTATCGCATGATCTTGATTCTTGGATTTATTGAATCATCCACTTTCTTATAATATTAACGTCCACATCCGATTTTGTTCATGTATTATATGTACTTATATAGCTGTAATAAATAACTACTTATTATTTTGTCTGTTATTGTACTTTAATTTCTAAGTTTTGATTTTCTTAAATAAATGCACAATTAATATCGATAATTTTGATATTTAGGGTGCTAACTTATTTATACATTTTGTGTTTCATTGTTATTAATATTTGATAGACTGTGTACATCATACAAGACATTTGAGTATGATTTAATTATGAACAATTACCTAAAATGATTTCTATGTACAATAAAAAAAGTATGTTTAACCTATACAATCCAACCTACATTATTCATTTTATTCACTGTTTTGGAACTTTTCTTCATCGTAAGACTCGCTTATAGGCGTACGATTTCTCTTCTATTCTAGTATTCTGTATAAGTAAATTATATATTCATCATATATATTATATTAAGTTATTTAGTGTATATGGCACTTATTTCCGTTCTTTAAAAACGTCTTCAATAGCGTTTTTTGTTCGGTATCTTCAATGAAGTTTTGTTTAGTATATTATACCGAAGACCATTAAGGCGACAAAAACTATTCAATTTTTATAATAACCACGAGTCGTTGGTGTATTTACCTATTTAATTGCACATAGTGCATTATTTATATTTTATTAGATAACATTTTGACGTTTTAGGTGCTTACTAAGTATATGTATGAATATATAATATTAGATGCATGGAAAATAACAATTACAGTATAATTTAGTATTCAAATTACGTTGAATCATTTTGTTAAGCAATACAATTCTTTATATGATTTTTTAGTTTGCATAATTCGATATTCTTTTCATTTATTCATTTTAAAACCGTAATAAAAATACACACTTTATTTGCAAGATCATTAAAAAATACTCATATAGGATTAATTTTATATTAAGCTTATAAAAAATCTCTAAATTATATTGAACAATTGAACTGCAGTTGAATTGAATTTCTTTAGTACAATTAATATTTTAAATTCACATACCTATACAAATATACATTAAACATTAAATTTTGTAAATTGTACACATCGATTTATAGTGAATTAAAAATATAAGAATATTGTTATTTATTTACTTCATATAATGTTATTGGTATTCTGTATTATTTTTATATGTGATTATATTATTGCGGTATATACAAGTGATAAAGTCGATGTACCTGTACAATACATTGCAAAAATAATATTTATGCTGTAATTGTATGTATGAAACATATATATTGTGTTGACACGAGTTGAGTAAGATTACAATTTTTACTTCAATCGACGCCTTGTTTGGATAAATATTTATTGGAACTATAGCTGATGTATATACGTACGTAATTTATAATATACTATATATTATAAAATATTATTTACCTAATATACGTTAGTTATCAATCATCCTGAGGACGATTTTTTTTTTTTAATTGTTGTTTCTTTATTAAATTATAGTCTGTAATAAGCTTATTGTTTCATGGACAAATTCATGACATAACTCATAATATTCATATTTTCCTTTTTTACTATTTAAATTTAGTTTTCAAACTCATCAGTTTATAGAAATAAAATTATTTTTATAACGTTAACACGTTTTAATAGGATGTTCTATCGTCTCTATAATCGAATGTTGGGAATCCATGTATGGCTGTTGGACATACCTTGCGTTCCGTAGCCCCACCACGAGCTGTTTGATTTTCGTGTTTACAATAGGATTCTAGGTCAAAAATGTATCGACACTCGTAACCTGAGTCCCGATGTTTAAGTCTTCTGTTGTATACATTTGTATAACTTTTTTCTTTTAGTATATGGATGTAAAGGAGATTTTAGTAAATAATTACATTTTTATTGAGTTAGTATTGATAGTATTTATTTGATATTATGTACATCAAATATTAAGTTCGAGAATTGGCAATTTATTTATTATTATAAAAATTATTTTTGATTTGATTGATTAGCAGTAATAATAACATTCAACAACTTATTCATCAATTTAGATAATACTTAGACATTTTATACAATATCTATAATTTATTCTTTATATATATATTATATACCTTTTACCTACCAAGAATGTTTAAGTTTTGTACACATTCATATTTCATACAATGTATACATTATACTTATGGTATTTATTATATGCTGAGTTTTTATAAGTGTCAGGCGTGGCGTCCTTATATATGTGACGTAAGTAATATGTACAAATACAAAAGACTAACATACCTATATATATTATCAGTTCGTTCTTACGTGCACAATATAAATAATATGCAAATTACTTTTTATAAAAGTTGTTGAGAATTATTATTATGGACTTACACGAATAATAATAAATAATTATGTATAGGTAATAAATACCCATTTTCTATATTATTATTACAATGTAAAAAAGTTAAATATTCATTCATATAATAGGTATCATTTTATAAAATGAATGATAAATAAATATAAACAATTAAATTACACACCCCAATACACAGAGCCTAAGGATCAGATTTAGTAGTTGGTAGTCTTTACATAGTATTGCTACAGCGCATATATAGCTATTTAGTATTTACACTATCTACGCCTATTT
The DNA here is from genome assembly GCF_020184175.1 of Aphis gossypii. Lineage (NCBI taxonomy): Eukaryota > Metazoa > Arthropoda > Insecta > Hemiptera > Aphididae > Aphis > Aphis gossypii. The sequence continues at coordinate 13,124,691 of NC_065531.1, read as the reverse complement.
GGCTTCAGCGTGTACACCCTCGCCCCACGCCAAACTGCAATTTCCGTCTTGCATTACTCAATACAATATCATAAAACCATTAACAGTCAACAACCATTTAATTTTTCATTAATAATATTTTAGTTTAACAGTGCCTATGCTGTATACGTATATTGTATATTATTTATCTACTCTGAATAATTTTATTGCTAAAAGCTTGAGTTTCAGCGGCGTGTACAGGCTCGCAATCACATCGCATTAACTTAAATTTTTCCAAAACATAAACATAATATAGGTTAACGTATTATATTATATTAATAACAACATGTTTCAATAAAAAGTAATTTTTCAGTTTTTACGATACAATTATACAGCCATAATATATATATATTATAATATATGGTATATAGGTATACCATAACAATTATACTTCTTGGATGTTGTCAACTTGTCATATTTATTAGCTTTACTTATATAGATTATAAACATTTCAACAATTTTGTATCACATAAATTAGGATTAGAGGTTCTTAAAATAAATTATTATTTATTCATACTATATATAATGCTTATTTTACATTTATAAATGCATTCATGTTTTTAATATTATATTCTATGTTTATGGTTAAATTTGCAATGTTTAAATTTTGTTTCTTTTAAAAATTAAAGTAGTATAGGTAGTTGTATTATACATGACAACTGTCAACTGTATAATAAATACTAAATTCAAAACGGTTAAATAGATAATACATGTAAATTGTAAATGTTTATATTTAATATTAAGCATATTTTGTGAAACATTTTTTTTTTGTAATGTTTGGTACCGTCAGGGCCGGATTAAGGGTAGGGCTGAGTGGGTTGCAGCCCAGTGGCTCCTACAGTTTTATGGTATTTTAATAATATATATATTTTATATTTATAATATATTTTCTTGTTTATGCATAAAAATTTCGTTCACGGGCCACCAGTCCACCACATACCTAAATCCTCCCTTGGGTACCATCGATTTTTCTTTACAGCGTTTTATAGCTTTATACAGTTATAAGGATGTGGCGTAGGTACTTGTGCACTTAAACACAAATTAGTTAAGTTGTGTTCTGTTCTACGTTGTAAAAATGCACATACAAACAAATTTTAAATCGTATTTGGCAAAATGTCAAAAACATAAAACATATTTCTATTTTATTTTTATTGAACTAAGTGTCATTAATACAAATATTTTTTTATTGAACTAATAATAAAATACTTATACAATATATTATAGTTATACCGTAATTAGAGTCGTATAGAGATGGGATGTGGGAGGATTGCTGAAATTATGTTATTGTATTAGAGAGCCATTTTTTCAAGTAGAAAAACTTTAAAATGTACCCAAATTGGTCCCTAATATTGAAAATTATAAATAGATACATATTACATACATGAATATAGTTGTATCAATGGTTATAAGTTATTATATTAATATCATGGCGATAAACATAATAATGGATTGTGAAGTGTTACAGATAAAGACTATAAACTTATAGAATTTGGATGGTTATTTATTAGATAGGTAGTTATTAAGCTCAATAAGCTCTAGTCTTTTACAGTGGTACGACCATCATAAGTAGTTATTTATTTTATTTTATTATACATATTAATATATTGAACATAGGATTTGAGATGTGAACGATTACCCTTCGCCTCCCAGGTCGACCCATTACTATTGGTGAACCCAAATTTCAGGATATTATGAACACAGATATAATCTCTATTTAGTATATAATATTATTATATTTATATTTTAGTCATCAAGATAAGTATAAGGTATATCTATCTAAAATCAATATTTATTATAGTAAATGTCATCCGGAAAAAATATTTATGTGATGCGTCATAAACTGATATTAACTTTTAACCATTTAGTATTTTGATAGGCCGATAAAAAATCGTAATGATTTGAACGATATATCATGTGTAGGACGTAGGTATATCGTATATGCGACTTGTCTGAGTGGATCTGAAGATGAATTTTTACGAGTAAATATTATACATTATGATGTCCATGTGTCCCTATAACTGCAGTAAACCATCATCATGAATTGTGATCGTGTCTGCAATTGACTATTTATTATTATCGTGGAACGTTACCGACGTTCGAACAATATTGTAATATTTTATTAAGTAATAATTTCCGATCGCCATCGTGGGACGGACACTTTAGCTGCTTGTATTGCACACGGTTTTCAATATATTATTACCTATTATTTATTATTTTATAATGTATTCGTATTATTTTCTACACGGAAGAGTGACGTCGATGGACGAGTATGAGCGGATGAGTTACTTATAATTATACGTATATATACAATATATTATTCTAAATCCGTACTTACCTACACGGCTACACGCGACGACGAATGAATCACTATAAAATCATCATCGATAATAATAATAATAATAATAATAATAATAATAGTAATAATAACAACAACACGGTTGACCGGGTTAAATATTTCTGTACCGGTCACCCGGTATTATTGTATGGGTCGTACGATATTTATTGACATTGTGTTAGCGGCATGGGATGGCGGGGAGGAGGCTCAACTGTGGATTCGTCGCGAAAGGTGATAAACCATGATTACGTTATCATATTTATTGTTGGTCCCGTGTAGACTCACGTCGTGTCGTTACGTTACTATTGGCGATCCGCGGCAGTGAGTTTTCTAATTTATGGCGCTTTCGATGTGCTTTCATCGCCACCGTTAACCGACAAAACTATCCGCGGGACGCATCCGATACCCGTACCCTACTTTGAGGTCGCTGGACGGATTTTCCGTGATGCGTCGGGTGCCGTGTCCCGAATCGTCTGACGGCGAAAAGAGAAGTCGAGCGTACAGTAATAATATCCGTCCGAGAGCATTCTAAGGCACTTCGCAAAGGCTCAGTGATCGCCACACCGTCGTTCGTCACTGGTGAGTGTAATAATATTGTCGGCGTTTTTAACGCTACGCAAAATCAATTGTTAGCCGTTTAGTCTTGTAATGGGTCGCGAGAATTCCCTGTGCCACTCTGCCATCTGTGGAGTACACGTTTTTTGTTCGTTTTATCCGCAGGGCAGTGACACAACTGTTATTTTTACTCCTTCGATTACTGTTTGCTATCTTTAAAAATACAAATAAATTAACTGATTTCATGTTTATTTTTAGATACAATCTACTACTATGCCTTTCAAATTGCGTTTAAAAAAGAGTCGACAATACAATGTCGTCTCAAAATCTCTATATGTGATTTGTGTTGAACTTCTGGACAGCACATCCATAGAATGTACCCTCTCCGCTGAGAGTGTTGGCCAAGAATGTCTAGACAGTGTATGCCAAAGACTCGGATTACATCAGGTTATTATTTGCTTAATATTATTCAATTTTGTTATTTTTATATGATTTTAATTTGTTTATAGCCGGAGATCTTAGGACTGCGCTACATATCTCGGTCTAGAAATCCTCGATGGGTTGATTTAAGTAGACCATTAAAAAGACAACTGGATAAATATGCATGTCATTTTAGCCTGTATTTGAGAGTCATGTACTATATTTCTAATGTATCTTTTATAAAGGACGAGATGACTAGGTTAGTATTTAATTCACATACTTAAATTTTATTTTTAATAGAATATGGTAAATAATATGATATACAAAATAATTGAAAAGTATGAAAGTATTCTTCACCTACATCATTATTGCTAATAATTGTGAATAATTTTTATATTTTATAACCAGATAGATTAACATAGTATAACAATTTTTTTCATTTGTATTTTGTATGATATCCATAGTTTTGTGTTTCTTCTTGAATTTTAATAGTTGTTTAAATTCTGTGTTATGAAGACATTTCACCCGCGTGCGTTGTCTTCGTCTTACAAACATACACCATAGTAAAAACCGTTTCACGCAGGCAAGGACCACTCAGGCTGTAGTCCAGTTAAGCAATCAAATTTTCACACTAGGATGAGCAGATTTTGGACTGTGCAACATCATTTTTTTTTTTTTGATATCAAAACTATAAAGAAGTTATTCAATTTTGACAAACATGAAAATAATGGATTTTGAAACGATAAAAATATTTTTGTAGTTCTGTTATTGAAAAAACAAAAAATATGTTGCAATTTAAAATCTCCTCTTTGTAGTGTGGAAATTTGGTTGCTTAACTTGGACTACAGCTTAATTAAGTAGTCCTTACCCATGTGAAATGATTTTTACTATACTGTATGTTTGTATAATGCAGATAACGCATACAGATGAAGCGTCCTCTTGGTCAGAATAATATGTGTGTATAATTTTATTATTATTGATAATAATTAATTGCATTATTTTATTAATAATATGATTAACAATTGTAAATAATTCTGAATTAATACTATTTACTCTAAAGACAACATCAAATAGAAAAAGTTAATTATTAAAACTACTTGAACAAAGCAGATCCAAATATATCAAAATAAACATTGTACATAGATTTGATATATTTTGATTTATATATGTTAATATATAGTCGAAGTATAAATGCATTTACACTCATTAGTATATATTTGTATTGAAAATGGTATAAAATATTATATTAACTATTTGCAATATCCATCTAGTCTCTACTGTAGTTAATTTTTTTGGATAGATGTTAAAATTTAAAATTTGAATATTGCTCAATGTTTATATTTGAGGATTTTATCTATCTAATTCTCAGGATTTTTTTTTATAAACAGATAAGAAAAATGTATTGCAAACCTTATTATGTTCATGTATCACCCTCACCCCTATCTACAACAATAACAGTATAATATGCATTAAACCTATATAAATATATTTTTTTAATGTTATTATTTATGTATCTTAATTTTTAAATATAACTTCAAGGATTTTTTTAAGATTAAAAACTACTTGTACTTCTTGAATGATCAACAATGATAATTCATTGAGATTGTTTTAAATAATTATGTTAAATCAGCAAAAAGTAATAAGCCATTAGTATATTTATTTCTTACTTCAGTTATTGTTTCTATTATATAGGTTTTCAGTATTTTTATACATGCAAATATTTTCTTAGGAGCTGTTATAGATTCAATGTCTAAATAATATTTTAAATAATTGATAAACATAGTTAAATAGTGAATAAATACTAAATATAAAACATCTATTTAAAATTTTACAATTTGTTTTAAGTTTTTCCTGTCACATCCTTAATTTATCAGTTTCAATATAATCCCAATGCCCCATTGTATATAAAATAAAAAAGTTTTTAAATGTACGATACTTAAAATAGTAAAAATATGACAAATCAATAATAAACATTTATCAATTATCACAAAATACATACCAATAAATATTTGTTATTTACAGTAAATACAGTTAACTCTTGATAATTCAAACCTTCAATAATTCGAATAAATGAATTTAAATATACTCAGGAATTTGGAATAAAATATTTGGGCAAACTAGTTGCTAACACGAGACAATATTAGTGGTTTCATCCACTCAACTCTTATCAATTCAATGTGTATTCAAAAAATGTTCCTTTTATATTCTTATTATTAATAATTTACTTCATATTGTGTATACATTTAGCTTATTATTCTCAATCACTAACAAAATATTATTGTAGGTTTGTACATACAAATAAACACAATAAACGTGTATTATGTATCTTAATCAATTCTTATCTTTTGTAATTTTTGAAAAAAGTGAATTCTTCAATTTGGTATTGAGGTTTTTGAAGCTTTATTTATTCTAGATAATAGTATTGAAAAAGTGAAATTGAGTAACAGAAAAAAATTACAGATTTTTAGAAAAACAATAATTTAGTATTAACTATAATACATACATGTATTAAATTTAATAATATGTATTTACATATTATGAGTATTAATCATTATTGAACAAAATATAGTACATTAACACATATATATTAGTAATCCCATTTTTCATAACTCATAATTTCAATTTTCAGATCTTTTTTTTGACCTCTTAATGTTTTGAATGAACTACTTAACTAAACAAATACTGTAATTAAAAATTGTTCATAAATTACACTAACTTTTAATTATTTAGTGTTGACTGTACATGAAAAACATTCAAAAATCAGAAGTACAAATTACTTGGAATTATAATAAAAAGTTCAGACAGGAGTAATCTTACAGGAGATGCTATTTATTATAGTTTATTAATTTGGCGTTAGTGCGATTTCATATATAATATGGTTTTATAATAGTCATTGATCAATGTCCTACATATTACCAAATTTATTTTATATTTTAAATATTTGTAATATTTTAACAGTTGTAGTAATTCAATGTTATAGATGATGTTAGATGTATTATGTATTTAATGGTTATTCTTTTTATAGTAGAAGAAACACTGTATTATTTAGATAAAATTGTATGTATTTATATACATCCATTTTATATTTATTATTTAGGCACTTATAAGTTGTAGTTCACTGCACTTGAAATAATGTGATTATCTATAAAGTTATGCACTTTAAAAATACTAAAATGTTCTCTACTATAAAGATAATTAATAATCTGAGTTCTAATAAATCAAGGCTCTCAAATCCTAATAATTATCCAAATATGCGACTATACAATAAATTATACGGCTTATAAAATTATATTTGATTATAAATAATTAAAATTCACCAGATCAGGTGGAGTTATAACTTAACTCCAGTGGCATATAACTTAAATAGTTACAAATATTATTTTTAATCTAATCTATTCATTTATATATTGTTTTTATTATAATATAATGCTTAAATAGAAATCGGAAAGTAAATAATCAATATTTATTATTTAATATGTATTCATTAGGTACATAAATTATGTTTAATGAATTTAAATTTATTCAAAATTTATTAGGTATTAAATAATAATAATAATAAAAAAGTTAGGAATAAAATACATTAAACTTTTAGAAATTATAAATTTTCATTATTTTAAAATATACTTATAAAATTATAAAATATAAATATATTATTATTTTAAAAATTTATAAAAATTAATACACTGCTAGTAATTCTTGTGGAAAGTGTAAATTAGTGTTTCTCTTATCATAACGTGGAACAGTCTTATATTAGTCTCGGTCTTTAGCATGACTGTTAATAATTCATGGTGTCATTTAAAAGTGTTAATGAACTAATTTTTTACTGAATAGTTTCTAGATTTTAAAAATATTTGATTATCATGCCTTATGATTTTTATCTTATACATTTTAGTTATATTTTTGTTAAATTTCATTAATAGCAATCATTTTTCTTAGTAGTTATCTTAATTCTGTACTTCATCTATAAATTAAATTTGTTTATATTAATGGTTAACTGATATTTGTAATAATTTAATAATTTAATATCTATATTATGCTCATTTTGTAATTTTGTGAATATCCAATAAACACCAAACAATAATCTAAAATGGATGTATGCATAGGCAAACATGTTCTATTCCTTAAAATAAAATAATTTTTCATAAAATGCATTTGTCATTTAATTAATTTATAGTTTTATTTTGATCTAATTGCAATAAACTAATTATAATAATTTTTATTACATATTAACATAGCAGTATGAATGAATAGAATAACAATTTGCTGTATTAGTAATTACCATATGGAGTTTTCGCCAATTTTATTTTATTGTTTAGCTTTGAAAATTTATTAAAAAAATATATATATTTTACATTATACATAATACATGTAGGTATGTTTGAAATAAAAAAAAATATCTTTATAAATGCAATGTGTCTATTTTCTACTGTTGTTAGCTCATAATAAATAATTTTACTGATTAATATTTATTGTCTTTCGTATAATATATGCTTATATTTTTAATTATTTCATGGTTATGATGTTTAGGTATCATTTTTTTCTCCAATTGAAAATGGATGTTATTGAAGGTCGTATTCTTTGTGATGCTGATCAAGCAGTATTACTTGCTAGTTATAGCATGCAAGGTACTAAAAAGATACAAAATAAATATTAATCATTTTCAGTTAATAATTTAATATACATTATTGGATTTATACATTTTTTTTTGTTTTAATATACATAGCCGAATTTGGAGATCATGATTTAGAAAAACATACATCTGAATATCTCAAAGATTTTCAACTTTTCCCAAAGGTGAGAGTTTGATTAAGTATTTTATATTTTTTGTTTAATTGGTCAATTAGTTTTACTAGATAAGTTAATATTGAAAATATTATTAAACATTTTTTGAATTTTAATACTCAGATTAAATTAATTACATTTTGTTAATATGTAGCAACTCATAGCAATACAGGGACGTCTGGAAAGTCTCACAGAAGCTGTTATCTGCCAACATTTGGCTTTAGCAGGCTTACCTCAGGGGACTGCAGAGGAGTATTATATTATAGCAGCACAACAACTTGAAGGATATGGACAGGAAAAATTTTTAGCTAAAGTATATAACAAAATATTTATTATTCACAATATTTAAATTTAGTAATGGTTTATAATTGATTAACATTTTATTATAAATTATTTAATGATTAATTAGGATGATAGTTCTACTGAAGTGACACTTGCAGTTAGTCTCAGAGGTGTAACAATTCAAAACCAAAATAGAACTACAACATTTTACCAGTAAGTATTCAGTACTTTTTTTATTTATTTAATATTATAATAAAATTGCATTACTATTGTTTATATTAGATGGGAAGATATAGCAAATGTTATAAATCATAAGCGATATTTTAGCATAGAAGGACAACATGAGAATTTTATTCAGTTTCAGTTTAATGATGTTGAAACTGCCAAATATGTATGGAACATGTGTGTTTTGCAGGTAAACTATTATTTTTAAGTAAAATTATCATTGTTCATTAATTTGTGTAAAGTTGTTTTTTACTAATTATTGTTATTATATGTTTATATGTTAGCACATGTTTTATGGGCTGCATGAAAAAATCGATCAAACTGGTGACAACAAGGCTGACTTAATGAGAAAAAATTTGGAATCTCATATTGACGTAAGCAGCCAAAAATATTTTATGAATTAAAACTAATATATTAACAAATATACAAATATTTATACTCTAGAATAATTTGGAGAGCAGCCGAGAAGAATTAGATTCTGTTGATACTAAAGAATCAGTTATGATAAGAGGTTCGTTTCCTTTTAACGGAGTTCGTGCTCAATCAACATCTTGTTTGGATTTGTCCTCTTCACAAGCAAGTGAAAAAGCGAGATTGGAAAAAAATGGACACAAATCTATGTAAGTAAAAAAAAAAATTAAAATGATTTTATTATGGAATTTATAATGATTATTGTAATAGATTTAAATTATAGAGTTATAAAGTTTCTATTCACTTATTTTAACAGATCTAAATTGCCATCATATAGATTGGCCCCAGATTATGAAACTGCTGTTCAACGTAAATATTCACAAGGCGACTATTATAATCAGACTCCAAATTTAATTCCTACTACTTCTATAAGTCATCAAGATATAAATCTTCATCAGGTAAGATAGTATAAAATATATTTAGGCATTTATTAAATTAAATTTACCCATATTTTTTACTTGATATATCTAATGACTAACATTATTTATAAATATACATTTTAAATTCAATTTTACTATTAATAATATGATTTTCAATACAAATTCATCTTTATTAAAATGGAAATTATAAATAAATATATATTTTTTTAAATGTACTGTAATCTGAGTAATTTAAAATGATGACGTTAATTAGCAATTTAACTTTTTATTTGAACTTTTATTCTTAAAAAAACATATGAATGTTTTAAAATTTCACATTTATATTTATTAACAATTCTAAATATTTGTGTTGTCTACATTGACTATTTCTATCTTAAAACTATTATCTTTTAAGTATCAAATAATAAATGGTCTCTTTTTATCGTGGTTCATGTGTTCTTAACTTTCTGTCATCTATATTACTTATTATTTATTTATGTAGAACATAAAAAATATATTTTAATATAAAAAGTTTCAAATAATGTGGTCATAAAATATTAGTAATTTTTTCATATGCAAAAAATGGTTAAATTACAAGTTTTGTTTATTTGCTAAATTGAAATGTGTTAAGAAATTGTCAAATAATTATACTATTTAGTACAGTAGAGTCTTGCTAATCTGGACTAGATGGGACCGTACTCCAACCGGATTATCAAAAATCCGGATTAAACAGAATGACGTTTTTTTCCTTACTAATAAATATTTTTTAAAAAACACCTTATTTATTTATACAAATTAAAAGTGTATTGATTTACAATTTTACATTACACATTATTATTATTATTATTAATCGAAACGATAATATCTTTATCATGGATATTTTTGAATTTATAAATTATACCTACAATATGAGTAAAAGTATGAAATATAAATTGTTCGGATTTACGAGACTACTGTATTTTAAGATTATAATTTATAAATTAAAATGTAGAACAATAATTCATAATAATCACTTTTAAAATTGTTATCTATATTTTTATGAATTTTTGCAAAATTATTTTATTTTAGTCATTTATAGACTTCTATAAACTATGTGTGTCAGAGTTAATCTTACAAGTACCATATAAAATATACTAAAATTATAATTTTAACATGTGTCCATGAGATTAATTATTATTATTATGTTTTTTAGTACAACAATGATTATAAACAATTTCCTGATGTCACTCAGGTCAATATAGTACCAACTGTTCATCCCATGCATGGGTGTGTACCTATAATTGTTATTAGTTGTGTCACACTTCATGAAAGCCTAATAATATGCTGGTATCCATTGATATATTTTCAGAAAAACGTCAGATTTAGATATTCCAGCCCAGGACACTGAATATATACAAATATTCAAACCACCGCCACCTTATCCAATTAGTTACAGTACACCAGATTTAGCAAGAGCATGTCCATTAGGGTACATTCAAAATCCAGTAAGTTTTTATTTAATTTACTTTTTTAGTATTAATAATATGTGTTATATATTATCAAGATACATATTATATATTATTTTTCTAGGTAAGTGGTTCAAGTCCTGATCTTTTGTCATCAAGAGGTCATAATTTTCAGATTGCTCCAAATCGTTATAATGCATCTCATATGTTAACAAACTCTGATACTCATAGGACTTATACAAACTTAAATGCCTTGCTCGAACCAAAAAAAGTTTGTTTTTTTCTAAACATTTCTTTAGTTCACTAATTAGTAGTTATTATTTATCTATTTTTTTTTTTTTTAAAGAATTTAGATGAGTTTCGCACGGGTTTTAATGGAAACAATATGATGTACTATATGGGTCAGCATGGTCCAATTTTAAATCAACCAATAACTAGTGTGATCGTAAATGAAAGACCTCATAATTGCAGTACAGGTACGTTTTTAATCTAAAAAATAACTCTAGTTTTATTTTAAACAAAATATATGCGGTGTCCTAAAAATCCTGTATTATCTTAATCATCTCAGAGTTAAATCAATATACCTGATTGTTGTTTTTTTAACAGTTACACTGTAAGTTTTTTATGATAGATTACTGATGAAAAACCAAATTTAAATAAAGTGATATCATATAGTCTCACATGTATACTTAGGGTGATAAAATACTTTTGGGACAGTCTGTAGGCTGTATATTTAATCATCAAAGATTTTAATTAAGTCACAAATGCCTATAACAATAGTACCAATAAAATTAATTTTTATGATATTTACCAGAAATCGACATAAATGGAATTGATTTTTATTTATTGATACATTTTATTTACTATAAAAGTATAAACTTTAATCTTCATTAACATGATGAAAAGTTTTTAATTAGTTATAAATTAATAGTTCTAGGAAAGTGCACCGAACCTATTTATGAAAATGTACCATTGCCATGGAATTCTAAAGATGTTCGCAACCGTGCATCTAGTGCACAATTATCTTCTGAGAATAAATCACCTATTAGTAAGGTGCCTCAACAAGTGCAACCTGTAAAGGAAGAAGTTATCATGGAAAAACCACAAAATGAAATTATGCCAATGAAAAATAATACTTTAGATATGAGCAGTAGTTCTAATATTTCATCACAATTAAATTCAACCTCAATTATTCATTCAGCAGAGCAGTCTTTTGGTAAATATAATGTTAATTATGTTTTAAATTATAAAAAATAATATATTTAAGTAAATTAAGTATATAATTACCTCTTATTAATAATTATTATTAATAATTACTATTACAATTTATAGATTCTTCAAACCAAAGCAGTAGTAGTGGAACACTAAAAAAAGATGGAAGGAGTAAAAATCGTCGAAAATGGGCAGGTTTGTTAAGTGGTGCAGTAAAAAGTAAAACTTTAAACAGAAATGGTGATATTAGCGTGGAGGAATTTAATAAACGACACTCATCTGTTCCACGACTTCCTATACCGTCAACTATTTCTAAAGACACTATGGTATATTAATTAATTTATATTTTTAAAATTATAAATAATTCTGATTATTTTCTTACAATTTTAGTGCCAAATCTTAGAACATAAGTTAGAAGACACACAGTTATTCCATGAATTTGATAAAATAACTAAAGTCAAACCAAATGCAGAATTTTCTTCTGCTTTTGTATTAGAAAATTATTCAAGGAATAGGTATGTATGTTGTTTATTTTTATATTGATTATATATTGATAAAAATATTTGTATAGACATAAGGATATTCTGCCTTATGAAGAAAATCGTGTTCGTCTATCACCAAGTAAAGAGAACCGATATGGGTATATAAATGCATCCCATATTACTGTAAGTTAGATAAATTTGTTTTTCCAATATTTATTAATTCAATTATTAATTTTTAAAATTCTGAATTTTGATGTTATCAGGCATCAGTGGGAAATGAACAGAGATTTTATATAGCTACACAAACACCTTTACCAAGTACAGTGAATCACTTTTGGCAAATGGTGTGGGAGGCTGGAGTACACCTTGTCCTAGATTTGTCTTTACCTAAAATCAATACTATAGATGAAAATTATGGGAAATACTTCCCAACAGTTGCTGATCATTCTGTACAATTTGGGGAGGTAAGTATATTAATTTTTTTTACCCTTTATTAATAATATTAATACTTATTATAGCAAAAAGTTAAATTTATCAACTCTCATTTTAGTATCATGTGTGGCTACAGTTTACGCAGGAGACTGGTCATTGCGTTACTAGTAAATTAAAACTCCAACATAACTCATCTAGACGATCAAGGAGTGTTTGGCATTTGCGGTATGATCAATGGGTCGAGCAAGATTGTCCAACTGATGTTTCACATTTTCTTGGTTAGTGATAATTATTTTTAAAATAAAGATTAAACTCTGTTTATAAAAAACATTCCAAAAAGAATTGCACAGTTTAGCAGCTACAGTCTTGCTTTAAACCACATAGTATAAACTATAAGAGCTATTTGTTTTGTTATTTGTGTAAATAATCTATTATAAATTGTTATTTCATCTAATGTACTGGATATAGAATATGACATAATAATATATTTATGTATAGTCTGTGCATTGTATTAATACAGTGATGACAGTATTGTTTAATTTAGTTGTAAATGAAGTAAGTGCAAGATTGTTATTTTAAGTGTTTGATTTTAAGTATACATGTATATATTAATGTGATTTGTGTGAAAGCATAGTTTTACAAGTTGTACAATTTTAAATTTATTCTGGGAAATAGTTAAAAATATTACAATTTTTTAAAAAAAAACACAATTAATACCCATAATTTATTAGTTAAAGGTTAAAGTAGCAATAGATGATATTGCTGTGCATACTCTAGCTGTTAAACTGCGCGTCCCATCCTGGTGTTTTAAGTGATGGCCGCACATTTTTGGTCTCTTCAATCTAATTTTTATTAGTAGAATATACATTTTTACCATAAGTAAATGTTTGTCTGTCAATAGGTTTCTTAGAAGAAATGAGTTCAGTACGTGAACACACAATCACAGAAATACCAACGGGACAAAATCGCAATCCACCGATTCTTGTCCATTGTAGTACAGGAGTGGGTAGAACTGGCCTTGCAGTATTAACTGATCTTCTACTATACACATTAGATCACAATCAGGTATGAGTTCATTTTGTAATGGGAATTATTATACCTATGTAAATAATGATGAAAATTATGATATGTAGATTATTAATTTATTTTAAAAACTATATTGGCTATGTCAATAACCCAAAAAATCTAATTGTTAGTCCTGATTCAGTGTACGACAAGATAATTATTAATTAATATGTTTTTTAGGAATTGGACATACCTAAAACCATATCACTGGCTCGACATCAGCGCATGTTGTTTGTGGAAACAGTTGCTCAATACAAATTTATACATTCATTGCTCATTTACTATTTGAAAAATTCACGTCTCATTTAGTCAAAATTATGAATACAGTTTAATATATAATTGTTATGCTCAAAATATCACCAAACAATACAGGGTCAAAATGTTAAATGTATAATAAGTTTGTGTGTATGTACCCAAATTAAAATAGAAAATAACATCCATAAAAGAACAAAACATTTTACAGTATTTTATAATAATGCAATTAATATTAAAATAAAATAATCAATATTATATTTTTTATTGATTTCAGTAATTTTTTTTTTATATAATGAATTTAGTTCATTAACAAATATTTTATTCCTTTAACACTAGTAATGTTCTTGTTTTATTTTACAAAAAATGTTTGTTATATTAACTTAGTATTATTTATTATTATTTAATTGCTGTATACTAAGAATATAGTTCTTAATATTATTAGTTAATGTCTTAAGGGAATAAATCAAGTATTAAATCCTTACAAATGTTAAGAAATTAGTTTATTTTAATTTAAAATTATTGTTTATAACTTAACGTGCACTATTTATAAATATCTATAAATTAAGTATTATATATTATTTATTTATTATGTATGTTATTTAATAATAACATGTATTTATCATGAAGTCGGTCATGAATATGTACGCGCCTAGTGATCAGTAATATTTTTGAAGTAAAATCATTAATTTTATTTTTAAGAACAAATTTTTTATATTTTATTACTATTTCGGTATTAATAATTTAATTATTGTTAAATGTTGATTTGTCGATACTATAAATTTGTTATAATTATTGAACTTTGTTAACAGAATAATATTTTATACAAATAAATCATAATTTTTGTAACACTACTCAACAATAACTGAAGTCTTACGTAACTCAAAAATCCTTGGAACATTGGAATTTGGAACCTAGTAGTCAAGTTATTATCTGACATTATTGAGTGCTTGACCTTAAATATAGCTGAATGTCAGTTTTAGGTTCTTAAATAGACCAAAAAATTAAATGCTGTAAAAAGTGTAGTAACAGTTAACTTTGAAGAGAGGGGGTAATGAGTTTTGCCATGCTCACGTATACAATCATCAGGGGGTTGTATAAAATTTGAAAAATATTTGTATAATATGATATATATTATATTGTTATGAATTGTTTTTGCCTAGAAAAATATTTTATTGGGCACATATTTTGTTGGAAGATGTTTTTTCCATAAACTGTTTTTCTCAGAACCATATTTATTTGGGAAGTACTTGGTCAGAATTAATTTTGTTAAAACTGTAATTTTCCAAATGGAAACGCATTTCTTTAGAAAAATATTTTCATAAATATTATATTGTACCTTACCTATTGCTTATTTTATTTATATTATTATTTGAACTTTAAACATATTTTAAATGGCAAGCACATCACCAAGAGGCGGAGTTTTATAAGTCTCCTACTCTTAGTAAAAAAAAAATGGCCTCAAAGTTTACATGCTATCCTGATGTTTTTATAACATATAGCTAATAAAGTTAGCTATAAAAATTAAATAATAATAGTTTATTATTTATTATTAAGTATTTAAAAAAAAAATAATTTTAAGATTGTATTTTGTAAATATTTATCTGTAGTCTGTACCAATTTATTTAATGAAGGGGATAATGGGGGAAGGAGTTACCAAGCCTAAAGTAAAAAAGCTAAATAAAAACTCGTATTGAAAAATTCCTAACAACGTGCCTGATGGGTATACTGACATACTGTTATTTGTCATCTAGCTTAGCGCCTTTAAAGTTTAAACACCGTATAAAACAAATGTTTAGATTTAATCATATATCTCATTTATGTTTAGTTACGGCGTACCGCGTACATATTTTCAAATAAGAAATCAAATTTGGAAAGTGATCATACCTACTTATGTTTAACAGAAACAAAATTCTACACTTTTTGAACGTCACAGATTTAAATTTTTCGTCGAACAAAGAGGCACCTGTCTAGGATATGTGTCTATGGAGTCCTTGTACATTGGAGTCTATAATATCCTGATGGCTTCGTGTATGCAAATAGTGTCATAATAACATTAAAATACTGTACAAATATCGTAACAAAGTTTTACAATGTACAAAATTCTACTTCAATTTCTGACAAATGTTTTGATGATTGTTTAATGGGTTTTATACTCAGTAGTAATAAAATCATTTATAGCGAACAAAAATGACAATCGCCATTTAGAGAACGTAATAAACAGTCAACAGGATATGTCATTTAGCTGTCAACACTTATTACCATCACTGTATTATAGTTATTACACCCTGTTGGCTGTTTTATATAATCGAAACGATAATAATAGTAATAAAATCATTATACTTACAGAATTGTTGATCGATACCAGACTTGTGCGCAGGATTTCTTCTCATAGAAGAACTCATAAAAAAATAAATAAATAGTATCATAAAAAAGCATTGTATTTATATTTTACATTAATTTTTAAGCACCTATTTGAAAATTGTTTATTAACCATAGTTTTTCGATTATACATTGTACTACTGGAGTCGTTTAAAGTTTTAAATTTGAAATAGGTTATGCCAAAATGCTCAGGCTGAAATACTCAGAGGTGAGAGGCTACCAATTCATTATTATGATATAATTATTAATTGTATTATGTGTTACCTATATGTATAATTGCTTATTAAATAAACGACGATGGTTATTGGGAGGGGGAGGGTGAAGTGACTAACCTCGTCTGTGCCGATCCTCATTTAAATGTATTTTTTATTTTTACAAGGTACCTATATAATATTACAATCTATGCGCTAGTCGGTCTAGCCCCTAGGGCAGTAGTTCTCAACCTTTTTTGATTCATGTTACCTTTAACCACTAGAATCAAACACTGCGTCACCCTAACATCAAAATAATAAACAATCTTAGCTTTATATTTAAAAATCATTCTATTAAAAAAATAAAAAAAAAAAAAATACATTGCCTACACAGAAAAAACGTTCAAAACGATTGATATGAATATCATAATATGATTTGTATTCACAAAAATTTTTTTTTCCTTTTCTCGTTGATTTTTCGTATCACCCCGGTCAGAGACCAACTTAGGGGGGGGGGGGCTAGGGGGCTGCAGCCCCTGGCCCCGATATTATTTGGGGCCCCGGGCCTCTGTTAATATTTAATTATTAAAGTGGCATTTAGATAATAATTAATTTTGGGGCCCCATTAGAAAATTTGACCCGGGCCCCAAAATTCCTAAGTTGGGCTCTGACCCCGGTTAAGAACTATTGCCCTAGGGTATAATAAGAATATGCGCTATTAAGTAATAGTATTTAACATATTAACATGAACATTTGACGGAAGAAGTCACCCAGTGGCAAAACTATAAAGATTCAAAATTTAAAAAAAAGGTATTCAATATTTATTTATTAATTTAATATAATAAAAAATATATGTATAATGATTATTGTATTGAGTGGGGATTTTCAAACGAAGTCAGTATTGGTGGGTTAGAAATTAAAATATTTCTCTGCACCACCAGAAATTGAGGCCAATATTTGTTGGATAAAATATTTATTATAATATGTTCAATTTAACCTTGAATTGCAAATACGCCTGGTTATAACCTTGCTATTCAATTTTATTGGAATACAACAAAACTCTCAGACAGTACTATTTTAAAATGAAAATTGAAATTTATTAAATCATATATTTAGCAAAAAAGGTACTGTTTATCAGTTTTTTCCTTTTTTGGTAGCTCCAATCTGTAAAATACGCATTCAACTCAACTATCACGACGATGAGAAAAAAAAACAAAAAGGCTCCGGGGAGATTCGAACTCCCGATCTCCTGTTTACTAGACAGGCGCTTTAACCAACTAAGCCACGGCGCCGCTATGGACACCTCACACATTATTCATAACTTTTAAAGGTTTAAATTGGAAATTTTTATACAATCATTTAATTTAGGTCGTTACACTTTCTATAGAATTTTTTATTGGCTTATGGCTTATGCCTTATACCTTATGTTTAGTTTTAATTTTTAATATTGTTCTAATGGAAAAACATTTCAATTCGCGATGGCGGCAACACAATGCTATCTCTGGAGTGTTGTATGTTTCATTTTTCCTATTGTGCCTATTAGTTATTACTATTTAATATTTACTGTAGACAATACCAAATTAATAATATTCTTCATCGTTCCTAATGGGTAATTAAAATATGTAGGTATGATATATTGATACGGTATAGAATACTTGCTATGATGATACAAATTAAAATTCTAATTATTACCAATTGAAAATGTTTTTATTTTGACTGAAAATCCTAAAGTACCTAACTTTATCTTGTCATACTAATCTTTCTAAACGATAAGACTTTTATTGTTGCCGCCTTTGAAAGATATCAGACCCGGAACAGACCGATAATCAAAAAAAAAAAAAAAAAAATCAGCAAAAAATACTGTGTCTGTCTTTTTGTCGGCTGTCCTATGTTTATGAAGTGAAAAGATGGGCAAAGAAATGCAGAAATAAATTAGTACAATATGTTTAAACATAATAATATATAATAGGACCAATATAAACCTATAGCTAGGTGTGTGTAATGTGTTTTAACTTATTTAAATTATATTATATCTTATATTCAGGATAGGTACATAATTATTTATTTGCTTTGCGATTCATTTTTATTAATTTATGTCATTAAATTAGGTACCATAAATACATTTAACATTAATTTAAAATTATTATTATACATATATTACAAAACCTAAATTATAGGTAAATATTTGTTTTATACCTATGTTAAGAAGTAACGTAGTACAAAATCAAGTTCTAAAAAAAGTGTACAATAATAATTATTATAATTATCATAAAATAAATTCCGTAAAAAAAAAAAAATTAATTAATACTTAAGTCTTTTAATTTATAAGTTAAATAGGCAGTTGTGAAGTACCTACCAATTATTATCATGAAGTTCGCACACAATACTTCTTTTTAATAGATGAAAAATTATAATATTTCAATTATATGCTTCTGGTTTCTTAATTTCTACCAAATTATTCATAACTTAAAGTTTAAGCTCCTGATGTAGCATCTAATTTAAATAATACATTTTATATGAGGGTCACTGCTTATGGTTAAACATTTATCTATGAACTAAATAGACATGCACATAAATCATTAGTATATATTAATTTATTATACATATTTTCTGCTGTAGTTAGTAGTGATACGTAAGACAATAAGAAAAGTTTATATAAGAAGTATTTGAAGTTTTTAAAGTTTTTAAAAGAGGTATGTTCAAAATAAATTAAAACATAATTATAAACAACACAATTTATGACAATGACATACAAACTACTACTCGAAATTGAAAAATAAATGTTTTACTAACCTACCTATACTTAATTATTTATTGTGCTTTTATAGTAATTATTTTTTTTATAATAGTATAGTATGTTGAATTAATTTTGAATATAGAATATCAGAATATTTATATCATATAGGTATATCAGGGGTGGCCAGTGAGAAGACACTCTCGAGCCACCAAATATAATAATAAATATGGAAAAGCCAAAATGTAAAAAAAAGGTCATATTATTATATAATACCTACATAAATTCATATTAAAAAAAATTTTTTTGTAAAAATGTTACGATAAGTTGCGACTCGCGAGACGCGGTTTGGCCACCCTTGATATATATTATTATTGTTATTTGTGATTAACTATTGAGTCAACATCGGCTTACTGTAAAATGATGTGAATATTGTGAATAAATACTTGGTATATTCAATATACTAATATATACTTATTATAGGTAATAGCTTAATATTACCTAGGTAGGTAATCTAAATTCTAAATAAATGCATAATAATATACCTACTAAATTGTGCATAAAATAAATAATAAAATATACGTAAAAGTTTCATGTTCCCTTAATATACATAATATTAAGCATGGTGTATTAAGCTTGTTCAGAAATTCTTTAATTTAGTTACCTAAGTATTTCAGCAGTTATTCAGTTTTCAATAAATGTAGTGATAATTTTAACTGTAATTATATTCTTGTATTCTTATTTACCCATTTCATCCTTCATTCATAACGACAAAAACACGTCAATACCTACCTATCATATATTTTTTTAAAAATCTCGAATAAATTTACATTAACAACACTAATACACAATATATTTATATACTATATTATGACAATTACAATTTACAACAAATGTATTAACCTTATAAAAATTAGGCCTTCTTTTATTCTTCAATATTTCACAATAAACAGGAAATTACCAAATAGGTACCAACTATAAGCAATAATAAAAGGAGATATTATGTACTTGATAGCACAGTGAAAATATTTTCATTGCAGATTAATATTAGTATATTATATTTTTAATCTGGAGAATTTTTGTAATATCATTTATATCATCTTAATTCATTGGCCATTATTATTAAATATTAATGTTATATTACCTATTCAAAACTAATGGTTACACACAAGTCATTAATGTATGTTTTCAATGTTCTTTTACAGATTACATTGATAAAATGGAACCGAGTACGATGGCCACATTTAATGAGCATACAGCCGCCATTGGTTTAAAAGTTTTGAAGCAATTCGGTTTTTATCAAATGTTTGAATCAAACACCAAAAAAATATTTGGTTGGAATGTCTACCAGTTTTCTTATATAATATTACTCATGATAAACCAGTGTTTAATTGTTTTCGGGAATAGTGGATTTTTGTTTGAATTGGATGACACTATTAACAACATTAATTTACTTCTGATCATATTCTCTAACTCATTTAATTATCTTACTGTTTATAAAGTGATCATACTTATACTTAACAAATCAAAAATCCAACAGGTTTTGGACGTTACAGATTTAAAATTTTTGAAGAGCAAACAGTGTCGTGATAACATTAAAATATTCTACAAGCACCGTAACAAAATTTTAAAACTGTCAAAATTGTATTTCAATTTCACCGTTTTGGTGATCATACAATGGGTTTTTTATCCAATAATAATAAACACATTCATATTGAATAAAACTGACAATCGGCGTTTAGAGAACATAATAAACAGACGATATCCTGTAGCAGTCAACACTTACAATCAGTATTATGCATTCTATTATATAAGCGAAACGATATTGGCAGTAATATCATTATACTTAGTATCCATCATCGATATACTTTTATTACCTATTGGTTGGGCGATAATCGTTCAATACAAAATATTGGCAATATCGTTTAAGAACATCGGACATAATGTAAATCTTCAAAATGGTGAGACTACATTTTTGAGTTTTGACCATTTTTTAAAAAAGTATATGTTGTGATTAAATGTAGAATAATCAAATAGACGGTGAGTGTTTAAAAACAGGGTAAAGTTGAAATCACTAAAAAATTCATGTTATTTCTGTATTTAAATTTTAAATTTTAATTTATTTACAACTAGTTAAAGATAAAAAATTGCTAATTAGAAATGGCCATTTGGCCCAATTATCCTCATCACTTTCGGGTTGCTTTATCTAATGGTATTAATAAAACAAAACTACGCGTCAAATGGAGACAAAGGCAAGCTCAGATTAAGACTTACAGGAGCCCAGGGGCCAATTTTGTGGGCCCCCATCAATAAAAATAATTTTTTTAAATTATAAAAGTATACAATAAAACAAATTTAAACATTTTTATTTAAGTATGATAAGTGATAACTATAGAGTACGGATTTTGAAGGCATTTACCTTTATTTTATATTACACTAAAACGAAACTATGTCAGCTACAAATTCAATTTATATTACTATACTATACCATGTACGACATTTTATTTTGCATTTTTTGCGTTTTTTGCATATTTATGCTTTTTTGGCCATTTTTGACCATTATTTTTGGTACATTTTTCCAAAATGTGTTCTAAATAAACGTATTTTGAATTGATAATTTTAATTTTTATATTTTTATATTTATAATTTATTATTTGTATTTTTCTGTTTATATCTAAATTTATATGTATTAAAGTTTTCCACACACTATATTAAAATATTGAATTTAGCATCAAAAGAATTCATTGATCTTTAATATTACTAAATAATCAATATAAATGTTTGTTTCTTTTATTGCAGTTGTCGTTTTTTTATTATTAAAATATTAAATTGATTAATTTAAAATATTCATACACAGTATAGAAATCGCTTAAAAATAGGCTTGTAAATAAATTTATTGTAATACTTTAAAAATAAAAAAATAAATAATTTAATAAACTAATAAATAGTTTAAATTCTTTTTTTGTGATAAATATATATTTTTAAACTTATCTTTGATGCTTTTATTAAAGCTTTTTGGAAGATTTAAACAGCTTTATTGCTTTTTTTAGTTTTTGTCGCTTTAAAATTCATACTCTAATGATAACGTTTAATGAGGATAAAAACATATTATTTTTTATTAAAATGTATATTTACAAATAGAAAGAAGTATTTTTATGTAAAAGTTTTTTTCTAGCTTTTTAACGGGACCCGTTAGTTCAAACGAGAAAAAAATAAAAATATTCTTGTTGGTACCATAAAAAGTACAAATTATCACTCAATGTATTTTTAAGCCGAGAAGACCATGGGCCCTTAATAGTTTACACACGTGGGCCCCGAGGACGTGGCCCCCCTGGCGCCCCCTTAATCCGAGTTTTGACAAAGGAAGACCATTGAGTTATAGTCTATAGAATATTTTAGTATTTTAGTTACCTACATGCTACAATATTAGTTTATAATGTTTATATATTGATTACAGAATATTTTAGATAGGTAATACTGATTAGTGATTGCGTACATTTTATGTTTCAGAATGTGATGTAGATAATTATAAATGTTTTAAATCGATTTTATTTGATCATCAACGACTAGATTTGTAAGTATATTTTACTTTTTACATAATGGGTTAAACAATTTTAACAAAGTAACTTATCAAAAGATTATTGTAAATAATAATAATAATAATAATATTAATTTCATAATTTTATTCATACTTAGACAGTATTTGCTGAATCAAGCACTAAAATTTTTTCTAAAAAGTTAGTAACGTAAGTTTTGAAAATTTTAATTTAAAATTTCACCTATTAATTAATGTAGCAGACAGCAGTGTTAAAGGTACCGGGGTACGTCATGACTCATAATAGATTCCTAGTACACAAAAACTAAAAAAATGTTGTGGATGTCAAATGTAATCGTTGAGATTACAGAGTATTAAAGAAAAACGATTTTGAGCGGAGATGGTTGTCAGCTTATATTTTATCATATATGTACCTACCTAGTACCTACCTATTTATATCGCTATTATAGTAAATTGTGATATACATATACGTTATACCTATAATATTAATAATAATGTTTAAACTATTGATATGAAGAAGAGTTTAAGATTAATCTAATTGTTTTTAAAATTCCATTGTGATTATACAAAATACAATAATATACGTGAGAATTTAAAATCACCATGAATAATAATTTTGAATTTCATCTAAATAATACAAATTGTTATTTTTAATTTACACATTTAATTTCGACTAAGTACGAACTCCAAATGCTTATAAAAATAAATCATGCCATTGTGTTTTCAAATAGTTATAATAACAACCTATGAGGAGCATTGAAATTATTACATTTTTAAACTTTTTGAACAAGCTAACATTTTTATACTGAAATGCATAAAACAATAACTAAAGCAATAAGTAGCTCAAAACGAGTAAAAATATTTTGTAAATTATACCATCATTATCCCGCAAAAAATGCGTACCTATATATAAATATTTTTGCTTTTCCTAATTATTTAGAAAATTGCTGGTAATTTATTATTTTTGATCCTCAAAAACAATTAGATTCACTTTACTTTACTATGAACTCTTATTTATAGATATATAATAAAGATTAAAATGTATTTGAGAAAAAAAGTATATTTATAATATATTTTATTTTAATGTGTAATATAGTATTGATTAGATTATTCAAAAAATCATGTAACAATATCATTAATATTTGATCGAAATGATTTTATATATTTCATTACTTTCTGTTTTATAATACATGCAAAAAACTTTAACAAAATTGTTATTTTTTAGACCATGTTAACTTATTATCCAATGACCAATACTATAACATTATGATCATTATAAGCATGGCTAAATATTAGCCAATAATATTAATAATATTTAAATATTTAGCCATGGTATTTATTATGTTAAAATCGTGACAACATTGACACCAACAATAATAAAAAAAAAAACTACCTACATGTATTGAGATTTATTTAATTTATTTTTACAGAAAAGTAAAATTATATTTTTCCATGATGAAACCTATTGTTTTAATGCACGTTTCTATCAATGCAGGCTTAATAATGATGTTGTCGACTTCATTTTGTATGGTAATATTGTACAATATACCTAATTAGTAAATGGCAACAATTTATTAGAATTATCAATTAACTTGTAGACTGTAGTTATTGTATAGTTCAATATTTATATTAGTCAAAATTTTACTTAAGTATTTATTAGTTAGGTATCTTATAAGGTATAATTGTAAAATGTGTACATTGACTGCATTGGGTCACTGTACCTGCTACTAAGTAGGTACTAACTGCTGCATAGCAAAGCATTTTAATAAATTGTTTGCTTTTTCAATAGGTTTTATTATCAACAGAATCATTTACCCAAGCATTCGTAAACTTATTTAAAATTGGCATTGGAATTGTTTATTTATCTCTACAATTATTTCTGTATTGCCATTTATTTGATAATATTCACTTAAATGTAATTAGTAATTATCTATATTATAAATAGTTCTAAATTTATTAAACTTGAATAAAATAATAATAAGCTTACATTACACAGATACAATCTGTCAACCTTGGTATATATTCTTGTAATTGGACAAATATGGATTTAAAGTTTAAGAAGTTATTATTATTGACTATGCAGATGAATAAAGCTAATGAAATCATGATGAAAGCTTCAATGAAAAAAATTATAAACTTACAACTATTTGCCAGTGTAGGTATTAATTTATTGCCTATTAGTGGCTAACACATCTATGATAAAAAAGTATTTAAACAAATGCTTTAAAATTTTAGGTTTTGACGACATCTTACAACATTGTTTCTGTCATGGTGAAAACAATTGGAAAATGAAAAGAAACACCACGTAATAAATAATCAACTGCTTTGCACAATTGCCCAAGCACTATTAACAGTTTTCAATGTTTATATAAAAATAATTAAAAACATTTAATCAATATTGTAGTTTGCTAATAAAGTAGATGAGAAGGACTCATGTTTGACTCTAATACATTAATAATTTAATTGTTTATAATAGTAATAAGTCTTACCATTGATTATACATAGTATAGATTGCTCACTGGTGGCATTTCGCGTTGCGCTCAAATGGATAATGCCGTTGGGTAGCTAGTTGTTTTCTCTCTTAGACCCACGCGCAATATAGTTTAAACTCTTTCACCTAAAATTTTTTTTTTTTTTTGGATTTTTGGATAATCTTATGGAGTAACAAGAATTATAGAGTATAATATTTTTGAGGGTATGATATGTCGGTTTAATATTTTATTGTTTGATTTTGTATTCGACTTTCAAAAAAAAAAAAAATGTTGTAAATTTAAATAATGTTTAAATTGTTTCGACAATTAATAAGACAAATCGATAAAACATTCCTTCAAAAATTTTATTCTTTATCGTTTTTGTAATGGGTGATTTAACTCTTAGAATACTCAAAAACATAAAAAAAAAAAAATCATTATCCATAAATGCGTTTTGTCTGTTACGTATGGGTCGGAGAGAAAACAAGCAGCATAATCTATGGTCTTACTTATAGATATGTAGAGGTCCACATATTAATAAATTTAGCATTTTCAGTTGATTTAATTTTAAAGTTGTAGGATAATATTATAATCCAAAAAGTGTGATTTACAAACAGGAGGAATTTCCGTTTATTAATTTATTTATATCCATAGATACTAGTAAATTGTAGTTTTTGTAACCTTTTTAAAATTTTAAATTAATGAAATAAGATTTAGAAATATTTTTACAAAAAACACATTTGTTTATAATATGATAAAATTCATAAGGTTTAATAATTTTTTAGCACTTAAATATTAATGAGTTTTAGTAACCATCATTTTAACCTTTTTAAATTTTTATATAATGCAATGAAATTATATTTTAATTTAACACGCATTCAGTTCATTGACAATGGGTTATTTGTCTTCCTCGCTTGATCTTCTTGACTGCTTAGATTTATTTGTTAGCGATTTGTAAATGGACATGGCCTATATTAAATTAAACAATAATTGGTTTTAGTTAAAATATATTTGACAATCCAGTAATTCAAACATTATTTACCTGTGTAACCATTGATGAGACATCTGAAGTATTGCTAGGGATAATAACTGTATTAGTAGATTTAGCTAATTTTCCAAAAGCCTCTACGTATGATTCAGCTACTTTAAGAGATGCAGCATTATAGCCATCCTAAAATCAAATTTTGATTTTAATAAAATTTATAGAATCTACAGATAATAACATTTTAATGTCTAGTGATTATTAAAAAATATGTATTTAAATATAAACATAATACAATTTAGTATTATTTTTACAAATTAGCATTAAATAAAAATACTATTAGTCATATAAACTAGTGTTTAAAAATTAAAATCATATTTTATACTTAACTGTTTGTTTAAGAGCATCAGCTATCAATCGTATTCCTTTAGCTTTGGCTTCAGCAACTGCTAATAAAGCATTGGCTTCTCCTTGTGCTTTGTTAATTTGCTCTTGTTGTTCAGCCTCTAAAATTAATGTTTTATAAAAATACAGAATATAAAATAAGATTATACACATTTTAATAAGTTACCTGAAGCTAGAATTGTTGATTGCCTTTTTCCTTCAGCTACATTTATGTCAGCTTCACGAATACCTTCAGAATCTAGAATAGCTGCACGTTTTTTTCTTTCAGCTTCCACTTGCATTTGCATAGCTTCTTGTACTCTATTAGGAAGTTTTATATCACCTAAATTAAATTAAACTAGTAATTATAAATTATAAAAATAAAGATAACTGAATTCATAAAAATCTTACGAATTTCATAACGGAAACATATTAGTCCCCATGATGCACTTGCTTTATTAAGGCTTTCAACAATTGCATAATTTAAATTTTCTCGTTCTCGAAAAACTTTATCCAAAGATATTTTTCCTAATTCTGATCTATCACATGGAAATATCATCTTTAATAAATATTAATATAAACTTCAAAAATAACAATAAACGACTTGTGTTATGATACACTTAAATATGGTCAAATAATTAAGTGTTTTCATTAATTTTTTTTTAACTGATTGAATTAAGATTTATCATTTTTGTTACCTCATTGTGGTTTGAGCCAATTGAGTAATTGCAAACTCTGGATCTTCAACTCCATAACTTGCTAAGTAAGGATCACTGACTTTTAAATATAATACACCATCAATATTGAGTGTTACATTATCTAAAATACAAATTTTAAAATAAATATATTTAAATTAAAATTATAAAATTAAACTTCATTCTGACCTAAAGTTACTGCACTTTGTTTAGGAATATCAATGGCTAATTCTTTTAAACTTTGTACATAACCAACACGATCTAAGAAAGGTATCAAAAAGTTTAAGCCGGGTTCTAAAATTCGTCGAAATTTACCCATACGTTCAACAATCCATGCCTATAACAAAGTATCATATTATATTAAATATTGTAGATTAAAATGTAAAAAGCTGCTTCAGTATCAAAATAAATATATTCATAAAATAAATTTAGTCAATACAAATTAAGGTTGCTGTTTGTTACAGATAACAAATTTTTTGTTTCGGATTTTTAAAAATGTTCTTAGGAAGTCTAAATGTATTGATTTAAGAGAAAAATGTAATGTTCAAACATGGTTAATTGTTTGGGATTTTTAACTAATTATTTATATGTTAAAATTATCAGTGTATTAATGTCAGATAATTCATACAAAAGATGGATTTAAAATAAAAATAAAACAGTGGAATTCAGACAAAGTAATAGTACATAATTAATCTTGATTCCTCATGAATGCAATATTATTTTTATTTCTCCTGTTTTCTTTGATCAAATTATGATAACCTTACAACAACAAAAAAATTAATTGTATGTTTATAGATATTTAAAAAATTAATAAAAAATATGTTGTCTAGCCTCTTGCTGTGGAACAAATAAGATTCCAGTATTAAATGGTGTACTACTTTTAAACCTCGCCAATGCAATTGATGAAACAACAGACGGTTCTCTCGATAAAATTCTTTGTTGCTGTAAATAAAAAAAAAAAAAATCATCATAAAGCAGGTAGTCATAAGTCATATTATTATCCAATATTTACAAAAGCTAAATATTTCACGTTTGCATAATAAAGTATAATACTGTTTAAAAGTAGAAATGATAAAATACATCATATTGTACTGCCAAATTTTACCTTTGCAATGGTGGTGAATCGTATCGGATTGAGTTTGCGAACGAACATGGTTACGAAAAGATTATAGTCAATATAAAATAATGATCGTTGACTGTCGATCGAAATAATTAATTATGAATAACGTGTAAAATGAAACCGAATTAGTATTGAAGTTTTTCAAAGTTATCTGTTGAGTATAATATTATTATTGTTGATAAAAATAAATTAAAAACTTAAAACGCCGAATTATCAGTGTAATGTTATCGGTTCTGTCAGTGTTAGAAAAAGTATCAAATCAAAAAATAATAATACAGTAATATAATGTAACAGTTAAACAGTTGTACGGATTAAGGGCCTAAGGGGATCTTAAAATAAACATAAAAATATTTAATTTAATATCCTAAAACTAGAGAGCCTAAATAATAATTATATTATTATCTAGGCTCTCTAGTAGTAGTATTATAGACGTCAAAAGCTGGTAGTGATCCGTATAATGCCCAGTTAAAAAAGATTTCGCGGTATGCTAGTGATAATGGTTCACGGTGTTTTGTCAGTTGGCCACAGTGGAAAACGTGATAAGACGTCAAACGATAGTTATCATCGGCGTACTCGGTCTGCGGATAAATGCGGTAAACAAAAATAATATGTAATACCTATTGTAAATTGTAATACAATTATTCTTTTCGTTCTTACTTTTTTATTTTTATTGTAATAAAATTATAAAAAAACGATTAACGAAAACGACCTATTGACATTGCTGTTCGTGGCGTACCTATCGCACAGCCATGCCGAAATACTATTGTGATTATTGCGACACGTACCTGACGCACGATTCGCCGTCTGTGAGGAAGACCCACTGCCAGGGCCGCAAGCACAAGGATAACGTCAAGTTCTATTATCAAAAATGGATGGAGGAACAGGCACAGAACCTGATCGACGCCACGACAGCTGCGTACAAAGCTGGTAAGATCGGTATGAAGGGAGTGTGCATACCGCCACCGAACATGGGCCAAGCCGCTCCACAAATGCCCATGCCACCCGGTTCGATCATGCCGCCCGGACAGATGCCCATGGGCGCACCGCCAATGATGTCCATGCCGCCGATGATGCGACCACCCATGGGACAGATGCCGATGGGAGCGCCGCCGCCAATGATGCCCCCGATGCCACCAAATATGAGACCGCCAATGATGACCAATCCACCTCCTAATGTCCAAGCTCAACAATAGAATAAGTAAGCGTTTGTTCATTCTCGACATAACCGATACTCAATCTCTTCAATTATAATCCAAACTGTTCTTATTTTTATGTCATTAATAAAATATATTGTTATACACATTAGTATAAATAATTCAAACGTTTCGTGTTATTTGTTGTTTTATTTAGCAATCATTTTCAATCCCGTAAATCAATTTTTTCAATGTGTTTAGTTTTTCCTTGTCAATTATCATAAATACGTTATAATTTTAAATATTATATTATAATAAAAAATAACGTAAAATAAATTTAATACCTTTTAGGATGTTACCTTTTCTTATACCAATAATTAATTAATGTTTACTGAAAATAATCGTAATTTATTTAATTATATAGATAATTATTTTTCTGCATCGTAGAATTGTCTAGCACAGATGTACAGAATCATTATAGAAACAATTTATTAAAAACTCAATTAAAGAGAACTTTTAATATTCAAAATGAATTAGTCTTGGTTTTGATGAAACTGCAAATATTTTTGGAAATAAAACTGGAGTATGAAAAAATAGATTACAAAAGATTATTAGAAATAGGACAAAGAAAAATACCATATTATATTCATTTTTAAGTTAATTTATTATCATTATTTATTAGCAATAACTTCTCTAAGCAGTAATTATATCAATAAATTATTTCATAAATCTGTTAACGTGAACAAATATTTCATGATGTTTAAAAAGTTACAAATTAAAATACTAGTAACTAATGATATACGTCTGGATATACGTTGGTTAAGTTATCATCGATCAATTCATGCAGTCAAAGAGTATTATAGATCGATATTTTGGCATGTGAACTTATAGACATTAACAGAACAGATTTTTTCTTCATTATATAGGGGGTATTGTGTTACAAATCACCTAATCAAGTTTTTAATAATTTTAATTGGCCTAGATGAAGCTTTAGGTGCAATAAATAATTAAGGTAAAGTCTTATTCATTTAATTTCGTTTTTTTGAAAAATGAATGATAATAATAATGAACATAATACAAATATTTGACTTAAGTACAGAATAGAGTATTAATTATAATATTACTAAATGTCATTCATTTTTTTTTTATATGATGAATTAACCATTCATAAATCACAAGTCAATATTAATAAAATTGAACTTAAAACTTAACTTAGTTCAAGTGCCACATCATAGATTAATTTAGGTCTCTAGCTCTAGTCTGTTTAATATGTCTTTGTTGGTAGCAATAATTGTGTATAGTTGATTAATTGATAGGTGTTTATCAATAATATAAATTAATGACAATGAAACATTTATTTTATTTCAGGTACACAAACTTGTTGGTTCGCATTAACAAGACAGTCATTAAATATTATATAATGTGTATTCTCAACACTACCTACATAATGAAATATTAATAGTATTCAATATTAATTAATTGGTAACTAAGATATGTACTAATAATATTTAATTTATATAATATTAGTATAGATTATGGATTATAAATATACATCTTCAACTTGGATGGTTTTGGTTTAATTGTTGCCTATTTACATGGCTATTTGAGTAAAATATTGTATTTTAATAGGTACCTAATTATATTAAAAAATTTTATGATATTTTGAATTAATTTTAAATTGTGTGTAATTTGAAATACTTGTACCTACATTCATTTTTAATATTTTATTATTAAAAAAAAAAATGTATACAATGCTTCATTATTATTTCTCCTCATCATTTTATTTTTGCTATTTGCAGACATTATAGTATTTTGTTGGTATAATATAGTCTTTATTATAGTGCAATTAAGTTGCCAACTATGGCTAATTTAAACTTGGTAATTATATAGGTATTAGTATATTTCAGTAGGTACTCAGTTGTTAGTAAATCTTAAAACTTTTTTTACTGTACCATATTTTATTCTCTAAAACTATTTTACCTTATCTTTTTATGTTAAAAATAAATAAAAAAAGGTATACAAATAAGAGTTCTAAATTTTCTTATAGTAGGTACTGGTGCCAAAATTTATATGCTGGAGGTGGGCTGTGCCTAAGTATAAGGTTTTTACAAGATCTGCACAGTCTTGCAATAATATAAGAAAATGTTATGGCTTATAATTGATATACTATATACTTAATCTAAACTAACCTTACATAGCTTGCATAAGTGTAAGACCTCACACAATCATACATACTAAAATTAATGTACCTGAAATTGTTCCTCAGTTTGTTAATACCTAGTAGTGGTATTGACTGTCGTCTGTCTCCCTCCAACTAGGCAATTATTATGATGTCAGCAACGAATTTGATATTTCAGATTTAAAATATTCAAGATGTATTTCATATTGAAATATTATAACTGTGTACGTATTTGTTATGCAGGGTAATAAAAAAATTCAAAATCAATTCTTTAAAATTATCATATATTTGCAAACAAATAACAAATAGTAACATTTTGAATCTTCTAAAGTCTGCAGTAAGTAATTAAAATATTTTCGTTTTATTTTATTTGTATTATTTTCTGAATAAATTAAAATATAAAAACATTAAATGCATAGGTACTTGGGTACAATGAATCCACATTTCTTAGGTGTATTGTGTACCATAAATTTTAATGTAATAATATGTATTATATAAAAATAACCTCGAGGGCAACCTCGTACATTTGATCACGAATATTTACATTAGGTCGGCAGGTATATAAAATGAAAAAAAAGTTTTAAGTACATAATTTATATTTAAAATTAAAGTTTTTTTAATGGATGAATTTCCTAAATATCTGAGTCGATTATAATAGTTAATATTTAGGAAGTAAATAATGACACGTCATTGTATTAATTATTCGCTATTTTGCGAAGACAGTAGAAAATAGGTTTGACTTCAATTAATTTTAAATTAATTTTATTACTTTGTAAAATAATGAATTAGGGTTGATATAAATGATATAACGGACTTTCACTCTGCGACGTTTGTAAGTACGAAAATATTTTTTCTTATGTATAAAAAAAACTAAATAAATAAATAATATTACCAACATTAATAATAAAAAATTAAATTTATCAAATCGCCACTGTTTTGTGTCCCTCTCGAGTTCGTAGATTTGTAAAGACTAGAAGACGCTTACATGTATATACGCAATATTATAAACTAGGTACTTAAACATAATATGTGTGTACTTATACTATTATAATATACAGTGTCTAAATTAAATAACATTTGAAACGACGATTCTTTATACATCATAGGAAGATTGAATAACATATTATATTATAAGTTCTATTTAATTTATGTGTTTATAATATGTACGACTTATACGTATTGACGCGAGTACAGTCGGCAATCGTAAAGTGAATTAAAAATGTCGGTCTTGGCCAATTACCGCATACATATAATATCTCAAAGGCGAATAATTTCCGTATCAGTCCGCACAAAAGGTTAACCGCAGCGTGAGCGATCAGAGTGCAGCTGATGACGTGTAGAGCAACTACGCGGCTTGCAAAGACCGGTCAAAGGGACGTTTCCAGAGCGGAACACGTGGGCGCGGCGGCAACGGCGGCCTGCAGGCCTTTGAGCGTGCGGCTGACGAGCGCCGCGGACTTGGGAACGACCGACGGTCCGTCGTCGTCTTCGCGACAGTCTTCCTGTATGGTCGAAGCCAGCACGTTGGACTTGCGGAACGACGAACCGGAAGGCGTTCGCCTGAAGTGGCCGGAAGCCGTCGAATGCAACTGCGGCACCGGAGTGTGGACCGCCCTGGTCGGCGGCGGCGGTTGCTGAAGCCGGACCACCGCGGATTGCTGCGTTCGCCTGCCGCCCGCCATGTTGGTCTGCAACAGGAGCCGTTTGAAGTCGTACCTCGCGGCGGATCGGTCGTCGCCGCGCGGCCTGTACCGGTCCGACTGACGTTCCGGCGATCGTCGTACCGCAGCCGCCGCCGTCGTGGCCGCGATCTGCGGTTGTGTTCGATGATGCTGCTGCTGTTGTACAGGTGTCGTTTGTACGGGGGCTGCGACGGGCACCGCCGCCGGTTGTTGGCCGAGCAGCCGTTTTTTGGACTCGTGAATGGCCGCGTACAGGTCCATGGCCGACCGACCGGACGCCGGACGTACGTACGGCTGCTGCACCGCGGACGTCCGGTGTCCGTCGCCGGGCGGTGACTGCAGCGCCGGCGTCCGGTGTTGCTGAGTCTGCAGCTGCGGTCTTCCGGCCGGACTCGCCCGGCAGTCTCGTATCGGCGATATGTTGTTGCTGCTCATGTCGATCCGGCCGGCGCTCCGATCGTTCTTCACCGGCGTGGACGCCGATACGTTCCGTTCGTGACCGGCACTGCGGTCGCGACCACTGTTGTCGCCGTTGCAGACCGCCGACATCGAGGTGGGTGGCGTACCACGGCTCGTATCTAAAACGTGCACACGGAAAATCGGATGTTACACACGTTATATGAAAGAGGTGTCGAAGCACGTATAGGAATGCAATACCTATATGTGTATAATTACATATATATCGTTTATACCTAACCCATATGGGTGTAGAAACGTGCAGTATATAGGAAAGCACAGTGTATTGTGTATAATATATAGAGTGTGCGATGGCTGGGACATCGATGGCCGATTTTCACTCCCGGGTGGGTGTGGTGAGGTGTATAATTAGACGGAGACACGTAGCAGTAGACTCGTATCTGGTTTGTTAGATGTATTGTAATATTAACATATCGTATAATATATAGAATCATTTATTATCGATAATTTACGTCAAAATCCACAAGGATTCGATAACCGTCTAAACATTATTTTCATATCTCATCTCATTTAAGGGATTTGCATGTATTTTATTATCAAAGAAAATTTTATTTGCGATCTATACAAGAATCAGGTAATAAATAAATCTAAGAGGAAAGACTACGACAGATAGAACAAAAGTAGCTGTAAGTTTTAAATGATAATTCTTTTTAGTTGTCAGCTTGCTAATATTCACATTATTGGTTGGTCGTATAGGGCTTCAGTTATTATTCCAAGACATATTATGTACATTTATTTGGACCCATTTACACTTTCATTCATTTTGATTCCAATTATCATACAAATTAGAATATATTTTAGTTGGTATTTTATGTCATGGGATGCTCTATTTTGACTATTAGTTTGATGCAAGTTTTTTTTTGTGGATGGATAGTTGTTGGGATAATTTTTTTAGTGGAGTAAATTTTTAAAGAGTTTTCTAGAGTCGGTAATAAGGTTATTGAACGGTATTACTTTGAAGTATTTTAGTTTATTTGGTTTAGTTATTAATATTATTGTTGAAAATGTCTATGTTATTTATCATAATCATACTCTAATGATATTTTCGTAGCATAAAAAACCATGACTGTTTTTATATCGAGTATTATTATTGTATCTTTTATTTCGATTTTGGTTTATGTCTTAATCACTCATTGATGATTCATCATTCATCTAGAAAATGTAATAAATACAATTTTATACGCCGGTCGATTAGGAAAAAACCACTTTTTCACGGTTTACCATACTTGGTATAAGAGTGTATACTTAATATTTTATTATTGACTATAATAATATGACGTTCTGTGCGGGTGATTCGTTCAGTTTTTGGTGCGGGCTTTAGGACATTTTATAATTTATAATACTTTATACACCTACGCGGGCATTCAACGGGAAACACAGGCACGAGTGTACCGGTTAGTTGCACTCGCATTGAACAGTGCAGGAAGGCTAAATTAGAAAGTATAGGAGTTTGTGCACAACTATACGTACTATACAAACAAAATACTGAACTACCTAGTCGATATTAATAAGATGATGTGAAAAACATCATTGGTGGGTACCTAGTAATATTTTTTCACAAGACTAGTTTGATTTTCTTTTTAAAGTAATTGACGTTAATAAAGTTATTTAAATGTTGTGGATTTTCTCGGATTTATTAGCCATCAATATCCCAGGATTTTAATATAGGTAAGGCATCTAGAAAGTTTGTAAATCCTCAAATTTATTAGTGAACATTATAATACTAAAATGTGACTATAAACAATGATTTAAAACGACACGAATCCTTTTCAGTAATTTTACATTCTTCATTATTATTAGTATTTAATCAATTTTTAGTTAAATTAAACTACCCTCAGGTTAAATACTCTTTATAATACGTTGTCACGAATAAAATGCAATTAAATTGTTATCATTTTTTGTATTTCCCGTATATATTGAACGAATTTAAAACTTTCTAGACATCACATTACCTACATAATATGGTGTGTGTTTAGTTATACTATACATAAAATTATACTACTGGACAATAAATGGAACGTGACTGTCTTACCTTATTTCGTTAATCTAGTTTGTTAATAATCTTCAAATACCATTAAGCTACCAGTGTAAAAATTTTGGTAATCAACAAAACAAAAATTGACTAGTTTACATGTAAACCCAAGCGATTTGTGATGAGTATTTAAGCTTAAATAAATGTGTGAATAATACATATATACCTGTGTGATTACTGATTTGTGTGAATATGGATTAATAAAATGTACAATACACCGTAGCTGTGAAAGACTCACATTATAAAGTATAAAATCAAGTCATCTCAACAATGTTTAACAATAGACAAATAAATAAAAATCGTTACTCAAATAACATAAATAAAATCCGTTTAATTAGTACAAAAAGTGCATGCAAATCTAAAATAATATATTTACAACAATTATTCTATACAGTCTACTCACAATCATTATTGCACTATTTGCACTCGAGGTATCATAATATAGCGTATTAAATAATATAAAAAAGTATTAAATAATAATTTCTACATATTATGCATACTTAATCTAATAACACTCACATAAATACAAAAACAATATTTTATATTTGATTGTTCACTGTTGGCGATATAAAAATACTCGTGTACCTAATAAAATATTATGTCAAAAATTAGCAATGCAATTTGAGGTTATATCGATTAACGAAAAATGCCTCATTAATGTACCTACCTATATAACATTTAAATAAATTGTCCTTAGCAAAACGAATTTGAAATAATTAAGCGTATCAGCGTATCTGTGTTTGTGGTTTGAGTTATTTTAGAAGGTTATTTTTTCCTACATTTATCAATACTTATTTTGATATGTTTTTTTTTATAAAGTATGGAATTCAAAATTTAATGATTTTACAAAGAAAGCCTTAATACTTGTATCCAAACTTTATCATATAGTATCGGAAATTATATTATTATACAATATTGTTGTATAGGTATTATAAATAACGAATAGGAATATTGAAGCAATTTAAGTCATTTAAAAATTGAAAAAAGTTTTAAAAAATTGTAAATAAATAGCATTTCGCTAAAATGTATGAAATATATTAGGTAGGTATGTAATTAGTCTTATTTATCTTCAACTTTTTACGTGAGTAATAAATATATAATTTTCACTATATAGAGATTACTGCAGTATATATTATATCTGATTTTTATCTATCTGAGTATAATTTAACGTGTACCGTAAATTATTTTAATATAAAACAATTAGTATAATTTGATTTGTAATATGTAGTAGGTATAGTAGTACCTATACATTTAGTAATAGCACCGTTATCTTGTTCAATCCAGTCGAGTAAATGGTAAAGTTAAATTATAATTGTTTCATTTAGGGTAATGAAAATGAACAAATGTAAATTACTCTGTACAAAGGTGCTTAGCTATTTTCTTAAAATTCTTTTCAGGAAAAAAACGTAAAGCGTCCTTTACTCAATACAAAAATATCATGTTATATTTTTAATAAAACAAAAGAATTAATCAAAAATTAACAATAGATAATATTCTTTAAGTAAATAATGTACATAAAATATATTATAATCATCAAATTACTTGCAAATAAACAAACAAATTTTTATGTTTGCATATTTTACTTTAGTATTTTTGAGAAGATTATGGCATGTTTTGTATTTATGTCTACTATTACTGGTACTTGTACAAGCAATAATTTACTCAAAAACGTACTTTCCTGAGTATCGTGTAACGTTAGGACGTTTAACAATCGTGTCTTATCTATATATACTTAAATTCTATGTGCAACATATACATATATAAATATAATATATACAAATATTTTTATTTACAAAAAACCCAAAAATTCATGCAATTCACGCCAAAACAGTCAATTAGTAAAAATAAAATAATAAATTTAGGAACATAATTTAGTCGTGTTTTTTCAATAATATTAGTTTTTAAGATTAATAATATATTATCGTAACATTCGTTTTGTTATCCTCGGTATTATACAATCAATTATTCTGGTTAATATTATATAAACACCGATCCCAAGGAAGAAGAAAAAACATTTTTTACAAATTCGACCAATTCGGGTTCGGTCGTAGACGTCCCTGCAGCTGTTTTGGTTAGCGAATAAAAAAATAACTCTTCCGCAATAATGCGTCACCGCGACTGTTCGATTAGGTACGGTGACACACTATATATATAGATAATAATATTGTATGCATAGGTGGTGTGTGTGTGTGAAAATTTCTAAATACAAATCAGTGACGAAGACACGAAATAATAATATTCTAATAATATATAATAAATACATCCACTGAAATACGGTGCGCATATAATAATAACAAAATATTACGGTCAAATATAGTGTGCACCATATTATAATAATATAGTCGAACAACAAAGTAAATATTATAATAAAGTCGTGAGTGTGTGTTTGTGTTGGTGTGTGTGTGTGTGTGTGTGCGTGAGCGGTTGAGCGTGTCTACCAAATATCCGTCCTGTCCGTAAAATGATTACCTTGAGTGGTCTGCTCGCTGCGGGCCTTCTGCAGCGCCATCAGCATGTTCGGCGACTTGGCCAACAGCCGGGGACTGGTGGCGTTGGCCTGCCTGTAACTGTCGCTGCGTTTCACCACCGACTTGATCTCGTCCAGGCTCGTTTCCAGGCACTCGGTGGGGTCTTGCATCCGGACGTACGCGCCCCGCACCACCTCTTTGGGCGACAGACTCCGCCGGGTCGGCGATATCAGTGGCGACACCGGTTTGCCGTCGGAGTCGCCGGGACGCCGGCCGTTGTCCGGCAACACGACCACCCGGGACGGCGGGGACCGGTGTCGGCCCAGTGCCGCGGCCACCGTCAGCGGAAGTCCGGCGGCGGTCGTCGTCTTGGACGACCTCCTCTGACCCGGGGAACACGGAAGCGGTATGGGCACCAGGGGTTTCAGTTGCTGGACGGCTGAGGGCGCGGCAGTGGCGGCGGCGTTGCGTTCCGGTTGCACTTTCCTGGCCGCGACCACGTGCAGGCCGCCGACGCCGTTCGGCTGTTTGGTCACCGGTCGGACGTTCAAAGGCGAACGGGGTATGACCTGAAGGAACAACACACACGAAAACAAAACATATTAATCGATGAAAAACTCGTCTTCGGTATATACGGTTAGTGAGCAACGTATATGTGCGACCGCAGTGGTCATCCGCGCAAGTCGTTGCTCGCAATATTAATATTTATGCATGGAGACATTTTTGGCCGGGGACTGCAGGGTTTCGCCGGCAGTTTTCGACGGGTACGTGATCACGTTGATGTTTTTTAGGTCGATAACAGAGATGAAACGCCCGTTGGAGCAACCGCGTTTCGAAATAAGGCATATCGTAAGAGTTTTTTGAATATTATAAAACGATCGTTCAGGAAATAAACTAAGTATTTAGGTACTATGAATCTAGTAAATCAAACATTTTAAAACGTACTCAACCTGTTAGGTTAGGATATGAACATTTCACCTCTAAAATGGAACTCATACAACAGTTATGGTCGGTTAATGATTTCGTATGTACGAAACAATACACCGACGAGAGTAGGTTTAAGGACACCATCATGGGACATTCATTTATATTTTAACCGAAATCAAGGTTTCATCAAAGTCGCCGGCGAGACATCCTTTCGACAAAATATACCCATACATATACATACGGTTATGTATTTTATCACTAGAGAAACTGCAACCGTACAGAGGACAAACCATAACATTATAATTTTAAGTACTCGGTACGAGTTACATTCCGTGTAAACGAATAATAATCATGCATACTGTCTAAATAATAAGCCGCCCGTGCCGTCCGCGTAACGTATCGTATTATTATTATTATTTTAATTGCACGCGGACGGCACGCCGGAAGTGTCTGCGGATGCGTACTTGTGACAAAACGGTGTTTTTGTTGTCGTTGACCGGCAACAACCGGACGTTGGCGTTCACGCACGGGCCGGGTTCGAACGTGTTGACCGTGTGCGTCTTCTTCCGGCGCTTCAAGCTGTCCGACGTGTATATGACTCGGCCCTCGGCGTTCAGCGTTACCCGGGCGCCAGCCGGCTTCTGTCGTTCCGACGTGCCGACGGCGGGCAACTCGTCCAAGTGCACGAACCCCTTGCACAGCGCCTCTTCCGGTTGCTTGACCGTCACCGGTTCGGGTATCGCGTAGTGCGCCAGCGTCACGTACTCGCCGTAATCGTCCAAGTCCGACGACAAGATCGCCCTCACGGCGGTCGTCTTCAGGCTCACCTCGTCGTCGCTTATCGGCGGCGTGATGACGCACATCGACGGTATGCGGCTGGTGTTGATGGTGGTCTTGACCCGGAGCCTCTCCACCCGGTCGACGCCTTCCAGGTCGGAACACTCGGACATCTCCAGGTCGACGGACGGGTTCGTCACCGAGTCCACCGGCGAGCTGCACGTGTTGTGCCCGCTGTCCGGCGAATCGCCGCCGCCGTGTTCCAGGCACGGCCTGGGCTTGACGTCGATCATCAGACCCTCCTCCTTGTACCTGGTCACGTTCTCCTTGGTCAGCCGGGACGGCGCCGTTTTCGACTTGTCGTACAACGCCATCGGGTCCCTGGGGCCGTGCGCGTTGTTCCGGTCGGGCAGCGAGCCGCCGTACGCTATGTCCGCCGACCGTTCGGACAGCTTGCTGCCGCCCCTTTCCGGCACGTTGGGCGGCGACACCATCAGCGACGTACACACCGTGCCGGCCGAACTGGCGGTGGTCGACGTGCTGCCCCGTCCGAAAACGTCGTACTCGCTCTCGGCCGACGACGACTGGAAACTGGGCGTGAGGGCCGACGTGGAGTGCAACGCTGACATCGGTTGCGGCGGGTCCTCCTCTCTGAGCGTCTTCAGGCCGCTGTCCACGTGGAACGACGTGTAGTAGCCCTCGGTGTCGCACGAGTACGTGGAACCGGTTTCGCCTTCGTCGCTGGTCACCGAACTTCCCCCGTGGTAAGTCGGCTTCGTGCTTCCGCTGCAACTGCTAACGCTAGACCTGAAAATGTGCATACGAACGTGTTACAATATTATCGGTGTATGAGCACAACCTGCATAATTTATCATAGTCTTTGAAACATAATATAAAATATATTATTATTATTGTCATCGTCGTATTGTTCAAAAGTTGTACGATTTGAAATACTTACTACCTACCTAATATATTAGGTGATATAATAGCTTATAAAGTTATAAGTCACAAGCTATATTTTGTTACTGTTATTACTATTATTTTAATTTATAGTATTTTTAATTATTTACTTTGACCTCTTTTCGTTCTCTCATTCCAATTTCACGATATCACAGTATAATATAATCGTTAACATTCGTGTACAGGATCATTCATTGGTACATTTGGTTGAAATTTAAGCTTTTAATTGATACTTTTCCGATTTGTTATTTTTTACTAGGTATTTTACTTTAATAAGTTCCTACACCTATAGAATGTGTGTTAATTCCATAAGTAAATTTTTTGAATTTATACTGATACTAATTGTATGTGGATATTCTTTTTTAGTTTTAACAATTCTAATTGATCCTGTAGAATCTGTTTGAAATGGGTATTTTATAAAATAATATTAAAATAGTAGGTGACAGATCAATATAAAATTTCTTGTTTTATTATTACTACATATTATATATTTATTACATTTCCTGATGAATTTAAATCAGTTTAGAGTAGTTATTCTCAATTTGGGATTTGCGATTCTCTTAGTCGTGGGAACTGACTATTTTTTTTGTATAACCACCCATCAGTTCTTATACATTTATTTATTGTACAAGAACATTTCTTAGCGTTGCAAAATACTTAAGTATCTAATTTCATGATGGTCACTTAAAAAGATTAGGAATCACTGATTTATCTAGTATATAGACTTATTCGCCTTGTGTACTTAATAAACGTACATAATTACCTATTATATTTTGTATTAGTATATAAAATAGGCACTTAAAAATAAATTAACAATAGGTTTTTAAAAATTCCTGTTAATTGTCAATGATAGATTTTTCATTTTATAAAATATAATACAGCTACTAATGGTTGTTAACATTTAAAATAAATATATCTAAATATTTTCTTTTCATATTAATCTTTTTTTTTTTTTTGAATTCCAAATGTATGTATAATATAATGGGGTATCTTATCTCCAGGCTGTGTTTAGTATGTATACATTAAACGTATTGACATTTAAAAATATAGTGGTTTATGTGAATGTGTCTCGTTATTTAAGATTATTTGTATAATTGTATACTAATCGTATATATTGTGATTTTAGTATTATTTAAAACATATATGACATACATCTTTGTCTGCATTTCTTATAAGTGTTATTTTAACATTTAAAATTAAATACTTAAAAAAATATTATATATTTATTTAATTTACGTACCTATGTATAATATGTATAGTTAAGATTGAAACCTAACCCTGTAATGATTTTAAAAACTTGTTTTTTAATTATTTTCAATATTATTGTAATTTTTATAGTATACATTATAAAAAAAGAGTTTACGTGTTGATTATTTTGAAATGAACGAATATTTAAGAAAAAATATGTAAATATTTATGACCCCTAATTTTTGTAATTCCAGTATTATTTAATGAAATTGCGTTTTGAATTCATTATTG
The DNA here is from genome assembly GCF_020184175.1 of Aphis gossypii. Taxonomy (NCBI): domain Eukaryota; kingdom Metazoa; phylum Arthropoda; class Insecta; order Hemiptera; family Aphididae; genus Aphis; species Aphis gossypii. The sequence continues at coordinate 13,081,727 of NC_065531.1, read as the reverse complement.
GTCATACCTTGGTATGTGACTAGTCGAAGTAGACTGTCCACTCTCTGAACTCGCTGACCAATTTCCAGACGAAGAATGCACCGGTTCGTCCTTATCCCATTTTCTTCTAGCCAATCCAACTCTTCCTTTATCTCTAAGCTTCACTGATGCCGACGATGTCGTTTCTATATTTTTAAGTTGTTTTAATCTCATTCTTCCCCAATCTTTCAACATATCAAGGTTTGACTTTTTCTCGGTCACTACAACGGTCGTGCTGCTGGACACGATGTCATCAGAATCTTTATTACTATCAGATAAAGAACTAAAAACAAAAGAAACATGTTATTTAGACGTTCAAGATTTGGATTAAATTCAGTTGTAGTACCCAATAACAGCTTCTAATTCTTTTTGATCAGTTCCAGCAATCGTATTCCTCCTCTTGCCTCTGGGCCTCTTGCTCTTTCGTCGTCTAACAGACGTTTCGTATTCAACGTTCTGCAGAGATCTTCTAAGCGCGCTCATTCGGTTAAAACTCCTGCCGGATACGTCAACTTCGACTATTTGCGGTGGGAATCTAAAAAAAAAAAAAGTTATTATGATAAAATAAAAATTAATTCTGATAGAAAACGTTTAAGAGATTTCGGAATTTTCCAATTGTGTATTATCGGAAGATAAAACATTATCACTTACTTAAGTGCGATGACCTGTTGCTGTTCTTCAGGTGAGGGCAATTTGTGGTCAATTTGATCTTCTGAAACCGGACTTGGATCTCTAGGTATCCTCGATGAACAATCAGGAGCCACGGTTATATCTCCGAGAACTTCTTCCGACGTCCATGGTCGGAGATTGGTGATTGCCGCAGGCTATAATGTATAGTTAAAATCAAAATTCAATTCAATAATAATACAGACAGGTCCTTTATAACTTATAATTTAATGCAAGTGTATTACAATATATAAAAATATAAGTGGACACTTCTTACTGTAGCATTGTAACATAATATCATGTATATGGGTCATATATATATAGGGGGTACGTACCACTGTTTATACATTTAAAAAATATTTTTATACATGTATAATTTATTATTATAAACATTTCAAATAATACTAATGTTGTTTATACAAAATAATAAAATATTAAACAATTTTATGTACGTGTATAGGTACTTAAAGTATATCTAACGGCATACACATGGTTGGTGTCTGAATCGAATGAATATATTGTTTTGTACATCTAACAACACAAATGCAACCTTGACCGGTACAATTGAGAATAGTCTGTAACGTTTGTCTTCTAATGAAACACTGTATGACTATTCAGATAATTCAAGGGCAGGTCCGAGAATAATAAAACTTTCTCGCTATATGAGAATTTTATTTATAAAATGAAATGCCTACCTATTTAAATTTTGTTATTTTACTCGTATTAGTTTCAACTAGTAAAAAAAAAAAAAACAAGTTTAATAAAGGTAACAGAAAAACTATATTGGACAATTTTTTTTTTTATCAATACTTTTTTTAACGTGAATTAATTTAACTTAATTAATACTACGGAATACATTATAACATATTTGGATCACCAACTGGTAAGAAAAATAAATTGGTATTAGTGCCTATCTACTCTTATTTGTAACTTCAGTGTACTTAAATAATATAAATTGTATATTTAAGTATTTTTTTTATAAAATTATTTATTATTAATTGTTTATACTTCTTAATGGATGTTATTTTTTAGTTTTTAAAATATAAATCATTAAATATTAAAATTCTTTGCAATGGGTTCAATTATATATATATACATATAATATATACAATATACATTCACATTTAAATTTATCGGATTTTATGAGTGGTGAATGAAAAATTGTATAAAGAACAATGGATGAACTAAATTTATTGTTATTTTTAAAATATAATGTTTAATTTTATGAGTCTATAAGATTATTGCAACTAGTAACTACCCATGCTTAACACACCTGTTGCATCCGGTTTAATTAATCTACTCTTCTTACTAAAGTTTATATATTTTTTTTTTAATATTTTTTTTCCGTTCTGTTAGCGTGTAACAAACCGTTTGCGTCATAAAACACATTTAATATCCGTCGAATAATTAAATTCACACAGGCGATAGTCATTTCAACAAAACAGACCCTTTATTGTTGTATAGTGTACATACATATATAAAGTTAATATAAATTATATATATATATATTGTATATTGTATATACGTGATCTGGTAGAATTTAAGAAAATCGTCATTTTATTTGTTTATATTAACGCTCAAAATATTAATAACTATGCCGAAAACTCGCTTAGGATGCTTATAACGGTCGTACTCCGTGATATGAATTTTGATCTTATCATTAATGTAGAATATAGAAACGACCATTACGAATGTACAAGTATTTGTAGATATAGATACCTATGTGTGTTTGAAAGTTACTAATGCGTGTAATATCAAATGATTTTATTGCGGTTAAATCGAACTGAGAATAAACGTTTAATGTCATCAGATGCTTTGTATAATAAAAACATTATTTTATTAATGGATATAGGCGTTATTTTTTGAATAATTAATTATATCTGAGTGTTATACAAATGTACAGTTTTAGATTACGTTCAGTTATTGTTTTAATTGATTATAATATAGGTTACCTATGAAATACTTATAAAGTTATAATTAAAAATACGCTTAAAATAAAAATAAAACACTAGATTAATTATCCCAATACAAAAATAATAATATTAAATAACAGACCTTTCTAAGTTCTATGTCGTCAGGTAAAAGAATGTCGTCCAGTGATCGTTTCCTCCTCGATAATCTATGGACGTGAGGTTTATTGGCATATACTTTACTCGGTACTCCAGCTTGATCGTAGAGTCTTTTAACCCAAATAGGTCTATTTTCTGCCAACAATAAATTCTTGTTCTCTACTTGCTTACTCTTAAAATGTTCTGTTTTCAGACTGAACGTTGTCAGGTCACTTTCAGCTGCAAAACAAAAAAAAAAAAATATTATAATACCAGAAACATTAGACACATCGTGGTACAACGATGTACATGTACTATAGAATTACCACAATCATCACATTACACATACGACCCTACCTATATAATTTAATATTTGAGATAACAATACGTTTCTTTACCAAGGTCGGTGTTTATATGTAATGCCCTAAAATGTTATCACGAGCAAATCGATTCATGAAATGCAAATTTAAATCTAGCTAAAATTATTATGATTACTGTATTAGTACAATGGTCCCATTTCACCCGCGGTGTATTTAATTTGAAATCTCGTTCCGTTGGGAAACACGTGATGCGTATTACGTGTATTAGTATTCAACAATTTTTTTTTCGAACAGCACGTTCGATTTATCGTGATCATCAAACGCCCATCTGTTTAGAGAAAATATTCCTATTTTCTATTATTTACACCATAGCTCACAAGTTGTACACATGGCTACCAGTGAAAGTCTATGGCTGTACATGATATTTATGAACGTAATTAGTTTTGCATAGGTAGGTACTATAGGTAAGTACGAACAAAGACCTAATTCTGATATACCATACTATTGACAATATATTATTTTTTTTAACGTTGTAAGTTTACTTGATATTATGGTTTTTTTTGTATTAATGCAACTTATTTTATTAGCGATAAATAATTGAAAGTCGAAATACTTTTATTATTTGTTTACTATAATATTTAAATAGATAAATACGTATGCTCGTATTTATTAATTATAAAATATAATATAATAATTTTTTACTGTACCTACTCATGTTATTGTTATAATATTTCCACTTTTGTTAATATTATGTAATTATAACTTACAAGTAAAAGAAATTTAAATTTAAAATTTTTTTTAAATATGCTTTAAAAATTACAATATTAGCGTGTTGAATAATTATTATTTAATTGGAATGAATTATTTGTTCATGCACTATTAAATAAAAATATACAGTTAAAACATACTTCCTCTAAACTCAATCATTATTAGTTAATTAATGATGGAAAAAATAAAATTTTAAAAATTATTGGTTTTAGATAAACAATAAAAGTATTTTAACTGCACTAATAAATAATAATAAATGGTTTTTGAGGTCATAATTCAAGTTTTATTTCTCATCTTTTAAATTTAGGGCATAGCAATTTTCGTTAGTATTAAGATTATTTAATCATTAGTAATTGTATAGATGTTGATAAAAATATAGTCAAATAACTGATTAATAGTAGATTTTTTTTTTAAAGCTTAAGGTACAATAATATTAAAAGTATGTTTTAATTTTTAAGCAATGCTCATGCTTTATAGTTTATTTTATAAACTAAGAATTTTTGATTTTAAGTATAATATATAGTTAAAAAGCCAATTTACATATTATATGCTTTAAGAAAGACTCTCTTTATTACACACACACACACACACATATATTATATATAAATAAAAGTAATCGTTATAGATCGACCATTTTGGTATCTATAAAACTAGTTTAAAAATACAACTTGTGATGTGTTAATTATATATTATATAATGAATTCAAGTTTTTATGCAATGCATGAGTAAGTGGCTAACCGTGTGCAAATAAAAGTACAAGAACAATAATTATTATGTCACAACTTTTTTAATAAATTGAAAACATTACTGATTCAATGTAAGCATATAAAAAATAATTTAAATGAACCGTATAATACACTAAATTGTATATTTTCTTAACAACGGAAAAAAATGAATCCTGAAAGTGACGGGCAAAAACTGATTTAAATTAAAAACAATAAATAAGAACAAAACAATTATTTTTTATTACTTGTCTGGTAGACTGTTACTGTTGTAAAACGTATTTTACGTAGCTTAACACAATTTTTTTTAGTAAACCTTGTAACATAATATACTTCATATTTCATAAAGTCGTTTCAAGAAGTATTTTTTAAAGGTATGTTAAGTGTCGAATTAGAAACTTCATAATATACCTAACTGAAGTGTTACACACGATTTTCGTGATTGTCAAAACATTCTGTTTATCATATTATTTTATCATACGATGAGGCAGATATGATACTATATAGATATATATATAATCGCACGTTATTATTTGCGTTATCTTCGGCAGCTTATCTGAACGGTAAAGCTCGTTAATGACATGTCCGATTTCATTGGCTATTTTTGGGATTCAGTGAGCTGCAGTACATATAATGGTTTACAGAAACCATAATATGATATGCACAATACACATATAATATTTTCAAGTCGAAAAAGTAATTTAGATTGAGTTTTTAAATATATTAATTGCTCATAATCATATTGTAAATCCGTTTTGTACGCTCGGGCTCGTATTTACTCAATTTATTGTGATTTTTTGAAAATGTATTGATGTACCTATTGTAGTATAATTTGAACGATCACAGTTTCTGAATTATTACTCTATAGTAATAATGGTTTATTGAATATTTGAATTAATCGGATGAATAATATTAAACAAAATACCTTAGACACAATTCGAAGAAAATCAATTCCATACAGAGTATCGATCTAACATAATTATATAGGTACCTACCTATATTTTATGATTTGCAAAACACATATTAAAAAACACGGCCGGTGTCATCGTTACTCGACACATTCATCGCAGTATTTTTATTTATCGTTGACCGAAAAACTCAATTAATTATTATCCAGACCGGGCCAACGCGCGTTTATGTCGCGCAACCGCTCTCGCCCGGGGCCGAGCGTCTCCGCCGCCTCGGCATCTCATCATCCTTTCACGTGCGACCGCCGCCGCGCCGTTGGCACATATAATACGTATAGGTAATATGTATACATCACAATATTATACTCTACTGGAGGGTAACTACATATATCTATATAATATTATATACTATTACACTATAATACAGTACTGTATAGCTATTACTACTGTAACTATAATATATTATACTATGTGCCGAGCGGGTTCGGTGAACTCCTCACCGCGCCGGCCGTCGTCGCCTGCAACAGTGCACGCACAACGGACGTTATCTGTGTGTGTGTGTGTGTCTATAAAAGGCATGGACCGCGTACACGTCTTAAACGTACTGCGGTACAGTTGAGGGGACTAAACGGGACCGGTCCGTCTCGGGCCGACCGGTACGTGTGCGGTTGTTGTAGCTGATATTATACTATACATAGCTATGGTACACGACATCACAAACGCGACGGTTGACGAGAAAGACCAGAGGAGATAGAGACAAACCACTCTCGAGGGGTGATTGGGGGGGGGGCAGGAGAGATTTATAGAGATAGAGCGAGAGAGAGTGAGTGATAGAACGGAGGGGGTAGGAGAAAGAGAGAGAGAGACGGAGAGACGTTGTCGTCGGTGGAAAGAAACGCCGCCTGTGTGTATAAACGAACGTGATGCGATTTCGAAAAATATATAATGTCTACGCCGTCTTCTCTCCGTATATACTTAATCGTAATCCTTTTATCGCGCGCAGGCACCCGAATATCGTGGGAAAACGATCCGACGATTTCGACACACCGTGGCGATTATTAACGGGGTCTAAGTATCTAAATACCTAGCTGCAAGTAACCATACGAATAATATATTTACGTATATAATATAGTATCCTGCAGGTATATTATACGTAACATACATAATTGCAAAGCTGTAGGCTTATAATATCGTGATCTATTTGTTTTCCGTATTTTGTTACTGGCTTTTGTTTTTCCGTTTTCCGACGTATCTCTTATACAAACGAATGATGAGTTGTTTTGCCGATACACACGAATCGCGGAATCAAACACGTGCGCACCGCGAGAAGACGGCTCGAGGTCGGGCCACTTTTGGCAACGAGCGCGAGTCAAGACTATTTTTACTGTTATCGACTGACCTCGCGCAAATCAAATGCGCGAAATGTAAGTCAAAAGATGTAAAAACTTTATTATTTTTAGATGACACGCAAAACCTCACGATCAGAGTAGTGCGCGTTCACTATCGTTGATACCGATTTTTAGGCCAAAAACCAAATTTAAAAAAAAAACGCGTAGATGTGATACAAATAGCAGAAATAATGTAAATGTGCCAAGCTAGTTTTTTTTGCAGTACCCAATGCACTAATACTTAATTATACATTATTTAAAGAAGCTTGCGAGTATCGATAGGAATACGATTGCAACTAACTGCATGATTAATTTAGGTAGGTATAGATACTTTTTTGATTTGGAAAATACCTCGATCGTATAATCTTATCATTGTACTATTTTAATCTTCTGTGTTCATGAAAATTGTAAACAAAATATTGTTCTTCCCCAGTGAATAGTTACTTTTAATATACCCACATAACATAGCATTATGATCAGAAAGATTATTTGAACAAAAATCATTCTTGAATGTGTTGCAATAAAAGTCGACTTGATGTCGTAAAACAAAAATAAAATATATCTGAAACTTATTAGCGTTAACCTTATTACTATCGCTTGACATTAATCAACATCGTTTAACCATAATTAGGTACCTAATAAACGATAAAGTGGGTTGCATGCATGAATATTTAATGTTCATAATAGGTATATTAAATTTAGGCAAATAACATAATAATTTTAAGAGTTATAGTTTTAGTCCGTTATACGAATTACTTAAAAAATAAATCTATTTTTTGTGATCCGGTATGTTCGAGCACACACATAAACAGATTAAATAAATTAACTATGTCATCCCGAGTTTTAATGTTTATTTTGGCGCCAATGTAATTAGGGAAGTCGTCTACTCGAGGGTAAGAAAACCATCGTAGTTTATTTTTTATTAAAATATTTCATATTAATGTATTTATTGTTAGCTTGATGCGCTTATTAATTATGTATTTTTTAAAATATAATATTGCGTATGGCTAACGGTTTATCTTTTTACAGTACACACTTTAAACCATTAAAAGAATTAATAAAATAATTTTTCTTATGAATAATGTTTATGTTAATATCGGTTATTATGATCATGTATGGTTTATCTAGCAGAACCATAAAAATGATTTTCTACAGTGTGTTTGATACGCTAATCAATTTTTTAGGTACGTTTACCTATTTTATTATTTGTTTTATTCTATTCTAAAATAAATTATTACTGTACAATACAGTTATGTACTTAATAGTTAATTATAATTCAACCGTTAAATATAATAATAATAAGGTAATGAATTCATTTTTATGTTTTTAATTATTGTTATGACATATATGCTCAAGCTAAAGCCAAATCCGTTTTTCGCAGTACACTCAACATTATAATATAGAACAAAATTATTGAAAGAATTAAATTTAAAAATTATCCTAGTTCATAAATGGTATCAAATATTTGAATGTTGTTTTTATATTGACCAAATAATTCAAACACTAATGACAACGATAAAATATATTCGATAGTGGAATGACAGTCAAAATTATGTCTGGTTTATTCTTTATTGAGGCCCAGTGCCCAAGGTATTTATAAAAACTTAATGTGACTTCACGCATTAATAGTGGTTAGTTCACCTAACATGTTCTATACTAAAATACATAAAATTACTGTTTTATTAAAAAAAAAAAAATTAAACATAGCATACTAATTGAAAACATTAACAAGACGAAAAACAATATATCTATTATAGTTAAAGTATAATTTAGTGGTGGCTGACGACAATTATATTGTAGACATTATATTATAGACAGACATATCTGTGTAATATATTTTAGTGTGCCAATCTTCGATAATAGATTCCATTTTTATTTTTTATTGAAGTTGCTGTTTTCATTTATACGAATACTTGCTGTACGTGAGTGTATTATTGTATACATTATTTAAACATTTTAAATTTGACATATATTTAATAAACAAGTTTAGTTTGAAACTTGAAAGTAATTATTACTATTATTAAGAGTAAGATAAATGTATAGAATCTATTATTTGTACTTGACTAGAATAAAAATTAGACAACTATAAGTAATAAGAATTAAGAATAATTAATATTAATAATAATTAACGCAGTAACGCATTGAATATTAGTCTATAAGAAGAATTGAACTTGAATTCCTGTAGTCCTGTGCTAAAAATGCTCAAGATTCAAGATACTATTTTTTAATCGAATGAACCGGCACATTCATGGGTAAATGCGTAACTTATACTTAGGTATATAAACATATACATATATGTATAATATATTTATAAGAAACTCGTTTTCTGGACATAGAATTTTACTATATGTATATAAATTTATATTATTTTCCAGAAAGATCGATTTTATAATAATCCACGTCAAGAATGATTTATACGTTCTTTGCGTTCATTCACGTAATACAGTCAAGGCGTTAAAACGAGTTTAAGTATGTAGTTATATATACGTACACTAGTATACTTCGAGGCTTAATTCCCGTGACATTGTTTCCCATAGGAGTGTATCAACGAGGGTTAATGAAACCAATGCTTCGAGTCGACGAAAAGCAATATCCATAAATCGAGGTCCCTACAGACAGGGTTAGAGTGGTTTTAGGGCTAATTGAATACCGGGTTTAGCGACTGTAAAACCTAAATGTGATACTTACACGTGTGCGCGCGCAATCGCGTATCTGTGTGTTGCGTGTGCATAGAGATGTAAAAATGATTCACCCCCGCTACACGAACGTCCACGCGGTCTAACATAAAATGTGCGACGGAAAAACGATCAAGTATTCCAAAAATAACGCCCCACAGAGGCGTTTTACCACAGTCATCTTTCCAGACAGTTTTCGATTTTTGAAACGAAATAGACCGGTATATTTAACTCGATGAATAATTATTTATACATTTTTTATTCATCAATGGAGCTATATGGAGGGACTAGAATTGAATACTCGTATTATTACAGAGTCTTAAAATATAAATAGGTATTATATTATATACTAGTGTTAAAAATATTCAAGAAACTTACTATGTTAATTTAACTATTTTAACTGAATATTAGGTACCTATAAGTCTAAATAATATATAATATATGCAACACTGATTGGTTTTCCGATTTATAGTATTTTTGTATTCTTTAAAAATAAACTGAACTACACGCGGATTAACGATGAATGACGGCATGTCATAGTTAAGAGTTGTTATCGATAGACAAATGAACTTTATTATTTACACCGAGCTATATTTTATTATTTGTTTAAAACTGTGAAGCTGTCGATCGTTTGAATCGTTTTGTTTAGGAATGAAACTGTAGGTTTTTGTTCTGGTTAAAATTGTAGCAGCATTTCTTTCAAACACAAACGCGAATGCCAATTTGTACGTCAACTGTAGATATTTACATAAAATTGACTGCGGCCCACGCACCAACCGGTGATGGATATGAGTATATTAAATATAATGAGGATAATTTTTACGACATTTGTCCGAGTTAAAACACACGATTGTACGTCCTTTGTATGTATAGCTATATTCGATGGTTCGAGTGGGCAAACTCTTTAAATTCAAATCGTTTTTGACGTCTCAAGGTCCGGCCACATAATCGTAGGTACTATATACCTAATAGGTACTTATATTCACATTTGACCAATGGGCATTAAACGCATATGTTCGTTAAAATTCGGTTTTAAATCTTCAAAAACACGCACAAGTCGAAACAAAAACAGGAATTTCGCGGAGAAAACGTTATACGACTGTATACGCAGACGGTCGGTGTATTGTATTGCAATGTTATCGATAAACGAGCGGTATAAAACCGAAATGCGGTATACATATGATGAAACAACTCGGTCGTCTCTCGGAGGTGGTCGAGGAAAAAAAACGTGATTCCCATTCGATCGTGTGGACTCTCCACGTCCACCGCTTTTCAATAGGTATTCAACACTTCTATATACATTATACACATACATACCAATATAGGCCTGTCCCTCTATACGTATATATATTATATATATATAAGCAGAGTTTACCGGTCGGTCGTAAAATAGCTGCGTTCTTCTTACACGGAACCAATTAAACGAGATTCTTGTGCTCGCGTCATCCAAAGCCGATATTACTACATTACTATACACTATACTAATAACAATAAATCCGACTGAATACAATTGTGGGTAAAGCAGCTTTTTATGCCGTTTTATTTTTTCCCGGCGGTCGATGTATTTACGTGGTGCACGTATACCCAACATGAACGATGAACCGTAAGTCAACGGGTATAGTAAGCCTAAGTAATATACAATATTATTGTCATATATGTAAGTACATATGGTACGCTGACGTGTGTTTACTGTATATTATGTATCCTTATATAATATTATCATGTGCAAGACTTCACCGAGGTTGTTATTATTACGTGTGATGACACCGCCGCATGTAGATGGATGGCTAATTAAGTGGCCAAAATTAAAATCCGCCCACGGAGGATGACAAATTATCGACGACCGGGTTAAACGCCTAATTGAACCAAATTACATGTCATGTGCGTTTTATATGCTTGTCATGGTTTAATTTCCGCAATGTCATCTATACCGGAACCGCGTTTAAGATGTGGCGGACGAACTCCGCACGAAATAAACTTGCACTTTACCTATACATATATATATTATTTTGCAGTGGTACAATGTGGTGTGCTATAATACTATTATGTCAGACGTTAATACCTCTAAAACAATCAGACAGATATTAGATTTTAAAGTGGTAAATAACTATGATTAATGAATGGCGAAGATGTACATGTATAAATATGGCGTACTAATAGGTATAAATTATAATAGCTACAAGCAAATTCTAAGTTTTCGTGAAGTGTTCTTAAACGTTAGTGTAGTATATGATTTCGGTACAAAATTATGTATTCTTGCGGTTGACACGATGAGTTAAATCAATATTTGAAAATACATTACTATGTGTCCTGTTATACTAAAACACAGCTGACTGAGATAAAGACGTTTATGATTTTATTCCTATTCTTATATGCTAAGATTTACAAGAAATAATATTATGTGTTGACTTTTAAATAATATTATTATTGTAAGCGTACTCGATGTTTAAAATTCAATAGCTTATAAACCATAAAGTAGGTAACTTCCAGTTAGAAAAATAAATATATACTTATGGACATATTATTATTATTACTATTGTACCTATAGACGGTGTCAGAAATACGTCTGACGTTTCACTGTTATCACGGAACATACCAATGTAAATGCAAACAAAAGAATATCAAATGTTTATTTTGAAAAAAAAAATGTCTTCGTTTCTATAAATATTTATTGTACATTCGAATAATATGCTTCAGTAATTTTTAATTTTTAAACCACTCGTATTGTTGACAATACCTGATGAATTTATTATTATTGTCACCTTTTTTTAAGCACAGTTATTTGCGAATTTACAAGAAAGAAAACAAGTGAAAATAAGGAAATAAACAATACGAGAAAATAATGGCGAAACGAATCGATACGGGGTGTTGAATTCTAGTGTATTTTGTACACAGGAAACCAAATGATTGATAAGTCGGATGCTCAATGTACAGTAAATATTTTCTCATCTAATTGTGTAATTTATTATACCGTAATAATTGTAATAATAACAATAATAATAAAAAAAAATTAGCAACAGACAAAAATAATTAATAGGTAGTACGTTATTGTATTTTGATAGTTCAAAAAAGTTATTCCATACTAATAACGTACACATTATATACGATATCAACACGCAAGTCGTCATAATTTTGTAAAATATAATATATAGGCACACTGATAAATCGTCATTTTTCGGTCGAATCATGAGATATCGCAAAAACACGATTGTCACGTGTGGTATACGTTTTTCCCGTACTCGTCTATACGCAAAAATCACATATAATAACATATTAAGGGCTATTTGGTGGTAGCCTGCGGGATGTCGAACAAACAAACGTGATTATCATGATAATATTATACGCGAGTGTGTGTGGTTTACAATATGTATACTTCTATGAGAGCGAGGAGGTATTTTGCCCATAATAATTTATTAATATTATATATATATATAACGTCGGGCTGAGGATAATAAGAGAACGCTATGATTTGTTTATTTCAATACGTGTTTGTTCATTATGCTGTTATTTCATTATTTATTATTACTACGGGGTATAAAATACGTAGATATTCCACGCGAAAAATTCGATGTACGCGTATATAATGCTTTATGTTTTATTACAAGTGTTATATACAACAATAAAAAATAATCTGATCAACACCAACAGCAGCAGCAATGGTGACGCGTTAAGTATTGTAATATGCTTGCCTATGTTATACAATAGCTATTGTGCTGTTTCGATACTGTTGGGTATGCTTTAAATGCAAAAATTAAAATAGCAGGCGGCCGTAAAACTGGGCAACCGATATCATTCGCGCGTACACTGCAAATCTATAAATTCTGCTATATATAGTCTGTCCAATATACCAAAGAAAATAGGAAAGCAAAATTAGTATAAAACTGTAAAAAATATTAAGTCTTCGAGGTAAAAATGAAAATAAACAAAGGAGTTTCCAAGTAGAAACGTCAAGGATAGCGTTTGACAGTCACGAACCGCCTCTAATTTTGAGACGGCGCGGCGTCACGCATTAGTCGACAGTGTCACTATTTTTCGCCCGTGGCGCTCTACGTCGTTTTATTATTATAATTATTATATACAAAGTGGACATGTTGTGTGTGTGTGTACACTTCAACAAACGACGCTGTATAGTCAAGCCTTGAACAGGATTTTTGAACACGAATTTACGGTAGAAATCGCGTAGGTATAGTATATAGTACACGTATAGTACAAACACGAATCCAGGAATTTTAGTTTTATTTAGCTCGAAAGACATCGTATAGATTATTAGTGTGAAGATGACAAGTCTTACTTTGGTCCTCGAGAATAAATGTGATCGGGTGATCGGGGTTTTATTTCTTATTTTTTACAAGTTCAGTAAGTATACAAATAGGTATTCCAATTATTTCACAGAGATGTTAGCACCTCAAATGGCTGAATTATTGCAGTCTTTTCTTCTGTGATATTATTGGTAAAAAAATTAAATTTTACTGATCATTTTTTGCTTTAGCTTCAAAAATAATTTATCTATATAACTTTACTAATATGTTCAGCAATATTTGAATGATCAATTAAAGATTTTTTGAATTTAAAAAAGTGAGCAATGCTTCCATAGTCCTTCCTTGGCTTCGTCCTTAGTGTTAAGCAAGACTATTAAGTCTACATTTTGTTCATTGTTTAAACACTCACCTCGTGCTATTGAAAGAAATTAAATCAATAAAAAAAAAACAAATGAATATTTGTTGTCCTGAGAACACGAAGGTAACTATAAAATAAGAATACTTAGATAAACAACATGTAGACATGTAGTAGAGTCATCACTCGTTATAGTATTACAGCAACGGATGGACAAAATGCGCTTTGAATATTTAATGATAACTTTTATAGTATATTATTGTAGTGTTCATTGTGTATTTTGCATTTGGTTTTTTTAATAACAAACTCGTATCGTTTTCCGTTTACAACGGGACGAATTCGACGGATTTTGATTAGTAACAATCTACTTTTTATTATGTAAGACGTATTTATAATCGTGTAGAACAACGCTCAAACAAGGCAAAATCTAAGAAGCTGGTTTTTTTTTTTTTATTTGTCTAGACTCTAGACGTCTCTACAGTATACTGTATTGTACAGTCGTACGGCGTTATTGTAAAACGATTTTATTCAAAGAAGTTTAGCATTCTTGGAG